>NC_090647.1:473454889-473762777 GCF_040937935.1 Hyperolius riggenbachi
AGGTCGGGGGAAAATGAGTTGAAGTTACCCGGGGCTTCTAATGGTCCCCCGCAGGCATCCTGTGCTCTCGCAGCCACTCACCAATGCTCCGGCCCCGCCTCCGGTTCACTTCTGGAATTTCAGACTTTAAAGTCTGAAAACCACTGTGCCTGGATTGCCGTGTCCTCGCTCCCGCTGATGTCACCAGGAGTGTACTGCACAGGCACAGACCATACTGGGCCTGCGCAGTACGCTCCTGGTGACATGAAGAGGAGCGAGGACACGGCAATCCAGGCGCAGTGGTTTTCAGACTTTAAAGTCTGAAATTCCAGAAGTGAACCGGAGGCAGGGCCAGAGCATCAGTGAGAGGCTGTGTGGGCACAGGATGTCTGCGGGGGACCATTGGAAGCCCTGGGTAAGTTAAACTCATTTCCCCCCCGACCCCTCCCCCCCCCCCCCCCCCCCCTACAGTATTCCTTTAAATTTAATGCTAACTGCATGCACCTTGGAGTTGGGCCAATCAATATCATCAGGAGGTCCGCTTTCAAGCTTCATGTTTTTTGCATTACATTTGCATGTAAGGCATACTGTATGTGCATCTCTTTGAAGTGAGACATCTTGCTATGCAGTTGTGATACTGGCTTCAGACTTGCTTTGCTAGGCATAGACACTTCCATTAGCAGTAGATCAGGTAATTGGGATATGCTGGCGATACATAAATCTATAATAATGTTTACTCCATATCAACTCTGTACCTGTTCAAGTTTTATCTGCAATCTTGTCCAATAGTGAACACGCCCATTGCTGCTTCTTGTTGCCATGTAAGACCATGTCCCCGCCCCTCAAGTACTGCTGCTGTCTGCTTCCTCATTGCAGAGCTGGCATACCCAGGCAACATGGAGTCAGTATTTCTCTATGGTCAACCGCTTCGTTCTACTGTGCAGGCATGGACCGCCCTTCCACGTGCCTAGTCCAGATGCATTAGTCTTTGGTCGGGGAGCACAGCCAAAATAAACCTATTCAACAAGCTATTGTCAAATAGAGCACAGGTGTCGAACTCCAGTCCTCAAGGGCCATATCCATGCGTTTAGGATGGACTGAAAAAAAGTATTCTACTTGAACCACACCTTTCTTGATTCAGTCCCGTTAATTCATTTGCATTGAGCCCAAAATGTGTGAGCACATTGGCCTTTAAGGACTGGAGTTCAAGATCCTTGTTTTAGAAGGACCCTGGCCTGGAATGGTGAGCTGTGGGAGGATCCAGGAAGCCTTCCCATTACTGGGGTAACTTATCTAACTGTATATGTATTTTTTTTTTTTTTTTTAACTTCAGGTGTAATTTGAGTATGTTTTAATGTCTGCGTCTTGCTTTCTCACGCTTGTAGGTTTTGCTCAAAGAGTACAACTTTGATAGCAGACACAAGCCCACCTTTACGGAGGAGGACATATTGAATATTTTCCCTGTGGTGAAACATGTCAATCCCAAAGCTTCCGATGCTTTTCATTTCTTCCAGAGCGGACAAGCTAAAGTACAACAGGGTGAGTCTGCCTGTCAGGATCTCTGGGTGTCTCAGTCAAGGTGCGACTCTGTAAGGAAACACCCAATAGAATTGACTTTCTGCCGCCCTCATCATAGCTGAGGATTCTGCACATAGTTAATTTGTGTAGTCTGGCAAGCGTGTTGGTGCAGAACATGTGATGACTTCAGCCATATAGATTATGTCAGCACACCAAACAGTAATGCCAGGAAACCCTGCCTGCCAGCTTTCTGATAGTTATCTGTATATCATCCTCTTGGCCTGTAGCCACCACGTCATTACTCTTACATAAGCACTGTAGTAGCGTGAGGCGCTGTACATACTGTACATTGTAGCTCCCTATACTCGCAGGTTTGACCTTAAACCTATTCCTATCCGTCCTTCCCCCATATCTATGGAAACCTGTATTGTGTGTACCGTATCTTATTGCTATTTTTTATGATTTGCAGGGTTTTTGAAAGAAGGGTGTGAATTAATCAATGAAGCCTTAAACTTATTTAATAACGTGTATGGTGCCATGCACGTGGAGATCTGTGCCTGCCTGCGTCTGCTTGCCCGACTCAACTATATCATGGGCGACTATACTGAGGTAAATTACATGAATTTGCTGGTTTAAGTTTGTGAACCATTTCCCAGTTTTCCCTGTCACCTCTCTACCTGATCATATGAAAAAAAAATGTATACATTGGATTTTTTTTAATCTACTGAGTATTAGAAGAGCATTGCCTGTCTGTAGCGAGTGGCAGTTAATCTATTGATACAGTATAATGCTTTTATAGTAAGCTCCAAGGGGCCAGGAAAAGTGGTTTATTATAGCAGAAGTTTATCAGAAATTGTCATATTCAAGTGCATAAAGTGTACTAACTGTATCTTAATTCTAACAATAATTGGGAGTCATTTTCTTCTTTTTAATGCTTCAGCAAGACAGTGTCTAGGCTAGATCAAAATGCACAGTGCTCAATATGATGGGGTTTGTATGTAACAGCTTGCACAGGAAGCATAGGTCTCAACAGCTAATGCAGATACTGTACTGATAGTGTGCTCCTTTGCCCACATTTCTGTGCAGCCTAGAGGATACTGTAGCATTGCAGCCGTGCACAAGCAAGTCACAGATGACTTGGTTATGCAGGGCTGCCTGATTCCCTCAGTTATCAGGCAGCTGCTTACACAGAAAGCACTGGCTGATGCTTTTGAGGTAATCCATGCAGACCCAGAGTACTGTGCAGATAGCGAGCAGGAAGTAACTGCCATCCCGCCCACCGGTCGCGGCTCATGGGTCTCCCAACTGCCTGCCCACTTTCCACTATAGCCAGATACATAATACCTCAAGGGCCAAAAAAAGGTTTACTTTAAGAGAAGTTCTATTATATCGGGTTTACTATACCAATTACTTATAATTGTGCTTGGCCAGGATCTGGACATTTAGTTTACTATACCCGAATGTTGACTATACAAGGGTTTACTATAACAAGATTATACTGTGTACTTTGCATTGTGGGAGAAAGCAAAAACACCTGGACAGACCCCGTGCAGATGTGTTAAGATGATATTCATCACATGCATTTGTATTTAGTGGCAAGCACAGGACCTCAACACTACAAAGGATTCAATTCACCCATCATCCACATCCGCAAAACATCCATAAAAGATACTAAAGTAGTGCTTTATGTATTTTTTTTTTTTAAGGCCTTAAGTAACCAGCAGAAAGCTGTTCTGATGAGTGAGAGAATTCTGAGCATTGAGCACCCCAGCACTATCCAGGAATATGTAAGTATCTGTCTTCCCTGTCGCTCTGCGCTGCCTGGCTGGTATCCTGGGAGATCCTCTGACGCCTTTGCCTGTGTCTCCATATAGATGCACCTAGCACTGTACTGCTTCGCAAATAGCCAGCTCTCCAGTGCATTGAATTTGCTGTACCGGGCTCGATACCTAATGCTGGTTGTGTTTGGAGAAGGACACCCAGAAATGGCACTTTTAGATGTAAGTATTACCACGGTGATCATACGTATTTCCCTGCTTGACATTATCAACCTATTAGTATGTTTGTAATTCCTGTGATAAAGCTAGTGAAGCAGAGGCGTAACTAGGGGCGCCCAGAGGTGTGTGTGTGTGTGTGTGTGTGTGTGTGTGTGTGTGTGTGTGTGTGTGTGTGTGTGTGTGGTGGTGGAGGGGGGGGGGGGGGTCAACTACTAACTTTCCCTTTCTCCGATAGTCCAGATCAGGTATTTTTGGGTGTGGGTTTGAATACCCTGATGGCCACTCTTGTTTTATGAGCCATGTAAGATGGGCCTCCAGGCTGTGAGGCAAAGGAAGGGTTATGGACATTAAGGGGGCCCATCAAAGTTTTGCCGGAGGGGGGGCTTAACCACCTTGGCAGTAATGACGAGCTCAGCCGCGGTGGATTGCTCAGCCCCTGGAGGGTCTTTTTGCACCAAATTTTCGGAGGGGGTGGTGGTAGCGCTTGGCTACCTGCATCACTCCTCCGATCGCCGCCGGCCCGTTCTGATCCCCCCGATCGCCTCTGTTTTTGCTTACCTCCCCCCCCCCCCCCCCATAGCCTCTCCATAGCCTCCAGGGGTTGCTATGGCGGCGATCGGAACTGCGAAAGACGTCAATGACGTCATGTCCGATCGCCGCCATAGCAACGTCTGAAGCTATGGCGGAGATCTCGGCCAGGTAAATATCACTGGCGGAGGGTGGGGACACAGTGCCAGGGGATTTTGGGGGGAGAGTGTAGCTAGCCTAGTGCTAGCTACACTAAAAAAATAACCTTAAAAAAAAAGGCACTTGCATGGCTGCAATAATTGTAACGCTATGGTGGTTAATTTGTACTTGCACCCCTGGAGTGAAAGCCAATTTTTGAATTAATGCTTATTTATATGGCAACTAGATAAAGCCAAGCTAGGGTTCTATCTGTGTTCATGTTATCTTTATGGTTTGTAATCTTAATACTAATCATTTCCCATGATTCATGTCCTATGTCTCTACAGAGCAACATTGGCCTTGTGCTGCATGGAGTAATGGAGTATGACCTGGCCCTCCGATTCCTGGAGAACGCACTCACCATTAACTCCAAGTATCATGGAGCCAAGTCTCTCAAAGTGGCGCTAAGGTGAGAAATCTGAAGGTCTACCAGGAGAAATGGTTTTGTGTACAAGGTTTTAAAGAGCAACCCTAGTAACATACAGTAGAACGCAGTTCAATTATTCGGGGTACTCAATTTTATGTTAATTATCCTGGTTTCAGAATAAAAAAAATATATATCTATAGTGCTGTATATTGGTATATATTCCCAGTGATGGAACACACAGTAAACAGATTCCACAGTGATACATCTTGCCAGAAGTAAAGATGTTGCCAACTGTGGTAAATTTCACAATTTAAATCACAGTTAGAACTTTTTTTTACAGTGGGCCAATATCAACTAAATCATATATTTAGTATTGTAAAAAATAAGCAGTTTTATTCAATACGATATATTCAGTAAAGATCCTCTTTAACCATTTCAGCCCGCGGGTATTTTTCACCTTATGGACGAGAAGAATTTTCACCTGTCAGCGCTTCTCCGATTCATTCCCCAATAACTTTATCACTACTTATCACAACAAAATGATATATGCCTTGTTTTTTCTGCCACCAGTTAGGCTTTCTTTGGGTGTTACATTATGCTAAGAATTATTTTATTCTAAATGCATTATGATGGGAATAATAAGAAAAAAATGGAAACAATTCATTATTTTTCAGTTTTCAGCCATTATAGTTTTAAAATAATTAATTAAAATCCACACATTTTATTTGGCCATTTGTCCCAGTTATTGCAACGTTAAAGGTATATCACTAGTACAATGTACGGTGACAATAATTTATTTGGAAATAAAGGTGCATTTTTTCAGTTTTACATCCATCGCTAGTTTTTAGCCCATTATTTAATAATTATATGCCCTATTGTCGTCATAGATATATTTTTCCCCCCCAAAGTCAGTAGGTGTAATTTACTATTTGGCCACAAGATGGCCCCACTGAGCAAAAATCCTATTAACCTATGGGTTGTCACATTGTAACTAAGGAAGTGACACTGCGATCACAGTGCCGGTAGGGAGATTATGAATGGGAACATTGTTCCCATTCATAAATTCAATGATCAGGCGGTGGAAACCAGTGTCGGGAGATAGCGCGGCAGCTCTATGTAAGAATAAACACTGGTTTTGAACAAAAACAGTGTTTATGCTCGACTTTTGTCCCCTGCAGCCAATCCCCCCCCCCCCCCACCCCCCCCTGCTAGCAGCAGCGCGATCGCGGGCATCTGCCTGCATGTTCGCCTGCAATCCCCCCCCACATAGCACATCCCTGCGGCTCTATCAGCTGCCGCTGCGGACCTGAAGCCCACGCGGTATAAATGGTTAATACGTTTTTTGCAAGTTACCAGTACCTTTCAGCAAGGAATCCTTGGGCAAGACTCCCTAAAACTGCTACTCCCTACTGAGTGCACCCTAGTGGCTGCATTCAGAGCGCTTTGAGTCTGCCAGGTGAGAACGTTCTGTGTCTTAAACAAAACCAATGGACAAGCACCTTAAACTTGAATAATAATAAGAGCGGTTCCTAATGAGTAGCAGGGAACCAATTGAAAGGAATGTGCTAAATGGGCAAAAAGACTAAACAAGGGAACAAAGGAGGAAAGCGCCCAGTAAAGCAGCACCAAACCAATTAAAATAGTCAATATAACATTCTTTGAGAACAAACTTTATACATAAAAACAATTAAAATCGGCAACAGTGAAGAAGCGGGGTATGAAGAATAATATGATAAATATTTAGATATTGGATAATAAGTTCTCAAAACCTCAAATCGATAACCTATGAAAACCCATAGGACTACACATGATACAATACAAAAAGTGAGTCCAATTGTAATTATATAGCCAATAATTATACAAATCTTGAAAAAACACAACACAAGTAAGGAGGGACAATTACCCCTCTATGAGTGATAGAAAAAGAAGTAAAAATGGAAGCATAATAAAAATGGAAGTGAAATATAGAATGAGGGTTACAATATAAAGGGATGCTAACGGGAGGAGGATGAGAACAGGAATACCACTGCCAGTTGCCTACGTTCTGTGTCGTCTTGAATATCAGTAAATTTTACTATAGCTAAACCTGTGTGGCTGGATGGTGAGACCAGGGTTTGAATCTCGGCTCTGCCTTTTCAGTAAGCCAGCACCTATTCAGTAGGAGACCTCGGGCAAGTCTCCCTAACACTGCTACTGCCTATAGAGCGCACCCTAGTGGCTGCAGCTCTGGCGATTTGAGTCCACCAGGAGAAAAGCGCGATATAAATGTTATTTGTCTTGTCTTGTCTAAACCTAACCCTAGTCTCACATCTATCAATGCCTTACACTAACCAATCCCCCCCCCCCCCCCCCCCCCCACCAATTACTAACCTCACACCAATGCCTAAACTTAACCGCCATTTATTGGTCACCAAAATTTCCTTTGATTGGCGATATTAACATGGGCGTCTATGGGGTGCCCAAATTTCCTGTCCCCTTATAGGAGAGCTTCCTCTTTTATCGTTGTGGCTTTTTAGCACCAACATTTGCAGCAGTACTTCTGGGACTTGGTGGGCCAGGGTATAAATGCATATTACTTTGCCCTCTGTTGGTCCAAACTGGTAGAAACAAGTTCTCTTTTTGCCATTTTGTATTTAGTGTTGCCCTCATATACATACTCTGAGTGATAAATGGATAGTTTGTGTTTACTCATGAATAATATGGGTTTGTGTAGGACTCGTCAGGGTGTGATATATGTGCAGCTCCTTCCTGTGGTGCTGAGGTCAGGCATGCCATTGTACACGTGTTAAGAATAACAGTATAAAAGTATATTTGCACATGTGTTACACATTGAAGGCGGGTTTCCACTAGAGACGAGCGGCCGTTTCCAAAGGATGCTGACACTTGTGCAGCGCGATTATATGCACCTGAATCGGACGGCTGTGTGAATTCGGATGCATTGTCCAAAATTCTGAAGCAGTTATTTTTTTCCCACACTTAAATTTGGAAGGGGCCTAATGATTTCAATAAGATGCAATTTCTGGATTTGTGTGAGGGAAATCACAATCGCACAGCATCACCCCTAGTGTGGCTGGATAGTGTAATGGTTAAGGGCTCTGCCTCTGACACAAGAGACCTGGGTTCATATCTCGGCTCTTCCTCTTCAGTAAGCCAACGCCTATTAAGTGAGGAGTCCTTGGGCAAAACTCCCTAACGCTGCTACTGCCTACTAAGTGCGTCCCTGGTGGCTGCAGCTCAAGCACTTTGAGATTTCAAGGAGAAAAGCGATAAATGTTATTTGTCTTGTCTTTGTCTAGTGGAAACAAGTTCAATAGGCAGGGTGATTTTACCACAAATTGTTTGTAGAAAAGGATGTGATTTACAATATATTTAACCTTAAATCTAAGTAAAAGGACAATTTTTCAGAATATACAGTACTTCATGTTATAAATTGTTTAGCTTCATCTGTGTATAACATGACTTCTGTATTATTCTTGCAGCCACCATCTTGTAGCGCGGGTGTACGAAACTAAAGGAGAATTCCGATCTGCCTTACAGCATGAGAAGGAAGGATACACAATATACAAGAACCAGGTCAGCCACTCACAGCAAACTTCTAGGTCCTTACTGGGGGGGGGGGGGGGGGGGCTGGGGAGGGTGGGATTGGGTTAGCGCAGTAACGTGTGGAGAGCTTGAGATATGTATCACCCACTTTAATAGGAGACAGCTGTAGTCAGTGAATAGGAAACTGTGTCTTTAGCTGAGTCATGTGTATGTATATGTAATCATGTGTATTCTGCATTTCCACCAGCTGGGGGAGCAGCATGAGAAGACCAAAGAAAGCTCAGAGTACTTGAAGTACCTGACCCAGCAGGCTGTAGCTCTGCAGCGCACAATGAATGAGATATACAAGAACGGATCCAGTGCCAACATTATGCCTCTCAAGGTGGGTGAGCTGTGTGCCCGTGGCTTGTGGAGAAAGACTTGCTGATTATAGAAAACAGGGTACTCCCAGATTTGTTTCGTTTCTTTCATTTTGACTGTAGCCTACAAAGAGATTAACCACTTGCCGACCGCCCACAGCCCATGGGCGGCGGCAAAGTGGACGCCTAAAGGACCGCAATACGCCTTCAGGCGGCGCGTCCTTTAGGCATGCCGGGGGAGCGATCGCGTCATTGATGACGCGCGCTTCCCCCGGCAACTGGCTCCGCCCACCCGCCGTAACATCCTGCCGGCAATACGGAAGCGCCGGCGGGATGTTAACCCCGCGATCGCCGCTACAAAGTGTATAATACACGTTGTAATGTATACAAAGTGTATTATACAGGCTGCCTCCTGCCCTGGTGGTCCCAGTGTCCGAGGGACCACCAGGGCAGGCTGCAGCCACCCTAGTCTGCACCCAAACACACTGATCTGCCCCCCCCCCCGCCCACTGATCGCCCACAGCACCCCTCAGACCCCCCCCTGCCCACCCCCCAGACCCCTGTTTGCACCCAATCACCCCCCTAATAACCCATCAATCACTCCCTGTCACTATCTGTCAACGCTATTTTTTTTTTTATCCCCCCCCTGCCCCCTGCCCCCTCCTGATCACCCCCCCACCCCTCAGATTCTCCCCAGACCCCCCCCCAGACCCCCCCCCCTGTGTACTGTATGCATCTATCTTCCCTGATAACCTGTCAATCACCCATCAATCACCCATCAATCACCCCCTGTCACTGCCACCCAACAATCAGCCCCTAACCTGCCCCTTGCGGGCAATCTGATCACCCACCCACACCAATAGATCGCCCGCAGATCCGACATCAGATCACCTCCCAAATCCATTGTTTACATCTATTCTCTCCTCTAAACACCCACTAATTACCCATCAATCACCCATCAATCACCCCCTATCACCACCTGTCACTTTTACCTATCAGATCAGACCCTAATCTGCCCCTTGCGGGCACCCAATCACCCGCCAACACGCTCAGATTGCCCTCTGACCCCCCCTTATCAATTCGCCAGTGCATTAATTACATCTGTTCTTCCCTGTAATAACCCACTGATCACCTGTCAATCACCTGCCAATCACCTATCACCCATCAATCACCCCCTGTCACCCCCTGTCACTGCCACCCATCAATCAGCCCCTAACCTGCCCCTTGCGGGCAATCTGATCACCCACCCACACCATTAGATCGCCCGCAAACCCGCCGTCAGATTACCTCCCAAATGTATTGTTTACATCTGTTATCTTCTCTAAACACCCACTAATTACCCATCAATCACCCCCTATCACCACCTGTCACTGTTACCTATCAGATCAGACCCTAAGCTACCCCTTGCGGGCACCCAATCACCCGCCCACACGCTCAGATTGCCCTCAGACCCCCCCCCCCCCCCCTTATCAATTCACCAGTGCATTAATTACATCTGTCCTTCCCTGTAATAACCCACTGATCACCTGTCAATCACCTGCCAATCACCTATCACCCATCAATCACCCCCTGTCACTGCCACCCAACAATCAGCCCCTAACCTGCCCCTTGCGGGCAAACTGATCACCCACCCACACCAATAGATCGCCCGCAGATCCGACATCAGATCACCACCCAAGCGCAGTGTTTCCATCTATTCTCTCCTCTAAACACTCACTAATTACCCATCAATCACCCCCTATCACCACCTGTCACTGTTACCCATCAGATCAGACCCTAATCTGCCCCTTGCGGGCACCCAATCACCCGCCTACACACTCAGATTGCCCTCAGACCCCCCCTTATCAATTCGCCAGGGCATTATTTACATCTGTCCTTCCCTGTAATAACCCACTGATCACCTGTCAATCACCCATCAATCACCCCCTGTCACTGCCACCCATCAATCAGCCCCTAACCTGCCCCTTGCGGGCAAACTGATCACCCACCCACACCAATAGATCGCCCGCAGATCCGACATCAGATCACCACCCAAGCGCAGTGTTTCCATCTATTCTCTCCTCTAAACACCCACTAATTACCCATCAATCACCCCCTATCACCACCTGTCACTGTTACCCATCAGATCAGACCCTAATCTGCCCCTTGCGGGCACCCAATCACCCGCCTACACGCTCAGATTGCCCTCAGACCCCCCCTTATCAATTCGCCAGGGCATTGTTTACATCTGTCCTTCCCTGTAATAACCCACTGATCACCTGTCAATCACCTGCCAATCACCTATCACCCATCAATCACCCCCTGTCACTGCCACCCAACAATCAGCCCCTAACCTGCCCCTTGCGGGCAAACTGATCACCCACCCACACCAATAGATCGCCCGCAGATCCGACATCAGATCACCACCCAAGCGCAGTGTTTCCATCTATTCTCTCCTCTAAACACCCACTAATTACCCATCAATCACCCCCTATCACCACCTGTCACTGTTACCCATCAGATCAGACCCTAATCTGCCCCTTGCGGGCACCCAATCACCCGCCTACACGCTCAGATTGCCCTCAGACCCCCCCTTATCAATTCGCCAGGGCATTGTTTACATCTGTCCTTCCCTGTAATAACCCACTGATCACCTGTCAATCACCTATCAATCACCCATCAATCACCCCCTGTCACTGCCACCCATCAATCACCCGCTGTCACTGCCACCCATCAATCAGCCCCTAACCTGCCCCTTGCGGGCAATCTGATCACCCACCCACACCAATAGATCGCCCGCAGATCCGACGTCCGATCACCTCCCAAGTGCAGTGTTCACATCTGTTCTCTACCCTAAACACCCACTAATTACCCATCAATCACCCCCTGTCACTGCTACCTATCAGATTAGACCCCTATCTGCCCCTAGGGCACTCAATCACCCGCCCACACCCTCAAAATGCCCTCAGACCCCAGCCCTGATCACCTCGCCAGTGCATTGCTTGCATCTATTCCCCCCTCTAATCGCACCTTGAGACACCCATCAATCACCTCCTGTCACCCCCTAGCACACCTACCCATCAGATCAGGCCCTAATTTGCCCCGTGTGGGCTCCTGATCACTCGGCCAAACCCTCAGATCCCCCTCAGACCCCCTTCCGATCACCTCCCCAGTGCATTGATTGCATCTATTTTCCCCTCTAACCACCCCCTGAGACACCCATCAATCACCTCCTGTCACCCCCCTAGCACTCCTATCCATCAGATCAGGCCCAATACAACCTGTCATCTAAAAGGCCACCCTGCTTATGACCGGTTCCACAAAATTCGCCCCCTCATAGACCACCTGTCATCAAAATTTGCAGATGCTTATACCCCTGAACAGTCATTTTGAGACATTTGGTTTCCAGACTACTCACGGTTTTGGGCCCGTAAAATGCCAGGGCGGTATAGGAACCCCACAAGTGACCCCATTTTAGAAAAAAAGACACCCCAAGGTATTCTGTTAGGTGTATGACGAGTTCATAGAAGATTTTATTTTTTGTCAAAAGTTAGCGGAAATTGATTTTTATTGGGTTTTTTTCACAAAGTGTCATTTTTCACTAACTTGTGACAAAAAATAAAATCTTCTATGAACTCGCCATACACCTAACGGAATACCTTGGGGTGTCTTCTTTCTAAAATGGTGTCACTTGTGGGGTTCCTATACTGCCCTGGCATTTTAGGGGCCCTAAACCGCGAGGAGTAGTCTAGAAAACAAATGCCTCAAAATGACCCGTGAATAGGAAGTTGGGCCCCTTAGCGCACCTAGGCTGCAAAAAAGTGTCACACATGTGGTACCGCCGTACTCAGGAAAAGTAGTATAATGTGTTTTGGGGTGTATTTTTACACATACCCATGCTGGGTGGGAGAAATTTCTATGTAAATGGTCAATTGTGTGTAAAACAAATCAAACTATTGTCATTTACAGAGATATTTCTCCCACTTAGCATGGGTATGTGTAAAAGTACACCCCAAAACACATTATACTACTTCTCCTGAGTACGGCGGTACCACATGTGTGGCACTTTTTTACACCCTAAGTACGCTAAGGGGCCCAAAGTCCAATGAGTACCTTTAGGATTTCACAGGTCATTTTGCGACATTTGGTTTCAAGACTACTCCTCACGGTTTAGGGCCCCTAAAATGCCAGGGCAGTATAGTAACCTCACAAATGACCCCATTCTAGAAAGAAGACACCCAAAGGTATTCCGTTAGGAGTATGGTGAGTTCATAGAAGATTTTATTTTTTGTCAAAAGTTAGCGGAAAATTGATTTTTATTGTTTTTTTCACAAAGTGTCATTTTCCACTAACTTGTGACAAAAAATAAAATCTTCTATGAACTCACCATACTCCTAACGGAATACCTTGGGGTGTCTTCTTTCTAAAATGGGGTCATTTGTGGGGTTCCTATACTGAACTGGCATTTTAGGGGCCCTAAACCGTGAGGAGTAGTCTGGAAATCAAATTTCGCAAAATGACCTGTGAAATCCTAAAGGTACTCATTGGACTTTGGGCCCTTTAGCGCAGTTAGGGTGCAAAAAAGTGCCACACATGTGGTATTGCCATACTCGGGAGAAGTAGTACAATGTGTTTTGGGGTGTATTTTTACACATACCCATGCTGGGTGGGAGAAATACCTCTGTAAATGACAATCTTTTGATTTTTTTACACACAATTGTCCATTTACAGAGGTATTTCTCCCACCCAGCATGGGTATGTGTAAAAATACACCCCAAAACACATTGTACTACTTCTCCCGAGTACGGCGATACCACATGTGTGGCACTTTTTTGCACCCTAACTGCGCTAAAGGGCCCAAAGTCCAATGAGTACCTTTAGGATTTCACAGGTCATTTTGCGGAATTTGATTTCCAGACTACTCCTCACGGTTTAGGGTCCCTAAAATGCCAGGGCAGTATAGGAACCCCACAAATGACCCCATTTTAGAAAGAAGACACCTCAAGGTATTCCGTTAGGAGTATGGTGAGTTCATAGATTTTATTTTTTGTCACAAGTTAGTGGAAAATGACACTCTGTGAAAAAAACAATAAAAATCAATTTTCCGCTAACTTTTGACAAAAAATAAAATCTTCTATCAACTCACCATACTCCTAACGGAATACCTTGGGGTGTCTTCTTTCTAAAATGGGGTCATTTGTGGGGTTCCTATACTGCCCTGGCATTTTAGGGGCCCTAAACCGTGAAGAGTAGTCTGGAAATCAAATTCCGCAAAATGACTTGTGAAATCCTAAAGGTACTCATTGGACTTTGGGCCCTTTAGCGCAGTTAGGGTGCAAAAAAGTGCCACACATGTGGTATCGCCGTACTCGGGAGAAGTAGTACAATGTGTTTTGGGGTGTATTTTTACACATACCCATGCTGGGTGGGAGAAATAACTCTGTAAATGGACAATTGTGTGTAAAAAAAATGAAAAAATTGTCATTTACAGAGATATTTCTCCCACCCAGCATGGGTATGTGTAAAAATACACCCCAAAACACATTCTACTACTTCTCTTGAGTACGGCAATACCACATGTGTGGCACTTTTTTGCAGCCTAACTGCGCTAAGGGGCCCAAAGTCCAATGAGCACCTTTAGGCTTTACAGGGGTGCTTACAAATTAGCACCCCCCAAAATGCGAGGACAGTAAACACACCCCACAAATGACCCCATTTTGGAAAGTAGACACTTCAAGGTATTCAGAGAGGGGCATGGTGAGTCCGTGGCAGATTTCATTTTTTTTTTGTCGCAAGTTAGAAGAAATGGATTCTTTTTTTTTTCTTTTTTTTTGTCACAAAGTGTCATTTTCCGCTTACTTGTGACAAAAAATAATATCTTCTATGAACTCACTATGCCTCTCAGTGAATACTTTGGGATGTCTTCTTTCCAAAATGGGGTCATTTGGGGGGTATTTATACTATCCTGGAATTCTAGCCCCTCATGAAACATGACAGGGGGTCAGAAAAGTCATAGATGCTTGAAAATGGCAAAATTCACTTTTTGCACCATAGTTTGTAAACGCTATAACTTTTACCCAAACCAATAAATATACACTGAATGGTTTTTTTTTTAAATCAAAAACATGTTTGTCCACATTTTTCGCGCTGCATGTATACAGAAATTTTACTTTATTTGAAAATTGTCAGCACAAAGTTAAAAAAATCATTTTTTTGCCAAAATTCATGTCTTTTTTGATGAATATAATAAAAAGTAAAAATCGCAGGAGCAATCAAATAGCACCAAAAGAAAGCTTTATTAGTGACAAGAAAAGGAGCCAAAATTCATTTAGGTGGTAGGTTGTATGAGCGAGCAATAAACCGTGAAAGCTGCAGTGGTCTGAATGGAAAAAAAGTGGCCGGTCCTTAAGGGGTAGAAAGACTGTGGTCCTCAAGTGGTTAAACAATCTTTAATTGTAAAATTTCATACCGTAAAATGCTTCAAAACCCTCCATGTGATTAAAAATACCAGCTGGTCACCTGAAGTCTGTACCCTCCCTGTGCATCTCTGATCATGGGATGGGACTTGCTGATTGTAGTTTACATCAGATTGGAAGTAGGGTTATTTAGCCAGGCAGTGCAGTGAGATGTTGTGTGCAAACAGCACTATCCCATACCCAGAGCTGTGGAGTCGGAGTCGAGGAGTCGGAGCAATTTGGGGTACCCGGAGTTGGGAGTCAGTGATTTCATAAACTGAAGAGTCGGAGTCGGGTGATTTTTGTACAAAATCCACAGCCCTGGTAAGTATTAGACTAAGCCAGTGGTCCTCAAACTAAGGCCCGCGGGCCGAATGTGGCCCCCTAAGGCTTTTTTACCCCCCCCCCCCCCCCCCACACACACACACACACAAAATGTATTACAGATGCGGTCAGCTACATCTTTAAATATTGGTAATCTGCATATAGAATGAAGCCAGAAAGCCGTAATTTGCTGGTTTCCAATCAAATTCCACATCAGGTGACACGGTTGTCCAATTGGACTGCAGGTTGTCACCTGGGTATGTTTCACTGTCTGGTGCACAAAGACTTCTACAATATTTTGGGGACCCCTGGACTAAGCAGTCAGAGCCATTTTGAGAAGTTGGAGTCGGTGGTTTCATAAAATGAGGAATCTGAGTCGGAAGATCTTTGTATCAACTCCACAGCCCTCTGTTGCCTTGCACTTACCTGCATGCTGTCAACTTTTACCACTACTAGATGCTTAAAGTGAACCTGAGATGAACACATTTATACAGTACTTGCCTGTAGCTTCCTCCAGCCCCCTGCAGTCTTTCTCGTCCCTCGGGTTCCATCCGGTCCTCTCCATTCTTCTGCAGTCTGACCTGAAAAAGTCTCTGACTGGCCACTGCGCAGTCCCGGTTGTGCTCACCCCGATGGCGTTTGTGTGGCTGGGAGCACTTTGTGCAGTTCACAAAGACTGTAATTGTGCTTGCTCAGATTGCTCCCGGCCATGGCAGTGGGTACAGAAGGTGTGCATGGCAAGGATTGTGCATGGGCTTACAGCCGTGCAACAAAGGAGACCAGACAAAATCCAAGGCCAGACAGACTACAAGGAGCTGCCAAACCAGACAGACTACAGGGGGATGAAGGAAGCCCCCGGTAAGTAAAGATCCTGAGGTGTTCTTCATCTCAGGTTTCCTTTAAGTATAACTTCCTACCCAACTTTAACCCTTTCTGACTCCTATCCCTAACTTTCTCCAACCCCTTCCCAAATGTTTACACTGACCTCCACCACAGATGCAAATTCCATTCCTTATCCCTAACTGTAATCCTCTGACCATAACATCTAAATCCAGCCTCGCCCTACTCTGTCACCTAACACAGAGCCTCCTAAGCAACACCTAACCCTTACCAAGAACACGAAAGAATACTCACCTTTCATCATGTTCACTCCGATGCCGAATTCAAGCATCAGGGGTCAAAATACTGACTATATAATAGCTGAACACTGGTGCTTGTAACTGATAAGCCCCTGTGCACCGGTATCAACTGCCTTATAGACGGGCATTGTACCAAACCAATGGCACTGTAACTGGGTCATCTAGCAGTTATTAGCAGGTAATGATAGAATTACCCGACATTAGAGGTGATCGGTTTTCCTAGAATTTCTCTCATCCGTGGGAAAACCCATGATAGGTTTGAGCTGATCAATTCGTGCTCCTCTGATTTGCTGGTCACTAAATGAGATGCTGATAATTTCAGACTGATGCAGATCTATTGCTAATTTTGTGAAAATGTATCCCATTTCAAAACAGACTAATCAATTGCAGTAGCTATGTTAGGTGAGGTCCATTTCCACACTGCATAACATTTGCATGAATTTAACTTATTAGCATCTTATTGACTATCCCTAGTGATGATCAGCCTGCACAGGAAACAGGAGCAGATACAATCACATGATCCAGTCAATCAAAATGATAAATAGATTGTGGGCTTCTTTATGAATTCTCCTGGTAGGAAATTCTCCTATGAGAACATCTATACTCTGCATACATTGGGTGGTTCATGTTGGGGATTTCCTGGCATTCATCTCTAGGTTTTATGGATGTTTGTATTACTGGTGGTGTGGATTCCCCTTGTGCATCTTGGGAAAGCTTATCTATATTTGGTGTTTAAATCCTATTGGGAGAATTTTTGAAAGGTGGGGAAGTAGCAGTGTTGGTTGTAAGAATAAGAATAAGAGTAAGAAGTTTTAGATGTATGATTGAGCCACTACAATCAGCCGGATGGCAGCCCCCATGTTATCCCTCTCACAACACAGTCACTTAAATTACAAAATGATCTCAGAGTCTGGCCACCTCTTCTGCATCAGGCATATTGCCCATCTAGTGATTAAATGATCAGACATGGGTTTTGTTTTGCATCGCCTTGGCTGCCTTGGATTTTTGTTAACCAAACAGGTTTGTTGTTTTGCGAATTGTCACCCAATTCTTTTCCCACTCTGTAACCATGTTATGACTAGTGCTGAACAGATATGTAACAGTAATGTTATTGTGTTCATCCTCTTTCAGTTCTCAGCCCCCAGCATGGCCAGTGTTCTGGATCAGCTCAATATCATCAATGGAATCCTATTCATTCCTCTCAGGTGACGACATCTCCCATTGCGGCATAAGTGTGTACAGACAGCTCCCATTGTGTGTACTGACTGACAGCTCACATTGTAGCATGAGTGTGTACTGACAGCTCACATTGTAGCATGAGTGTGTACTGACAGCTCCCATTGTGGCATGAGTGTGTACTGACAGCTCCCATTGTGGCGTGTGTGTACTGACTGACTGTTCCCATTGTGGCATGAGTGGGTGCTGACTGACCGCTCCATTGTGGCATGAGTGTGTGCTGACTGACGGCTCCCATTGTGGCATGAGTGTGTACTGACTGATGGCTCCCATTGCGGCATGAGTGTGTACTGACTGATGACTCCTATTGTGGCATGAGTGTGTACTGACTGATGGCTCCCATTGTGGCATGAGTGTGTACTGACTGATGGCTCCCATTGCGGCATGAGTGTGTACTGACTGATGACTCCTATTGTGGCATGAGTGTGTACTGACTGATGGCTCCCATTGTGGCATGAGTGTGTACTGACTGATGGCTCCCATTGTGGCATGAGTGTGTACTGACTGACGGCTCCCATTGGGGCATGAGTGTGTACTAACTGACGGCTCCCATTGGGGCATGAGTGTGTGTACTGACTGACAGCTCCCATTGTGGCATGAGTGTGTGTACTGACTGACGGCTCCCATTGTGGCATGAGTGTGTGCTGACTGACAGCTCCCATTGGGGCATGAGTGTGTGCTGACTGACGGCTCACATTGCGGCATGAGTGTGTACTGACTGACGGCTCACATTGCGGCATGAGTGTGTACTGACTGACGGCTCCCATTGGGGCATGAGTGTGTACTGACTGACGGCTCCCATTGGGGCATGAGTGTGTACTGACTGACGGCTCCCATTGGGGCATGAGTGTGTACTGACTGACGGCTCCCATTGGGGCATGATTGTGTGCTGACTGACTGCTCACATTGCGGCATGAGTGTGTACTGACTGACGGCTCCCATTGTGGCATGAGTGTGTACTGACTGACGGCTCCCATTGTGGCATGAGTGTGTACTGACTGACGGCTCCCATTGTGGCATGAGTGTGTGCTGACTGACTGCTCCCATTGTGGCATGAGTGTGTGCTGACTGACGGCTCCCATTGTGGCATGAGTGTGTACTGACTGACGGCTCACATTGCGGCATGAGTGTGTACTGACTGACGGCTCCCATTGCGGCATGAGTGTGTACTGACTGACGGCTCCCATTGGGGCATGAGTGTGTACTGACTGACGGCTCCCATTAGGGCATGAGTGTGTACTGACTGACAGCTCCCATTGGGGCATGATTGTGTGCTGACTGACTGCTCACATTGCGGCATGAGTGTGTACTGACTGACGGCTCCCATTGTGGCATGAGTGTGTACTGACTGACGGCTCACATTGCGGCATAAGTGTGTGTACTGACTGACAGCTCCCATTGTGGCATGAGTGTGTACTGACTGACGGCTCACATTGCGGCATGAGTGTGTGTACTGACTGACGGCTCCCATTGCAGCATGAGTGTGTGTACTGACTGACAGCTCCCATTGTGGCATGAGTGTGTACTGACTGACAGCTCCCATTGGGGCATGAGTGTGTACTGACTGACGACTCCCATTGCGGCATGAGTGTGTACTGACTGACGGCTCCCATTGCGGCATGAGTGTGTACTGACTGACGGCTCCCATTGTGGCATGAGTGTACTGACTGACGGCTCCCATTGTGGCATGAGTGTGTACTGACTGACGGCTCCCATTGTGGCATGAGTGTGTACTGACTGACGGCTCCCATTGTGGCATGAGTGTGTGCTGACTGACTGCTCACATTGCGGCATGAGTGTGTACTGACTGACGGCTCCCATTGTGGCATGAGTGTGTACTGACTGACGGCTCCCATTGTGGCATGAGTGTGTACTGACTGACGGCTCCCATTGTGGCATGAGTGTGTGCTGACTGACTGCTCCCATTGTGGCATGAGTGTGTGCTGACTGACGGCTCCCATTGTGGCATGAGTGTGTGCTGACTGACGGCTCCCATTGCGGCATGAGTGTGTACTGACTGACGGCTCCCATTGGGGCATGAGTGTGTACTGACTGACGGCTCCCATTAGGGCATGAGTGTGTACTGACTGACAGCTCCCATTGGGGCATGATTGTGTGCTGACTGACTGCTCACATTGCGGCATGAGTGTGTACTGACTGACGGCTCCCATTGTGGCATGACTGTGTACTGACTGACGGCTCCCATTGTGGCATGAGTGTGTACTGACTGACGGCTCACATTGCGGCATAAGTGTGTGTACTGACTGACAGCTCCCATTGTGGCATGAGTGTGTACTGACTGACGGCTCACATTGCGGCATGAGTGTGTGTACTGACTGACGGCTCCCATTGCAGCATGAGTGTGTGTACTGACTGACAGCTCCCATTGTGGCATGAGTGTGTACTGACTGACAGCTCCCATTGGGGCATGAGTGTGTACTGACTGACGACTCCCATTGCGGCATGAGTGTGTACTGACTGACGGCTCCCATTGCGGCATGAGTGTGTACTGACTGACGGCTCCCATTGTGGCATGAGTGTACTGACTGACGGCTCCCATTGTGGCATGAGTGTGTACTGACTGACGGCTCCCATTGTGGCATGAGTGTGTACTGACTGACGGCTCCCATTGTGGCATGAGTGTGTGCTGACTGATGACTCCCATTGTGGCATGAGTGTGTACTGACTGACGGCTCCCATTGTGGCATGAGTGTGTACTGACTGACAGCTCCCATTGTGGCATGAGTGTCTACTGACTGACGGCTCACATTGCGGCATGAGTGTGTGTACTGACTGACGGCTCCCATTGCGGCATGAGTGTGTGTACTGACTGACAGCTCCCATTGGGGCATGAGTGTGTACTGACTGACGGCTCACATTGCGGCATGAGTGTGTACTGACTGACGGCTCACATTGCGGCATGAGTGTGTACTGACTGACGGCTCCCATTGTGGCATGAGTGTGTACTGACTGACGGCTCACATTGCGGCATGAGTGTGTGTACTGACTGACGGCTCCCATTGCGGCATGAGTGTGTGTACTGACTGACGGCTCCCATTGTGGCATGAGTGTGTACTGACTGACAGCTCCCATTGGGGCATGAGTGTGTACTGACTGACGGCTCCCATTGCGGCATGAGTGTGTACTGACTGACGGCTCCCATTGCGGCATGAGTGTGTACTGACTGACGGCTCCCATTGTGGCATGAGTGTACTGACTGACGGCTCCCATTGTGGCATGAGTGTGTACTGACTGACGGCTCCCATTGTGGCATGAGTGTGTACTGACTGACAGCTCCCATTGGGGCATGATTGTGTGCTGACTGACGGCTCACATTGCGGCATGAGTGTGTGCTGACTGACAGCTCCCATTGGGGCATGAGTGTGTACTGACTGACGGCTCACATTGCGGCATGAGTGTGTACTGACTGACGGCTCACATTGCGGCATGAGTGTGTACTGACTGACGGCTCCCATTGTGGCATGAGTGTGTACTGACTGACGGCTCACATTGCGGCATGAGTGTGTGTACTGACTGACGGCTCCCATTGCGGCATGAGTGTGTGTACTGACTGACGGCTCCCATTGGGGCATGAGTGTGTACTGACTGACGGCTCCCATTGGGGCATGAGTGTGTACTGACTGACGGCTCCCATTGCGGCATGAGTGTGTACTGACTGACGGCTCCCATTGCGGCATGAGTGTGTACTGACTGACGGCTCCCATTGTGGCATGAGTGTACTGACTGACGGCTCCCATTGTGGCATGAGTGTACTGACTGACGGCTCCCATTGTGGCATGAGTGTGTACTGACTGACGGCTCCCATTGTGGCATGAGTGTGTACTGACTGACAGCTCCCATTGGGGCATGATTGTGTGCCGACTGACGGCTCACATTGCGGCATGAGTGTGTACCGACTGACGGCTCCCATTGTGGCATGAGTGTGTACTGACTGACGGCTCACATTGCGGGATGAGTGTGTGTACTGACTGACGGCTCCCATTGGGGCATGAGTGTGTACTGACTGACGACTCCCATTGCGGCATGAGTGTGTACTGACTGACGGCTCCCATTGCGGCATGAGTGTGTACTGACTGACGGCTCCCATTGTGGCATGAGTGTACTGACTGACGGCTCCCATTGTGGCATGAGTGTGTACTGACTGACGGCTCCCATTGTGGCATGAGTGTGTACTGACTGACGGCTCCCATTGTGGCATGAGTGTGTACTGACTGACGGCTCACATTGCGGCATGAGTGTGTACTGACTGACGGCTCACATTGCGGCATGAGTGTGTACTGACTGACGGCTCCCATTCATGAGTGTGTACTGACTGACGGCTCACATTGCGGGATGAGTGTGTACTGACTGACAGCTCCCATTGGGGCATGAGTGTGTACTGACTGATGACTCCCATTGGGGCATGAGTGTGTACTGACTGACGACTCCCATTGCGGCATGAGTGTGTACTGACTGATGGCTCCCATTAGCGGCATGAGTGTGTACTGACTGACGGCTCCCATTGTGGCATGAGTGTACTGACTGACGGCTCCCATTGTGGCATGAGTGTGTACTGACTGACAGCTCCCATTGGGGCATGGGGGCATGTGTGTGTGCTGACCGCTCCCATTGTGGCATGAGTGTGTACTGACTGACGGCTTCCCATTGTGGCATGAGTGTACTGACTGACGGCTCCCATTGTGGCATGAGTGTGTGCTGACTGACAGCTCCATTGGGCATGGGGGCATGTGTGTGTGCTGACCGCTCCCATTGTGGCATGAGTGTGTGCTGACTGACAGCTCCCATTGGGCATGTGTGTGTGCTGACTGAAGTCTCCAGTTGTGGCATGTGTGGTACTGAGTGCAGCTCCCATTGTGGCATGGGGTGTGTACTGAGTGCAGCTCCCATTGTGGCATGAGTGTGTACTGACTGACGGCTCACATTGCGGCATGAGTGTGTACTGACTGACGGCTCCCATTGTGGCATGAGTGTGTACTGACTGACGGCTCACATTGCGGGATGAGTGTGTACTGACTGACAGCCTCCATTGGGGCATGAGTGTGTACTGACTGATGACTCCCATTGGGGCATGAGTGTGTACTGACTGACGACTCCCATTGCGGGCATGAGTGTGTACTGACTGATGGCTCCCATTGCGGCATGAGTGTGTACTGACTGACGGCTCCCATTGTGGCATGAGTGTGTACTGACCTGACGGCTCCCATTGTGGCATGAGTGTGTACTGACTGACAGCTCCCATTGGGGCATGAGTGTGTGCTGACTGACGGCTCACATTGCGGCATGAGTGCGTACTGACTGATGGCTCCCATTGGTGCATGAGTGTGTACTGACTGATGGCTCACATTGTGGCATGAGTGTGTGCTGACTGACAGCTCCCATTGGGGCATGGGGGCATGTGTGTGTGCTGACCGCTCCCATTGTGGCATGTGTGTGCTGACTGACAGCTCCCATTGGGGCATGTGTGTGTGCTGACTGAAGTCTCCAGTTGTGGCATGGGTGTGTACTGAGTGCAGCTCCCATTGTGGCATGGGTGTGTACTGAGTGCAGCTCCCATTGTGGCATGAGTGTGTACTGACTGACAGCTCCCATTGTGGCATGGGTGTGTACTGACTGACGGCTCCCATTGTGGCATGGGTGTGTACTGACTGACGGCTCCCATTGTGGCATGGGTGTGTACTGACTGACGGCTACCATTGTGGTATGAGTGTGTACTGACTAACAGCTCCCATTGGGTCATGTGTGTTCACTGACTGACAGCTCCCATTATGGCATGAGTGTATACTGACTGAAGTCTCCAATTGTGGCATGTGTGTACTGAGTGCAGCTCTCATTGCCTAGGGGACATCTGTACACATGGTAGATCCTCAGCCGAGTCGGCCAAGTTCAGTCTAGGGTGTATACAAGGTTTTAGTGTATGGTTATGCTGTACATCACAATTGTTCATGTGCCATGGGACTTATTATTCTATATTTGCAATCATACCATACAATGAGACTGCTGGTCAACATACTTTGTTTCCCCGAAGTATGACATTTCCTCTAAAAATAGGCCCTAGCATATATTTCCCCTAGCCACCCCCCACCTGCAGAATCACCGATGCCAGTATGCCGCAGCTCCTCTGCCTGGGGTCATAATTCAAACCGCAGATTAGCAGTGACTGTAATGAAGGCTAGAGTATCAGTATAACAGCGCCTCCGTATACACGAAGTGACATAGGCGTGCCATAGGAAGTATAAGGACGCGCTGTTACAGTGATACGGCGCTGTTATACTGATACTCTAGCTGTCTTTATTACAGTTTACCGCTAATCTGTGCTTTGAATTATGCCGCCAGGCAGAGGAGCTGCGTAGTACTAGGATCGTCTTTCTGGAGGAGGGGGTCAGCAGGAGTTAATGCGGGCAGAGACTGGCTATGAGTGAGGGGGGTCAAGCTATACACAAGGGTGGGGGGAATCTGGCTATATTTACAGTATGGCTATACACAAGGGGGATCTCACTACCCCCACAAAGTATAAGACCTCCCCGAAAATAAGACCTAGCACAATTTTTATGGAGAAATTAGTATAAAACAGTGTCTTATTTTCGTGGAAACACAGTAGTATACCTATAAAAAAATTACTTTTACTGTTCATCAGCAGAATTGCATAGTGCTGGGGGGGGGGGGGGGGGGGCGGGGGGGCCTTATTGTACTCGATTTGCATCAATTACATCTTATAACACAAAGCATTCAGGGGCATATGACTACTTTCATGTAGTCACATGCCCCTTGATAAAAGATATTAAGTTGTCACATGCATCCAGATGAAGTAATAAGCCACTTGACGACCCCTAAAGACCAGGCCATTTTTTGCAGTACTGGGCTGTGCAGGCATTTCAGCCTTCTGCACAGCCCAGCTATATGGATCCCAGCGATCGGACTCACCAGCTTTTCTTTGTCCCTAAGGGGACATGCCACTGGAGGGGTCCGATCGCTGCGACTGTTTGTTTTCTTCAGCCTCTATGAGGCTCTCTCTCCCTCCCTCCCCTTCCCTCCTCCCCTCCGGTATCTGAATTGGAACAGGACAGCGATCCGTCCTGTTCCGCCTCTCATAGGCATCAGCTACAGTTGTAAACAAAGGGGATTTCTTTCCCCTTTCGTTTACAAACAGCCTGCTAGCCGCGATCGGCGGCTAGCAGGCTAATCATGGAACAGATGGCAGGGAACGATTGCGCATGCGCGGCCGCTCCCTGTGAAACTGCAGCCCCAGGACTTGACGCCAATTGGCGTTAGGCGGTCCTGGGGCTGCTGCCGCGGTCACGCCCATTGGCGTGAGGTGGTCTTCAAGTAGTTAAGTAGCCAGGTTTCTTGAGATAAACAAATTAAAATAGGCAGGTGCGCCAAGATAAAGAAATGAAGTAGCCAAGTGCATCTTATTTATATCAATTTAGTAGCCATGTACCCCCAGACAGTTATTAGGTAGCCCTGTGAGAATATATGTGTCTCACCAGTGCAGGTAGCAACGGGTGTCCTCCCAGTATAGAAAGCCAAGGTTATCTTCCCATTATAGGTATCCAAAAGTGCCCCCTCCCACTGTAAGTAGGCAAAGGTGTCTTTCCCCCCCTTCCCAATTTAGGTAGCATTTCCGCCCCTCCACCCCCCCCCCCCCCCCAATCCCCAAGCCTAGATAGTCAAAGGTGTTCCCTGTGTGTAGGTTTTTGCTGTGTTTTTCACACGTACATTCTTCTGGTCTATCTGATGTTCAAATGTGTCATTGCAGTCAAAAGGACCTGGAGAATTTACGAGCAGAGGTCCAGCGACGCCAACAGCTGCAGGATGCCATCAAAGGAGACGATCAGGAAGCTGACAGCAATGATACAGACTTACCTGAAGCAAATGGCACCAGCAGCACCACAACTGAGACTGTCCAGACACAAAGCTCCGCTTAGCCCAGCCTCCTGTTCTTCTCTTTAGCACCCTTTTTAAAATGCTAACCCATCAGTGGGTTGTCACCAGGCCTCTAGTTGTAAAAGAAAAATCTAAGTGTGTTGCAATGAGGTTGCACAGGTGCACATGCTGATAATACACAGTGCAAGAACTAATTAATAAGCCAACAGTATAAAGTGTCTCGATGAGCTTCTGTCTGCCGTACTGAGACCTTTCCGTCCCTAAGCAGTCGTGTTCGCAGAAGAAATGGGGCTTCTAAAAGCCCAGGCTGGCGCGTCAGTGTGTGTATGGAGGTGTGCGTTAGGGGGAACCCATTTCTGCGTTTTTATGTTTGTTTATTAGAGGGAATGGCTCTGCTTAGAGGTGACAGAACATTTCTCAGGTCGTTGAATGTGGACGGAGACAAAGAGTCCATGTGAGATATTAGAATTCGGCTCTCCCTAATTCCAAACTGTGGTGCTGCATCCTGAGCCAAACGATGCAGCTCACGGCCCCAGACTTAAGCCATACACAAGCTGGAACCTCCTCTAGCTCATTATTCCACAGTGCATTGGGTGAAAGCATACATGGATGACGGTCTTCCTGGGAGAGTTTTTTTTTTTTTTTTAATTACGGGAATACACATGGTAATACATCTGCTTTTCGGCTTTCTTTTTTTTTTTATTGAGGACTTTTAAGTTTTATATATCTGTTCTAGTCTCGTTTTATTTTTCCTTTTATTTTTCATGGTGTTTCTGTGAAATGTGTGATTGTGTATGACTGCATCATCAGAGGCTTTCTATATCTACAATCTCTCACCATATCCAAAGACTATAAATGACCCAAGTCCAGTCTCTCGTCTTTTGAAAAACTAGTACCTGAATGTAAAATAATTTAAAGAAAGACAGATCATGCGTACTATGCTGTACTTTGGCTTGAGGAAGTGTTCTACTACGTCTACCACAAAAGTATACGTTACCCCTCGTTGTGGAAGACTAGACAGACTGTGGACAAGTGTCCTTAGAAGCGTCTCCTGCCAACTAGTTTTAAACATATCCACCATACCTCCATGAGCAAGATACCTTTTCATTGTAGAACCTCCTGGAGTTTAAAATAATTAGTCTGGACCCTTGTTCTCTAACAAAAGATATCATATTTCCACAGGGGGCCATACATTTGCCATGGAGAGGTTTTGACTTCGTGCTTACTTGTTAAAACTATGATGTTGGGTTTGTTCATTTTACTTGTGTAATTAAAGCAGCATTTGATTGTAAAGCTCATCTTAACGCCTGTTCCCTTTTAATCTTTGGATTTCTGATGTTTCCTCCTAATTTTCACTTCTAATAATCATTGGTGTGTTATTTGTGGTCAGGGACCACGCCGTCCTTTGAGGAAACAACCTGTTCCTGTTATTGTGGGGCAGGTAAAGTGATTTCTGGACCATACCAAGCCTTGTATAAATTGACATAACAGAATGATTATGTGGTATGGCCTATTGGTGCTGTAGATATTTCTCTGTTAGGACTAAGTTGTTGCTATAGAATGTCAGCAATTTAGGCCCGGCAGATAGACAACGATGAGCGACCTTCATAATCCGATTTCTGAGCTTGATACCTTTAATGGTAAGGATTGACGGGGAATATATTTGTTTAAATCCATACACCCTCATCTGGTTTTAGTTTTATTTTTAACTTAAAATAACTTTTGAACATTTTCAAGTTTGTTTTTCTTGTGTTTTACCCCCAGTGGTTATTCTGTCTTTCAGTAGATTTCTTTTTTGATTTTTTTTTTTTTTTTGACCTGCATTAGCATGAACATTAAGTGGAAAAACACCACTGATCCAGTTATGATCAACGTCAATTGATCGAAGGGAAGTTGACTTCCATATGCTGATATTGTAGGCTCTCCGACACCCCGAGCCTGTGGTAGAACTCAGTGGGCAGGTGGCTTGGTCAGCATATCCACTGACTTTTGCTCTCCAATGACTCTTGTCCTGTAAGAGGAAATGCTGCTCTGTACTGTTTCATGGTAATGTATTTTTGGAGAATAACCTGTACTTTACCAAACCGCAATGCATAAAATCACTCGTCATTTGTCCTTAACATGTTCCTAAAACCTGAAAATTTTAGCCTTTAATAAATTCATGACAATGCATAATATGGTTGTGTTTTTATTGTCTGTTTGAAGACTTTTTCACATGTTCTGTTTTAGACACCCTATTAGTAGAATGCTTAAAGTGTAACTGTCCTCACAAAGTGCCACTCGCGACTTAATTATTCAACTCTCTGCCTCCCTCCCACTCATTGGGAGATCTTTATATGTGCCTGCTCCTGCCCCCTCTGGTCAATGGAGGTAATGGGTTTTTGCTCAATCAGCAGGCTTGTCATTTAGTGAAATAGAATATAATTTATGCACAGAGATGCACCTAAAACAGGTGCTTATCAGCAAGTCTTCATTCAACTGAAATGGGAAGAAACAGATAATACAACTCTCAACTAATTGGGACAAATTGCAACCACTGTGTTGTAATATTGGGTATAAAACCAGTATCCCAAACTTTGAGAAGATAAAGATGATGATGGGATACACTATGTTAGCAAAGTAACAGTCATTTGGAAATTATGTTCTTCAGCATTAAACTGCAAATAATTTGAGAATGTAATCAACTACAGCACATAATGGTAAATAAAGATTCCAAGGACACAGAGAAATCTCTGTACCTAAGACACGAGGTCCAAAGCCAATACTGGATGGTCATGATTTGTGGGCTCACCGGTGGCACTGCATTACAGAAAGACAATTCTGTTGTGGAAATCCCTGCACGGGCTCAAAAACACTTCTAAAAACTATTTTATGAACACTGTTCACTGTTGATCTTCAAATGCACATTTAAAACTTTTTCATGGAAAGAAGAAACCAGATATAAACAGGATTCAGAACACTGCTGCCTTTTCTGGCTTAGTCCATCTTCACTGAATATGAGCCCAAAGTGGAAATTGTCATGCAGTTGGATACATCTTTTTGAATGTAATAGATACTGTTAACCCTTTCCAATCCACTGACAAACTTATTCTGACACTGGATTGTTCTCCCCAGCTCCTGATGTTGGATGTAGTGCGACAAGGAGCATAATGTCCTAGTGTGACACTTTGATCTCCTCC
Organism: Hyperolius riggenbachi; assembly: GCF_040937935.1. Lineage (NCBI taxonomy): Eukaryota > Metazoa > Chordata > Amphibia > Anura > Hyperoliidae > Hyperolius > Hyperolius riggenbachi. The sequence goes on from NC_090647.1 coordinate 473,483,596, forward strand.
GGCCCCACATAATATAAATATTATGTTGGCTGCCTGTGCCACTGCTGGATCTAGCCCAGCACAGTCAGGCTCCTGAGATCAAAGTGTCGGACTAATGATACTCTTCACCCCCTTTCTTTGCACAGCTGATTACTTCTCCAGGAAGCGGGAATGCTTGGCTTGTTTGTACTGAAACCTGGACTATGGATTTCAGATTTGGAAATTGATAGCTGGCTGTAAATTAAAATGGTAAAGTAATTAAAATTGTGAAGACATTAGTACAGCATTGATAGAGATTAATGAAAATTGTTTCTTGAAAGTGGACTTTCTCTAACCACACCAGTACTTACATATATAACCCCCCTAAGGCCTTAAATTTAAGTTTCACGTACCTGTGGCTTCTACCAGCCTCTGCAGATGTCCGGTCTTCAAGGATCCTCTAGTCCAGAGGCCCTCAAACTAAGGCCCGCGGGCCGAATGCGGCCCCCTGAGGCTTTTTCACTGGCCCCCATACACAAAATGTATAACTTATAGATGTTGCTCACTGCATCTTTAAATATTGGTGGCCCACATATAGCATAGCAGTGCTGGCAACAGCCTTCCACATGGAAGCCAGAAAGCCATGTTGGGGGGCATACTATCTGCACATGCTATGTTGGTGGCATAATATTGGCTCTGGATAAATGGGAGACATGAGAGCTGCCCATGCTAATAGGTGCTGTTTACAATACCTAGGTTCAATGTAAAGTTTTTCTACATCATTTTATGTATTCTCCGGCCCCCCAGCAATCTGAAGTATGTTGACCCGGCCCTTGATCGAAAAAGTTTGGCGACCGCTGCTCTAGTCCCTTGCCGCAGCTCATTTTCCGTTTTGGTTGACAAGTTGACCGCCACTGCACGGCCTCGCTTCCACTCACGTCGCCAGGAGCATCCTACGCAGGCGCAGTAGAAAGTTTTTCTCGTATTGCTACTGCGGAGGACGCTCTTTGTGTTGGGCCAGAGCTGGGCTGCCGCAGTGGCTGTAGTCGGTGAAACGGAAACTGAGCCATGACGGAGGATCCTTGAGTACTGGCGCGGGCACAGGACTTATGCAGAAGGCCGGTAGAAGCCCCAGGTAAGTGAAACCTTTTCTTTTTAAACCTTAACCTCTTGATGACCAGTGTTAACCCCCCCCCCCCCCCTAAAGACCAAGCCATTTTTTGTAAAATAGGCCACTGCAGCTTTAAGGCTAAGCTGTAGGCCTGCACAACACAGCACACAAGTGATACCCCCCTTTTCTCCCCAGCAACAGAGCTCTCTGTTGGTGGGGTCAGATAGCCCCCCGGATGTTTGTTTTATTTATTAATATTAATTTGTTTGTTTTTATGTAAATTTGTCTTATTTTTTTATTATATAGAGTGATCGGCTGTCGTGGGCGACAGCCAATCACTTTCCCAGTACAGTGCTGCTGTAGATCGCAGCACTGTATATGCTAATTAGACTAACAGATGACTGAAGGCGGAGCTCCAGCTACCAAGCAGGAGATGCGCACACTGCATGTGCACAATCTCCTGCAAAACGAAGCCCCAGGACTTTACACCGATCTGCATTAGGCAGTACTGGGGCTGCCACTGCGGCCACGCCCATCAGCGTGACGCAGACGGCAAGCAGTTAAAGAACCCCTTTAAGGACCAAAACAATTTTGTTTTAGTTATGTTTCTATTTATTCATTTATACCTTTCTCACTAGTTATGATATCCAAGGCTACGTTTCCACTGTGCTCGCCATGTGTCTTGCAAGATGCATTGCCGTCACAGCCGAATCCCTCTAGCTGCGTTATGCACGGCTATGGGATTCAGACGTGTGATGCGAGATTATGCTGCATGCTGTCACCTTTTCCCCGCACACGAATTTGGATGCACCTTGTTGACTTCAATAGACTGATTCCCTGCATGCTAATGCAATTTGGCAGACTGTAATCGCAGCAGTGGGAACCTAGCCTGAGTTATAGCAGGGGGTTGTTTCAGGCAGCAAAAAGTCTAGAACCTGCCCTGATGCAAATCGTATTTCTGCCAAAAAGCTGACAAGATTAGCTGCATTGCATGCTTGTTTCGGGTGTGATATCCAGACACTGCTGCAGCCAAAGGGATCAGCAGGGCTGTCAAGCAACTGGTACTGTTTAACCACTTGATGACCCACCCTTTACCCCCCCCTTAACCACTTGATGACCCACCCTTTACCCCCCCTTAAGGACCAGCGCTGGTTTGATTGATCTGTGCTGGGTGGGCTCTGCAGCCCCCAGCACAGATCAGGGTGCAGGCAGGGAGATCAGATTGCCCCCCTTTTTTCCCCCCTATGGGGATGATGTGCTGGGGGGGTCTGATCTCTCCTGCCTGCTGTGGGTGGCGGGGGGGGCACCTCAAAGCCCCCCTCCGCGGCGAAATTCCCCCTCCCTCTCCTACCTGCTGCCTCCCCCTGGTGTTCCGGGCTGCACAGGACGCTATCCGTCCTGTGCAGCCAGTGACAGGATGTGGTCTGTCACATGGCGGCGATCCCCGGCCGCTGATTGGCCGGGGATCGCCGATCTGCCTTACGGCGCTGCTGCGCAGCAGCGCCGTACAAATGTAAACAAAGCGGATTATTTCCGCTTGTGTTTACATCTAGCCTGCGAGCCGCCATCGGCGGCCCGCAGGCTATTCACGGAGCCCCCCGCCGTGATTTGACAGGAAGCAGCCGCTCGTACGAGCGGCTGCTTCCTGATTAATTAGGCTGCAGCTGGCGACGCAGTACTGCGTCGCTGGTCCTGCAGCTGCCACTTTGCCGACGCACGTTATGAGTGTGCGGTCGGCAAGTGGTTAAGGACCAGCACTGTTTTTAATGATCTGTGCTGGGTGGGCTCTGCAGCCCCCAGCACAGATCAGGGTGCAGGCAGAGTGACCAGATCTCCCCCCCCCCCATGGGGATGATGTGCAGGGGGGGCGGGGTCTGATCGCTCCTGCCTGCCTGAGGTTGGGGGGGGGGGGGGACATCAAACCCCCCTCCGCAGCCAAATTCCCCCCCTCCCTCTCCTACCTGTCATTCCCGGTGATCCGGGCTGCACAGGACACTATCCGTCCTGTGCAGCCAGTGACAGGACGTCCCCTGTCACATGGCGGCGATCCCCGGCCGCTGATTGCCGATCTGCCTTATGGCGCTGCTGCGCAGCAGCGCCGTACAATGTAAACAAAGGAGACATTTGTCTCCTACGTTTACAAATAGTCTACGAGCCGCAATCAGCAGCTGGCAGGCTATTCACGGAGACCCGCTCCGTGATCTGACAGGAAACTTTCCTGATTAATTAGGGAGGCACCTGGCGACGCAGATCGCTGGTCCTCCAACTACCACTTTGCCGCCGCACGGTATGAGTGTGCGGTCGGCAAGTGGTTAAAGAGGAGCTGTCAGCCATACTATCTCAGGAAAAAAAACCCACAAATATATAAGTAGATAAATACTTGCTCTACTTACATAACATGTATTGCACTGTCCACATTATGATTCCTGTGAATTTTATAAAGGAAAAGTAGATAATTCTATTCTAGACAGTTTCCATATTTACTGTGGCTATTTTGAAGCCAGTCGTGATGTAATATCCGCCCATAGGCCTAGTGCACACCAAAACGGTTCGGCTGCGTTTTGTGATCCGCTTGCGGCTGCGCTTGGGTAATGTATTTCAATGGGCTGGTGCACACCAGAGCGGAAGGCGTTTTGCAGAAATGCATACTCCTGGGGTGAGGCATTTTTTCTGATTGTGGGTGCGTTTCTGCCTCAATGTTAAGTATAGGAAAACGCAAACCGCTCTGAAAAACGCCTGTTCAGAGCGGTTTTGCTGGCGTTTTTGTTACAGAAGCTGTTCAGTAACAGCTTTACTGTAACAATATATGAAATCTACTACACCAAAACCGCTACACAAAACCGCAAAACGTTACCGAAACAGAAAAAGCGTTTCAAAATCTGCTAGCATTTTGCGGATCTGCTAGCGGGTTTTGGTGTGCACCAGCCCTTAGTCTTCTCTGCCTCATTTGCCCGCCCTTCACAATAGAAAGTGCATTGTTTCAGCCTGAGAAATTTTGGCCAATTAGAGAGGAACAGAGGTGAGGGAGGGGAAAACAGGAAGGAAAGAGGCTTCAGCCAATCAGGCTGCATTAGTTAAGTCTGAGGGGAAGTAGGGAAGCAAAAAAGACAACACAGCATGCCCTGCAACTTCTCTTTTGTGTACCAAATAAGTCGTATAAACTGGGGAATGATAATTTATCAACAAGAAAAGTAATACAGATTTTAACTTTTGGATTGCCTGATTAGCATCCTTATTACTTGTTTACCAGATAAAAATAAAGAATTGATTTTATGCCCGACAGTTACTCTTTAAAAGGAAATAACTATGACAGCCTCCATAGATCTCTTGCCTCAGGTTCCTTTTTATAACTTGGTGGTCTATTGGTTTCACCACCACCACTTAATTCCTTGATCTTGCTAATTAGGAAAAAAAAATTACTTGAGCTGGACTTGCTAATGGGAGAGGTTGCTAGGCGATGAGTTTATTTGCTGTAATGTTAATACATTAAAGCTGGCCATACACTGGCCCGATTTGTGGCCGTTTCGACAGCAGATTCGTTCACTGGGATCGAATCTGCTGCCAATCGTTAGCGCAACACGCCGAATTTTGATACATTTCGTCCGATCCCGTCGACCGCTCCGTGCGGAAAATTACCATCGATCGCCCGCGGGTAGGGAGCGCGTCGCTAGCGGCGTTCAAGTACCCGACGACCGACGCAATAGAGCCCGCATACATTACCTGCTTCGCCGCCACGACTGCCCCCGGTCACTGCTGCTCCGTCTCAGCGCTGGTCTGGTCTCCGGCATGCTTCACTTCTTCTAGCCCGGCAAGAAGTTTAAACAGTAGAGGGCGCTCTACTGTTTAAACTTCCTGCCGGGCAGGAAGACGTGAAGCATGCCGGAGACCAGAGCGGACCAGTGCGGAGACGGAGCAGCGGTGACTGGGGGCAGTCGTGGCGGCGGAGCAGGTAATGTATGCGGCGGGGGGAGCGGTGGCAGCAGCACCACCACAACAGATTGTGAACGGTTTCAGGCTGAAATCGGTTCACAATCTGTTTGCAGTAAAGGTAGCCATACGATCCTTCTCTGATCAGATTCGATCAGAGAGGGAGCTATTTGTTGGTCGAATCTGATGGCAAATCGACCAGTGTATGGCTACCTTAAGGCAGTGCTCTGCAGCTGCTAAGGAACTACCAGGGGCGTAGCAATAGGGGTTGCAGAGGTTGCGACCACATTGGGGCACTTGGGCCAGAGGGGCCCGAAGGGGCCTCCCTCAACTACAGTATTAGCTCTTTATTGGTCCTGTGCTCATAATAATCAGTTCTATAGATACTTTGAATAGTGGTAAACCTTAACAAACCCCATCCCATTCTTGCACCTCTGACACTGGGGCTGCCATTAGCAGGTTTTGGTGCGCCGTATCAATTGTTATGTATAGAGTGCTTGGGAGGCCCCATTGTAAAACTTGCATCGGGGCCCACAGCTCCTTAGCTACGCCACTGGGAACTACAAGTCCCACAAGGCATTGTGGGAGTCTGACAGCCACAGTCATGAATCAAAGGCAAATGCATTGTGGGACTTGTAGTTCCTTAACAGCTGGAGAGCCAAGTTTGCCAAGTTTGCAGATCACTGTATTAAGGTATGCTGTAGTGTTGCCAGTGGAGAATTGTGTTGTTGTACCAGTACCTAATCTAAATAATTGAAGACTGGAAACTCGTAAAGAAATTGAATATGATAGCTAATTCAATACAAAATGCCTCTTATTGTGGTAAAGTTGGGCACAATAAAGTAGGCATGTTACATGAGAAAATCCTGTTTTGTCAGAGGTTTGCCCTAGAGCAGCGGTGTCGAACTCAAATGCAAAGTGGCCACAATTGTACACTAGGAACTAGTCGCGGGCCAAACTCAATGTCTACTGACCATCTGCCTCCCTTATAAAGTTCCATGGTTTCTAATGGCTCTTCTCCAACTCATATACATTCCCTGGTGCCTAGTGGTCCTCTCTCCCCTATACAGTTCTTAAGTGTTTAGTGCTTTCCCCCTACCTCCCTCATATTGCTTCCCTGGTGTTCTAAGACTTCACCTCCAGTATAGCTTCCGTGGTGGCCTAAAGAGGGCCAAACATAATGCAAAGTGGGGAAAACACTTGAGGGACAAATTTAATGGCTCTGAGGGCCAGATTTGGCCCACAGGCTGTAGTTTGACATGTATGCCCTAGAGCATTGCTTCTCAACATTATTTTGGTATCTACCTATTTTGAATGTCTATTCTTGTTAAGTTCCCCTTCATACCGTAGACATTATCTTGCATATTCCTTGACACATTTAGTACACAGTAATTATTATTGATTTATAAAGTGACAGCATATTCTGTGGTGCTGACAGTTTCTAGGCATTTACTGTTACTTTTAATCAGCTATAATACTGATTTGGTGTAGTAGGTTTGTGTAGAATTATTTTCTAAAACTAAATTTGTTATACTTTATCAAGCATGCGTACACCCTGGACCAATCAGAAGTATATCCTGGAGTACACATACCACTGGTTGAAAACCTAGACCAATGTTCCTTAAACTATGGCCTGCAGACCAAATGCAGCCCCCCCAAGGCTTTTTCACTGGCCCCCAAACACAAAATGTATAACTTATAGATACGTCTCACTGCACCTTTAAATATAGGCAGCCCACATATAGAATAGCAGTGCTAGCACCACCCATCCACATACGGTAGAAGCTAGTTAGCAGTCATTCACTGGCTTCCAATCTAATTTTGCATTGGGGACACTGCTGTACAACTGAACAGCAGGTTGTCATCTAGGTATGCTTCACTGTCTGGTGCACAAAGACATTCTTCAGGTGCTGCATGACTGAATGGCTGCTGCTGGAAGTTCCCTGAGCATGATTGGGGGGAATCAATACCTAGATTCAATGCAATGTTTTTCAACATAATTTTATGTATGTTCTGGCTCCCCAGCAGTCTGAAGTATGTTGACCTGGCCCTTAACTGAAAAAGTTTACGGACCCCTGACCTAGACCATTGAGAATAAGGTTCAACTTATTTCAGCTGCTAGTCTCATAGCAAGTCCCATGCATTTGCTATTTCCTGTGACAGATGGTGTTACTAGGAACATTTAAAGTATACCAGAAATCACAAATTGTACATCTATATGTAACCAGGGCTTCCTCAAGCCACATAAACATGTGCGAGTCCCTCAACGGCCTCCCATATAGTCAGTGAAATAGTCTGTGACCCCCCCCCACCTTAAGCATCACCCCCTTCACATAGTCAGTGACACTGAAACCCTCCCCCCAATTCCAGATTGTAAATAACCCTCGCCCCCCCCCCCCCCCCCCCCCCCATTAGCTGGACAAACATTTATTTTCCTATCCAGGCCAAGGCGCACTGATCTTTCGCTCCACCTAGTTTCTTCTGATGTACAACTTCAACCACAGGTGCCGGGTATAAAGTTTAACTGGCGGGCAATGCAGTTGCATTGTATAGCAATGTGCAGGTGAATGCTGAGGCACCCCTGGGGCATACGAGAGAATTCGCCACCGGGACACTTGGGCCCATAATAAAGCCAGTATATGGCTTATCCTGCTGCTGCACAATCCCAGCTACTTTACATACTATTCCCCCTCCAAGTCCTCGTGGATAGTGGGGAATGATGTAATTCAGCTTCCAGCTATTGCTGGTGAACGAATTACAGTGTTTTAAAAGTAACTTCAGCTCAGTCTTCTTCAACAGCGCCAAATTTACTCACTGTGTAGCAGTAATTCCTATTATGGCCTATGGTACAAAAAGAGATGGTTGCATCCGCACTCCGAATATTAGATGTATGATTACATGGTGTGCTAGCTACAGGACCAAAGGAGGAGTTTCTGAAAAGGGAGAGCAAGAGCGATCCTGTACAAAATGCTGCACCACCAATTATAAATGTAACAAAGCTTTATTGAACATTCTACAAAAACATTATAAAAACATTAAAACAGTTACTGTAACCAGCAATTCACCACAATGCGGTATAATGTGGAAAAACAGATTCACAAATGCCTCACCTCCTATATTTCAAAATGGACCATAATGGCTGCCAACAAGGTACTCAAAGTGGGTTCATGGGATTGAGCCCACCATTGGGTATGTGAGACCCGGGTCTGAGCTGATAGTCTGGAAACGGATAATTAGGGTGAAAATTCACCAGGGAAAGATCTCTTGTAAACCACCGTGAGGATTAGGTCAGAAAAGTGCTAAGTGCATGGCAATATGCTCATGAGCCATGAGGATTAGTGAACATAAACATGTATGGACAGTGCATATAGGGATCATGGATTCCAAAGTATTAAGGGATATACATACGTAGCCCAGAGTGATGAGTGCAGGCAGCCATGGAGTAAGGGTGGAGGGAGGCACACAGGACGCTCCACGCGTGGCGTGGTTCAGAAAGACCACTTCCTTAGGAGCGGTGCATTGTGGGCAAAGATCTGCTTAAAAACTAAAATCTCGGAGAGACCAGCCCGCTGATTGGGCGGCTGGTTTTTGAATGGGCGGGGGATGGCGTGGCGTGCATCAAGGCTGGGTAGCGTGCGCTCAATGTATCAATGGGCGGTGCATGGGAACAGGATTGCGTACGTATAATGTACGTCAATGAAGAGTAATGTGACGAACGCGGATGTAAAGCCGCTTACGCATGTGCATCCAATGGAAATGGAGCGCACGTCAATAGCGGAAGTTAAACAAGCGTGTAGTCGTCAGGGACATGGATGGGAGGCTTGGAAGTCCAAGTCCTCCCACCGCTGAAACGCAATCCGGAACTATACGTTCCCAAGTGCGCACACACGTCTAATTCAAAAGTCCTCGCTATGCGGGATGAATTTTAGTCAATGCCTAATATGCCTATAACGCCCAAACAACAATTTAAAAAAACATTTAAGCAAAACATGCAAAAAGCTTAATGTACTACATTATAGTATAAATCTTAACCACTTCCCGACCGCCTAACGCACAGAGGCGGCCGGGAAGTGAAGCCCTGAAGGACCGGCTCACCCACAGAGGCGGCGGTCCTTCTAAGGGCATGGGCGGAGCGATCGCGTCATCCGTGACGCGATCCTCCGCCCGGGATCGTTACATGGGCATTTTGTCTCCGCTCGCCGGCCACTTAGCAGAGCCGGCGAGCGGAGGAATCCGCAGAAGGAGCCAATCAGGGAGTATAAGGCACTTTGTTAGGTAAACAAAGTGCCTTATACGTGCTTCCTCCTCGCCTCGTGGTCTCATTGTTGCAGAGACCACCAGCGAGGAGGAACCACTTTGTGAGTATCCAGCACACATTGTTTTTTTTTGCTCAGAGTCCCTGATCTCCCACCCCAGCCTTCATACCCCCCCTGATCACCCCAGCAGACCCCTGCCAGCACCCTTGCACCCCTGCAAAACCCCCACCCCCCCCCCACCTGCCACTAACTAGCGACGCTGCCCTTTAGTTTAGGTCCCTAACTGCCACCTAATCACCCCTGATCCCCCCCTCCTACCTTTAGATCACCCCCAGACCCCATCCCAGACTACCCCCCTGTATACTGTATACATCTGTATACAGCTACCTTATCCCCTGATCCCCCTCTGATCACCTGTCTATCACCTGTCCATCACCCCTTAGCACCCCCACCCATCAGAGCAGACCCTAACTGCCCCGCGGGGGTAACCGATCACCTGCCCAGGCCCTCGATTGCCCTCATACCCCCCCGCCTGATTACATCCCCTGCTCTTTGTTTACATCTGTCCTCCCCAGCGATCACTAACTGATCTGCGATCAGTAACCCCCTGTGTCTGCCTCTCATCAGATCAGGACTCAGTCTGCCCCGTGCAGGCTCCTGATCAACCCCCCACCCCCTCAAATCGCCCTCAGACCCCCCCCCCCTAATCACCGTCCAAGTGCATTGTATTTGACTGTGCTGCGCTTGTATTCGATTGTGCTGCGCTTGTATTCGATTGTGCTGTAATTGTATTTGATTGTCCCGTGATCGGCTTCGATTGCCCCGTGATTGTTTGATTGCCTGAGACCCCACTTCCCACCACACCCAACCCCACCCTCCCCCCCCACCACACCCAACCCCACCCTCCCCCCCCCACCACCTTCCGAGTGCATCAGATTTGCTTGTGCTGTGATTGGAGTTGATTGTGCTGTAATTGTATTTGATTGTCCCGTGATCGACTTCGATTGCCCCGTGATTGTTTGATTGCCTGAGACCCCACTTCCCGCCACACCCAATCCCACCCTCCCCCCATCACCTTCCGAGTGCATCAGATTTGCTTGTGCTGCGCTTGTATTCGATTGTGCTGTAATTGTATTTGATTGTCCCGTGATCGGCTTCGATTGCCCCGTGATTGTTTGATTGCCTGAGACCCCACTTCCCACCACACCCAACCCCACCCTCCCCCCCACCACACCCAACCCCCCCCCTTCTTCCCCCCCCCCCCCCCACCACCTTCCGAGTGCATCAGATTTGCTTGTGCTGTGACTGGAGTCGATTGTGCTGTAATTGTATTTGATTGTCCCGTGATCGACTTCGATTGCCCCGTGATTGTTTGATTGCCTGAGACCCCACTTCCCGCCACACCCAATCCCACCCTCCCCCCATCACCTTCCGAGTGCATCAGATTTGCTTGTGCTGCGCTTGTATTCGATTGTGCTGTAATTGTATTTGATTGTCCCGTGATCGGCTTCGATTGCCCCGTGATTGTTTGATTGCCTGAGACCCCACTTCCCACCACACCCAACCCCACCCTCCCCCCCACCACACCCAACCCCACCCTCCCCCCCACCACCTTCCGAGTGCATCAGATTTGCTTGTGCTGTGATTGGAGTCGATTGTGCTGTAATTGTATTTGATTGTCCCGTGATCGACTTCGATTGCCCCGTGATTGTTTGATTGCCTGAGACCCCACTTCCCGCCACACCCAATCCCACCCTCCCCCCATCACCTTCCGAGTGCATCAGATTTGATTGTGCTGTGATTGGATTCGATTGTGCTGTAATTGTATTTGATTGTCCCGTGATTGTTTGATTGCCTCTGAGACCCCACTTCCCACCAACCCCAATACCTCTCAAATACTCCCTTTTTGCTAGGTAGGTGCTCTTTTTTTCTGGGTAGTCTCGGAGGAAACCCCCATAAATTTAGTAATCCACAATGGCAAGAAGGGGGCTTTCCGATGACGAGGTATACAGGTACATGGACCAGTCGGATGAGTTCTTTTGGGAAGAATCATCCGTCGAATCTTCCGGGTCCGAATTTGAACCTGTAGAAAGCAGTGGTTCCTTGACCGAAAGTGATGACGAGGCTATGGTCCCGGCTAGAGCCAGGCGTACCAGACCCCAAGTCGTTAGACCGCAGGTGGCGCAGGATCCGCCTCAAGGGCAGCAGGGTGGTGCTAGCGCTGATGATAGTTTTCTTGGTGAGGCAGGCACCAGCAGCGCAGCATCTCCTGGACTTAGTGCCAGTGCTTCCGTAGACCCTGGCGAAGTGGTGAGCGTCAGCATGGAAGTTGAAACTGGTACGGTGGCAAGTGCAGTAGTACCCCCATCGCAGCCACCAATAAGAAGACGGGCCCGTAGTACCCATAGACTCCCAGAGGTGCTGGCACAACCAGATTGGCAATCCCCTGATTCCGCCGCACCCGTAGTGCCCCCTTTCACCGCCCAGTCTGGAGTCCAGGTGGCGACAGCTCATCTAGGAACGGCCCTAGACTTTTTGCAGCTGTTCATCACCCAGGTTCTCCTGGACTTAATTGTGGTTGAGACCAACCGTAAAGCCACACAATTCATCACCGAGCACCCGGAGAGCATGTATGCCCAGCCTTTCGGGTGTAAACCAGTCCAAGTTTCCGACATTAAAATCTTTTTGGCCCTTATCCTTCACTTGGGACTAATGAAACAGAATGTACTGCGGTCGTATTGGTCTACGAACCCAGTAAATCATGTTCCCTTGTACCCTGCTGCCATGTCCAGGACACGATTTGAGTCCATCCTGCGCTTCCTGCACTTCAACGACGACAAAACCTGTCATGAAAAGGGCCACCCTGCTTATGACCGGCTCCACAAAATTCGGCCCCTCATAGACCACCTGTCATCAACATTTGCAGATGCTTATATCCCTGAACAGAACATCTGCGTAGACGAGTCCCTCTTACGCTTTACCGGGCGCCTTGGCATCAAACAGTACATCCCAAGCAAGCGCGCCCGGTATGGGGTGAAACTGTATAAGCTCTGTGAAAGGGCCACAGGCTATACATGTCGTTTTAGGGTCTATGAGGGAAAAGACTCAAAATTGGAGCCGGTCGGATGCCCTGACTACCTGGGGAGCAGTGGAAAGGTTGTGTGGGACTTGGTGTCACCCTTGTTCCAGAAGGGGTACCATCTTTTTGTGGACAATTATTACACAAGTGTGGCCCTCTTTCAGCACTTAAAGTTAGAAGGAATCCGATGCTGTGGCACTGCGCGGCCTAGTCGCCAGGGCTTCCCCCAACGGCTCGTTACCACCAGACTTCAACGGGGGCAGAGGGCCGCCTTGCGTACTGAAGACCTGCTCGCGGTGAAATGGAGGGACAAGAGGGACGTTTACTTTCTGTCCACCATTCACACAGACACGACAGTCCAAATTCAACGGGCAACTGCGGTCATTGAAAAGCCCCTTGTCGTCCACGAATATAATGTCAACATGGGAGGGGTGGACTTCAATGACCAGAGGTTAGCGCCCTATTTAATTTCCCGGAAAACAAGACGCTGGTATAAGAAAGTGTCTTTTTATCTGATTCAATTGGCAGTTTACAACAGCTTTGTTCTCTACAGTAAGGCTGGGAGAACTGGATCTTTCCTTCAATTTCAGGAACAGATCGTTCTGGACATCCTGTATCCAGGAGGTGCCAGGCCCCCCCCCCCCAGATGCAACTAGCCGACTGCATGGAAGGCATTACGCCTATCAGCTTCCGTGTGCCCCAGGTCAACGCATCCGAAGAAAACGTTGCCGTGCTGCAGCAAGGCTGGAACAAGGACTGACACCGTTTATTATTGTCCCCGCTGTCCTGACCAGGCTGGCCTATGTGTAGGGCCGTGTTTTGAGAGGTACCACGAGCAGGTACACTATTAGAACCTAGGGAACTCCAGACACAGGAGTAGGCACACACTCAGTGGTCTTTCGCACATTGTCGCAGGGAGAGGAGAGATAAGCTTGAAAACCAAACGGGTAAGCATAAAAGTGGCAAGAAGGATCGGTTTCCATGCTTGATATTGCTGATCTGTCCTGGGTTGGCGATATAAGACGGCATGTTTGAATTTCCCTTGAGTGTGGACACCCCCGGTTTATATGTGATTTGGGCCTATGATGATGCTTTAATGCCACACAGAGTCATCTCTATTGGCAGGCATATTGCTGTATCCTACAGGCATAATGCTGTATACTAAAGTTCTGAGGCCCAGTCACATAAGTTGGTGGCTCACCCTGAGTGCAGGGTGGCACGGGGTGTCTCTCTCCTGAGGTTATCACTGCCATTTATGTGGAGGAAGATCTGCCATTGATGTGGAGCAAGGTATGTTTGCCGTGCATTTTTCCTTTCAGCCCAGAGTGCATTACCCGTATACCCAATATAAGGAGTATAGCAGAAACTCCTAATACTGGCCATACATGTAATGATTGCAGAGACCCTAAAATGCCAGGACAGACTTCACAAATGACCCCATTTTGGAAAGAGGACACCCTAAAGTATTATGTGAGGTGCACGGTGAGTTCATAAAAGATTTTAGTTTTTGTCACAAGTTAGCAGAATTTTTTTTTTATTTTTTTTTCTAACAAAGTGTCATTTTCCGTTTACTTGTGACAAAAAATAAGATTTTCAATGACCTCACCATTACCCTCATGGAACACCTTGTTGTGTATTCTTTCCAAAATGGGGTCATTTGTGGGGTTTGTTAACTGTCCTGGCAAGTGGGCGGGGTGCTAAATTGTGAGCACCCCTGTAAAGCCTAAAGGTACTCATTGGACTCTGGGCCCCTCAGCGCAGTTAGGGTGCAAAAAAAGTGCCACACATGTTGTATCGCCGTACTCGGGAGAAGTAGTACAATGTGTTTTGGGGTGTATTTTTACACATACCCATGCTGGGTGGGAGAAATACCTCTGTAAATGACAATCTTTTGATTTTTTTACACACAATTGTCCATTTACAGAGGTATTTCTCCCACCCAGCATGGGTATGTGTAAAAATACACCCCAAAACACATTGTACTACTTCTCCCGAGTACGGCAATAGCACATGTGTGGCACTTTTTTGCACCCTAACTGCGCTAAAGGGCCCAAAGTCCAATGAGTACCTTTAGGATTTCACAGGTCATTTTGCGGAATTTGATTTCCAGACTACTCCTCACGGTTTAGGGCCCCTAAAATGCCAGGGCAGTATAGGAACCCCACAAATGACCCCATTTTAGAAAGAAGACACCCCAAGGTATTCCGTTAGGAGTATGGTGAGTTCATAGAAGATTTTATTTTTTGTCACAAGTTAGCGGAAAATGACACTTTGTGAAAAAAACAATTAAAATCAATTTCCGCTAACTTGTGACAAAAAAATAAAAACTTCTATGAACTCACCATACTCCTAACGGAATACCTTGGGGTGTCTTCTTTCTAAAATGGGGTCATTTGTGGGGTTCCTATACTGCCCTGGCATTTTAGGGGCCCTAAACCGTGAGGAGTAGTCTGGAAATCAAATTCCGCAAAATGACCTGTGAAATCCTAAAAGTACTCATTGGACTTTGGGCCCTTTAGCGCAATTACGGTGCAAAAAAGTGTCACACGTGGTATTGCCGTACTCGGGAGAAGTAGTACAATGTGTTTTGGGGTGTATTTTTACACATACCCATGCTGGGTGGGAGAAATACCTCTGTAGATGACAATCTTTTGATTTTTTTACACACAATTGTATATTTATAGAGTTTTTTCTCCCACCCAGCATGGGTATGTGTAAAAATACACCCCAAAACACATTGTACTACTTCTCCCGAGTACGGCGATACCACATGTGTGGCACTTTTTTGCACCCTAACTGCGCTAAAGGGCCCAAAGTCCAATGAGCACCTTTAGGATTTCACAGGTCATTTTGCGGAATTTCGTTTCCAGACTACTCCTCACGGTTTAGGGCCCCTAAAATGCCAGGACAGTATAGGAACCCCACAAATGACCCCATTTTAGAAAGAAGACACCCCAAGGTATTCCGTTAGGAGTATGGTGAGTTCATAGAAGATTTTTTTTTTTGTCAAAAGTTAGTGGAAAATGACACTTTGTGAAAAAAAACAATAAAAATCAATTTTCCGCTAACTTTTGACAAAAAAAAAAATCTTCTATGAACTCACCATACTCCTAACGGAATACCTTGGGGTGTCTTCTTTCTAAAATGGGGTCATTTGTGGGGTTCCTATACTGCCCTGGCATTTTAGGGGCCCTAAACCGTGAGGAGTAGTCTTGAAACGAAATTTCTCAAAATGACCTGTGAAATCCTAAAGGTACTCATTGGACTTTGGGCCCTTTAGCGCAGTTAGGGTGCAAAAAAGTGCCACACATGTGGTATCGCCGTACTCAGGAGAAGTAGTATAATGTGTTTTGTGGTGTATTTTTACACATACCCATGCTGAGTGGGAGAAATATCTCTGTAAATGGACAATTGTGTGTAAAAAAAATTAACAAATTGTCATTTACAGAGATATTTCTCCCACCCAGCATGGGTATGTGTAAAAATACACCCCAAAACACATTATACTACTTCTCCTGAGTACGGCAATACCACATGTGTGGCACTTTTTTTGCAGCCTAACTGCGCTAAGGGGTCCAAAGTCCAATGAGCACCTTTAGGCTTTACAGGGGTGCTTACAATTTAGCACCCCCCAAAATGTCAGGACAGTAAACACACCCCACAAATGACCCCATTTTGGAAAGTAGACCCTTCAAGGTATTCAGAGAGGGGTATGGTGAGTCTGTGGCAGATTTCATTTTTTTTTTGGTGCAAGTTAGAAGAAATGGAAACTTTTTTTTTTTTTTTTCTCACAAAGTGTCATTTTCCGCTTACTTGTGACAAAAAATAATATCTTCTATGAACTCACTATGCCTCTCAGTGAATACTTTGGGATGTCTTCTTTCCAAAATGGGGTCATTTGGGGGGTATTTATACTATCCTGGAATTCTAGCCCCTCATGAAACATGACAGGGGGTCAGAAAAGTCATAGATGCTTGAAAATGGGAAAATTCACTTTTTGCACCATAGTTTGTAAACGCCATAACTTTTACCCAAACCAATAAATATACACTGAATGGGTTTTTTTTAATCAAAAACATGTTTGTCCACATTTTTCGCGCTGCATGTATACAGAAATTTTACTTTATTTGAAAACTGTCAGCACAGAAAGTTAAAAAAATCATTTTTTTGCCAAAATTCATGTCTTTTTTGCTGAATATAATAAAAAGTAAAAATCGCTGGAGCAATTAAATAGCACCAAAAGAAAGCTTTATTAGTGACAAGAAAAGGAGCCAAAATTCATTTAGGTGGTAGGTTGTATGAGCGAGCAATAAACCGTGAAAGCTGCAGTGGTCTGAATGGAAAAAAAGTGGCCGGTCCTTAAGGGGTAGAAAGCCCTAGGTCCTCAAGTGGTTAAACAAGGATTATATGTATATAGAAAAGAAACATTGCATATTACTGTTGGGAGATAGTGCTAGACACTTTGATGAAAGTCACTCAGAGATAGACACACACAGCGATTTTTTATCCGAAACAAGCGGGGCCGAAAGCGAAACAGAAGGGGCGGTAGGAGGTCAGGCAGACACAGATCCACGAATACAAATAGTCCAGAAGGGCTCAGTGGCACAGAATCTTCGAAACAAAACCAACCAGACCAAGAAACTGAATCAAATTAAGGATCATCAATCTATCTGATTATCAACTTAGTGATACTGAAAGATCAGTTTTGGAACGAGGGCTCACTTTTTCACCCACAGCCTCTCTGGATAAATTTACAGTTCTCAAAGACCTTTTTCTCTTTTGTAGGAAGTTGGTACTACATAAAATGTTTGCACGTTCACCAACGGACTATATTGATCTAGGTTTGGACATTAATGATCGTGAGATTTTTGAAATTTTGGTTGATCTCTTGCAGGAAAACGAGCCTCCAAATACACCCCAGTTTAAGAGGCCTTCCAGCTTCATCCCCCCATTTAATAATTGCCCAGCTGTAAAGATATTTTTTGATCTAATGTGTGAGGAAATCAGAACTTTGAGGATCGCCCCCTTAAAAGAGGGGAACATTACCAAAAAAGAACGTCACGCTTTAACCAATTTGTCCAAAAATAAAACCCTTATAATTAAAGAAGCAGATAAAGGGGGCAATATTGTTATCTGGCCAGAGGAGATGTATCGCTCAGAGGCTCTTAGACAACTCAATAATAGGTCATACTATTGTCGGTTGCCCTCTGACCCAACTGAAGTATACAAGAAAAAGTTGGATAGGATTTTGCTAAATGGGGTTAGAAATAGTATAATCTCTCCGAAAGAACTCATGTTTTTGACAGTGGACAAGCCTGTGATACCTACGTTATACCTACTACCAAAGATACACAAAAATATTTGTTGTCCATCTGGAAGACCCATTGTGTCGGGAATTGGAGGCCTAACTGAAAAATGTTGTACATATGTGGATGTCCATCTGCAACCACATTTGGTGAGTCTAAGTTCTTATATAAGGGACTCCACACACTTAATTAATCAACTTGAAGGTGTTTCCTTTCCCCCAGGCACCCTAATGGTAACATGCGATGTAGAATCCCTGTATAGCAATATCCCCCATGAACTCGGCTTGCGAGCTGTTAAATACTTTTTGGGTACTGAGAGTCATAAAGTAGAAATGAAAAATATTTTTATATTACAATTTTGGAATTTATTCTAAAATTTAATTATTTTACTTTTGACCGTCAATTTTATCTACAGGTTGCGGGTACAGCGATGGGGGCACGGTGTGCCCCATCATATGCTGGCCTATTTTTGGGGTGGTGGGAGAGAGAGGTTGTTTTTGGCCCCGCCATGGAGCGATGCCAGTCCCATATTTTTCTGGGATGGCTCTTTTGAATCCTGCCAGGCATTTATTGATCTACTTAATGATAACAATTTGAATATTCATTTAACGTCTCACATTTCAGATCGACAGGTAGACTTCCTGGATCTCCGACTAACAATGGGGGAGGACAATCACATTCATTTTAATCTATTTCGCAAGCCAACAGCAACTAACAGCTTACTACATTTCCAAAGCTGCCATAAACCAGACCAAAAGATGAACCTCCCAACAGGCCAATTTCTCAGATTGAGAAGAAACTGCTCAGAGCAAGAAGACTTTCGGCAACAAGCCCATGATTTAACACAACGCCTCCGAGACAGAGGATACCCTAGGAAGGTAATAGCTCGTGGATATAGGAGAGCTAGGGAGGCCAATAGAACTGACTTGTTATGTCCCAAAAATAAAACAGAAAACAAGACTATTCGCTTTATCACTAATTATAACAACCAGTGGTCTGACAGACAAAAACTACAGAGGCATTGGTCCATTCTATTGTCCGATAGTCATTTAACCACGGCCCTCAAACCATTCCCTTCAATGAGCTGTAGGAGAGCCAAAAACATTAAGGACATAGTGTGTAACAGCTTTTACCAGAGATCCACTCGATCTCTGGGGAGTGGTTTTAGACTTAGAGGTAGCCATCCATGTGGCAATTGTTCAGTTTGCCAATACATGTCCCCACCCACTCAGTAACTAATGCCCTTGGAACAGAAACTTTCCAGCTCCAGCAATATAACAACTGTAGATCAAGTAATGTAATCTATCTTTTGAGTTGCCCCTGTAATAAGCTCTATATAGGACAGACCAGTAATCAGCTCAGAAAGAGGGTGCAACAGCATCTATCAAATATCTCATTAGCAAGTAGGGACCATAAAAATCAGAAAAAACTTACAAGTGTTGCCTCACACTTCCTATTCCACCATCAGGGGAGAACGACAGGCTTACATGTTGTCGCTTTGGAATGTATAAAGATCGGTTCTAGAAGGGGTGACGTGACCAGGCTGTTATTACAAAGAGAATTGAGATGGATTTACCAAATGGGGAGCAGAGCCCCTAGAGGTCTAAATGAGGAATTTTCTTTTAAATCATTCCTTGGGTAAGTATGCACACCAAATAACTATCATTATTATTTTTGATAATAGTTGGTACACATACATGGGGATGTGTTTTCACTTCTTTCACCTTTTTTATTGATATGTTATCTTAAGTGCACAACATGGGGCATGGTTCTGCGGAGGTGAGTGCAGATTACCATGGTACATGTATGTGTACTTGTGCTCACCACACAATGTATAAATTTCTGTGGAGGTAAGCGCAGACCACTTTGATCTATCCTTCACCTTGTGGGGAGGTGGTGGTGGTCCTTGGTGAGTGGACCGTGGCCACCCTTTTTACTGACATATGGCACTTTGTGTATATATGTGTGTACGAGAAATGCTTTGCTCCTTTTTGGAGCTAAATAAATTATGAAAGTGAATATACCATTTTTGATACAATCTCTCATCTAGATCCTCTGGGACCTGGGAAGTCTGCTCACGGCCTTCTCAACGTATAATTCACTATTGCCTTCATTGGTTCAATCATAGAAGAACACACTTGCGAAAGATTGCCTGACTTGCGACACCGTTTTCCCCTTCATCCTTTCCACCCCAAGGGAATCTGTTATATTTTCCTTCTTCTATTCCAACTCCATGGATATGCTATTACAGGATATATGGACACTATATATGGTGCCTTTTATATATACAGTGAATGGATGCTGGAATTTTTGTGCCCGCTGCATATGATTGTTATGTATTTTTCTTTTTTATTAGTGTAACATTACTGATACTTTCCTTCCCTCGCCATGCTGTGCCATCAGCGACATACTTTGTGCAAATTTATAACATTTTATATACAACAGTAATATGCAATGTTTCTTTTCTATATACATATAATCCTTGTTTAAGATTTATACTATAATGTATTACATTAAGCTTTTTGCATGTTTTGCTTAAATGTTTTTTTAAATTGTTGTTTGGGCGTTATAGGCATATTAGGCATTGACTAAAATTCATCCCGCATAGCGAGGACTTTTGAATTAGACGTGTGTGCGCACTTGGGAACGTATAGTTCCGGATTGCGTTTCAGCGGTGGGAGGACTTGGACTTCCAAGCCTCCCATCCATGTCCCTGACGACTACACGCTTGTTTAACTTCCGCTATTGACGTGCGCTCCATTTCCATTGGATGCGCATGCGTAAGCGGCTTTACATCCGCAGTCGTCACATTACTCTTCATTGACGTACATTATATGTACGCAATCCTGTTCCCATGCACCGCCCATTGATACATTAAGCGCACGCCACCCAGCCTTGATGCACGCCACGCCATCCCCCGCCCATTCAAAAACCAGCCGCCCAATCAGCGGGCTGGTCTCTCCGAGATTTTAGTTTTTAAGCAGATCTTTGCCCACAATGCACCGCTCCTGAGGAAGTGGTCCTTCTGAACCACGCCACGCGTGGAGCGTCCTGTGTGCCTCCCTCCACCCTTACTCCATGGCTGCCTGCACTCATCACTCTGGGCTACGTATGTATATCCCTTAAAACTTTGGAATCCATGATCCCTATATGCACTGTCCATACATGTTTATGTTCACTAATCCTCATGGCTCATGAGCATATTGCCATGCACTTAGCACTTTTCTGACCTAATCCTCACGGTGGTTTACAGGAGATCTTTCCCTGGTGAATTTTCACCCTAATTATCCGTTTCCAGACTATCAGCTCAGACCCGGGTCTCACATACCCAATGGTGGGCTCAAACCCATGAACCCACTTTGAGTACCTTGTTGGCAGCCATTAGGGTCCATTTTGAAATATAGGAGGTGAGGCATTTGTGAATCTGTTTTTCCACATTATACCGCATTGTGGTGATTTGCTGGTTACAGTAACTGTTTTAATGTTTTTATGATGTTTTTGTACAATGTTAAATAAAGCTTTGTTACATTTATAATTGGTGGTGCAGCATTTTGTACAGGATCGCTCTTGCTCTCCCTTTTCAGAAATTATGGCCTATGGTGGTGCCAGCTGCGTCCAAGTCTTCTGCACTGGATTCAAAGTGTTTGCCCCTGGAAAGTGCTCAAGACTCACCAAGGTGCCATGGTACCCAGTTTGAGAACCCCTGCACTAGTGCAATAGCGATTAGGCAAATCACAAGACACAGCATTTTGGGGGCATTCCAATGTATTCTATAGGAGCAGGGAAACCTACTCCCCAAAATCACTTTCAAAGCACTACCACAAATTGCTAGCAATTGCGGTATCGCTTTCTAGTAGGTCCCAGGCCTATGGCAGTAATTGTATTGTAATTTACTTTGACCCTGTGTATCCAGAGCCTGCTTTGTAAGGGGCAAGATACTTAACTGGCGGACTCTCTTGATGTAACAAAAAAAAAGTCCAGAAATGAAAATAGCTAACCAGTAAGTCCTATGAGGACACAAATGAGAGGCAGTAGATTTAAAACTGGAAAATACAATGTCTCTAACATGGACAATGGCTAATAAAATAAAGGCCAAACCTTCACCATCCAACATTTCACGATTAGTGAAAGGTGAATGCTAGTACTTTCAATATTTGATGCAGCTATTGCAAAGAAATTCATTTTGGAATGTTACCCAGATATCTGTGCACAAAATACAGTATAGAGGTACTAACAGTGGGAGTTTCTTGTTTTGCACAATACCCAACCTCATCCATGTGTTGTATGCCCTTCTCAGGTCCTTCCTGCCTACCTCCTGTGGATGATGGGACAGGTGGAAGAGGAGACTTTAGACTGTTATTGCTTTATGACCTTTCCCAAGATTCAAGCAAATGAAGAAAAAAAAAAAAACCACCACATGAACACATGCAATACACAAAACTGCACATTACAAATATATTCTTCATAATAGGAAAAAAAAAAAAACAGCCACAAGCCTGATCTAGAGCCTTTTTTGAACAATGAAAACTAGTAATCTTTAATAGTACACAGCTGGCTGCAGATATTTCTGGCTACCCATTGTTTTATACAGTGTTTGTTTTACAGCAGAGATGAAATTTTGAGTTCCATGCCACTTTCAATGGTGCATAAGTAGAACCCTGAAGTATGGCAACTACGGGATCTGTCCACACAACACAAAATATTCACAAGCTTTACAGCCTACTTTAATGTCCATACTTGCAGCCCAGCATGTGACAGCCCCATTCCATCTAAGTTAATGAGGCAGCTCATCTCCACTGCTAAAAATGTGCCTGGATGCATTTTCTGTACAGCACTGGGCAGAGCCCAAGTAATGGTGGCACAGAGTTCAGAGTTGCACTGCTTGGTGTGGACAAGCCCAAAAGAAAATAATAAAGTAAAATCCCATATTGTCTGTCATGCCAGTTCTTTGAATCAAATACCTTTGTAACCACTGATCCAGAACTAGGATGTAGATCAGGCTTGAATACCTAGTGATGACAGAAGGATCTTTTCTCTCTATGTGCCACCCAACTGCAACATACACCTCCTTGAATCATGGTTGCAGTTATGAAAACTGTGCTCAAAAATAGCCATTCGACTGCTGGGCAACAACATGTTGGGGATATTGTCATCGTAGGAGATGTGAGCATGACCAGGAAATAAGCTTTTTCCCTTGTTATCAATGGATCACACCTCAGTCCAGGCATACATTTTAGATAGAGGAATACAGAGGCTGCTAAATGCCATATCTGCTACCATATTTATTTCCCATTAAACAATACCAGTTACCTGGCTGCAGTAGTGCAACACTAGGAGCAAGTATGCAGCTAATCTTGGCAGATATCAGTGTTAGAAACATCTGATCTGCTTCATACTTGTTCAGGGTCTGTGGCTAAAAATATTAGAGGCAAAGGATCAGCAGGACAAGCAGGCAACTTTTAGTCCCCTTACATACCAGATGTGGCCCATTACAGCAGCGTTAAAAGATATCCCAAAGTCATATGCAGTACAATGCAATTTTCTCTATGTACATATGTGTACATGCAGTCACTTCAGGTGGGAAAGGCCTACACCATACACATTTACTGCTTTCACAAAAGGCACATGCGCAACATTTTTTTCAGGTAAACTCAAGTTGATGCATAAAGCGTGGCACACTGCCGCTACATACCCTTGGATGTATTGCAATGCAGTAGGTGTGGGCTGCTATTAGGAAAAAGTTGCATTACGTCACTGTTCGTTTTAATTCAATTTTATACAACTTGAAGCATTTGACCTGTAAGGGCCCATATTGTTAAAAATTAAATTTCAACACCAATATTCTCACTTTAGCTTCCCTTTTAAGCCAGTATTCAGACACTAAAATGTCGACTACTTTTTCATGTTTTTTATTTAATCGTAAGGCCCAAGTAATCTAACCTAAAAGGTCTCTGCATTTTGCAGCTTGCTTTGGTTAGGAAATACCAACTGGGCAGAGGTTGCTGCCTTGCATACAGTGAAGCACATGACCACACCACAGACCCAGCTCACGCCCTAGAAAAAATGTCACCAGGCAGGGTCAGGCTCAGGTGACATTTTGTGGATGAGACAGCACTAGCCTGAAGGCTAGCAACATGCTCTGCCGATATGGTAGGCAGCACACGACAATACAGGGCAGCACAAGGGGAAAACAAACAATGCAGTCAGGCAACATTCAGACAAGATAATCCGGCACGCCAGATCTCAGGCTGTACACACACAATTCTCGGTACAGGTGGTTTTAGAGCCCGGCTTAGAAAAAGTTTAGTCTAGTGCAGTGATGGCAAACCTTGGCACTCCTGCTGTGACAAAACTACAAATCCCATCATGCCTCTGCCTCCCCAAGTTATGCTTAGAGCTGTCAGAGTATTGCAATGCCTCATGGGACTTGTAGTTCCACCACAGCTGGAGTGCCAAGGTTAGCCATCACTGGTCTAGTGTGTAGACCTTTACACCCCACCTTGCAAGATAATAGAACCCTGCTCAACATGTCCTTGTGCATGGTAGTGGGAGGCTAAAGTCAGGATTGGTGGGGTAAGAAAGTAACAACGCCTGTTTCTTCATGTTGGACGTTCAATACAGTAATGTGGAACCACACATTGTACTACGTGACTGGCAGCAGTATTTTTGCTTACAATAATCATTTCTAAATTATTCAATCAATGTACAGCAAGAGATCCGGCGTGTCACAAGTACAGGACCTGTCTTTGCTTCAGGCTGGGTTCACAATGGGACTTTGTGGTACTGCATTATAAAGTCTTGTAACCCAGCTTACCACACTGCAATGATAAGTCTATGCGGCGTTCACAGTGCAATGTTAGTATTGCGATGTTAATTTTGTATTATGGTAATGCCCTGCTGCAGTGCATCACCTCTATACGTTAGCTACAACCAACCATACTTTTCATTACCTGTATGCTTCACTGTACAGTGGTTTGCAAAAGTGTTCAGCCCCCATTGAAGTTTCTACATTTTGTCATATTACTGACACAAACATGAATCAATTTTATTGGAATTCCACGTGAAAGACCAATACAAAGTGGTGTACACATGAGAAGTGGAACGAAATTCATACATGATTCCAAACATTTGTTTTACAAATCAATAACTGCAAAGTGGGTTGTGCGTAATTATTCAGCCCTCTTTGGTCCGAGTGGTCAGTTGCCCATAGACATTGCCTGATGAGTGTTAATGACTAACTAGAGTACACCTGTGTGTAATCTAATGTCAGTACAAATACAGTTTGCTCTGTGACAGCCTCAGAGGTTGTCTAAGAGAATCTTGGGAGCAACAACACCATGAAGTCCAAAGAACACACCAGAGAGGTCAGGGATCAAGTTATTGAGAAATTTAAAAAGCAGGCTTAGGCTACAAAACGATTTCCAAAGTCTTGAACATCCCACGGAGCACTGTTCAAGCGATCATTCAGAAATGGGAGTATGGCACAACTGTAAACCTACCATAACAAGGCCGTCCACCTAAACTCACAGGCCGAACAAGGAGAGTGCTGATCAGAAATGCAGTCAAGCGGCCCATGGTGACTCTGGACAAGCTGCAGAGATCTACAACTCAGGTGGGGGAAATCTGTCCATAGGACAATTATTAGTGGTGCACTGCACAAAGTTGGCCTTTATGTAAGAGTGGCAAGAAGAAAGCCATTTTTAACAGAAAAGCATAAGTCCAGTTCGCAGTTTGCCACAAGCCATGTGGGGGACACAGCTAACATGTGTAAGAAGGTGCTCTGGTCAGATGAGACCAAAATGGAACTTTTTGGCCAAAATGCAAAATGCTATGTGTGGCGGAAAACTAAGACTGCACATCACTCTGAACACACCATCCCCACTGGTGGCAGCATCATGCTCTGGGGGTGCTTCTCTTCAGCAGGGACAGGGAAGCTGGTCAGAGTTGATGGGAAGATGGATGGAGCCAAATACAGGGCAATCTTGGAAGAAAACCTCTTGGAGTCTGCAAAAGTCTTGTCCTGCTGGAAGGTGAACCTCCGCCCCAGTCTCAACAACCCTAAACATAAAGACAGGGCAACAATGGAATGGTTTAAAACAAAACATATCCATGTGTTAAAATGGCCCAGTCAAACTCCAGATCTAAATCCAATCGAGAATCTGTGGCAAGATCTGAAAACTGCTGTTCACAAACGCTGTCCATCTAATCTGACTGAGCTGGAGCAGTTTTACAAAAAAAAAAAAAAAAAAAAAAAAAGAATGGGCAAGGATTTCAGTCTCTAGATGTGCAAAGCTGGTAGACATACACTAAAGCTTAATCTACACGATACGATTCTTTGTACGATTCAATTACGATTCTATTTATGATCGATTAAATCCAACATGTCCGATAGGGATTCGATTCAATACGATTTTCCATTGCAAAACAATGGCAAATCGAATTGAATCCTGATCGGACATGTCAGATTTAATCGGATTGTAAATAGAATCGTAATAGAATCGTACAAAGAATCTTATCGTGTAGACGGGGCTTAAAAGACTGGCAGCTGTAATTGCAGCAAAAGATGGTTTTACAAAGTATTGACTCAGAGGGCTGAATAATTACGCACACCCCACTTTGCACTTATTTGTAAAAAATGTTTGGAATCATGTATGATTTTCATTCCACTTCTCACGTGTACCACACTTTGTATTGGTCTTTCACATGGAATTCCAATAAAATTTATTCATGTTTGCGGCAGTAATGAGATAAAAATGTGGAAAAATCAAGGGGGCCAAATACTTTTTCAAACCACTGTAACTACTTTATGCTAAGTTAATGCAGTAGTAATGTGCATTACTACTTTGTTGTGTTGTGCCCTTAACATCGCACTGCAATGCAATGTGCCACTGTGAACTTAGCCTCAGAGTGTCTTCATGTCCTTCATTGGGACTGCTTGCTTAATAACCACTGCATCATGTCAAATTATACAGCATATGTTGCTATGATCTATGATGTTCAGCAGAATATCAGTCATGTTCTGCACACTAGTGTGTGGCCACTTCTTGATTTGTCAATCTTACCATTTCCATGCAATGAGGACCTACTGATTCTGAATACCATGAACAGATTATGCAGGTAAGCTCTCATGCTACATGGAGGTGGTAAAATTCACCAATTAAAGAGACACTGAAGCGAAAAAAAAATTATGATATTTTGATTTGTATGTGTAGTACAGCTAAGA
The DNA here is from genome assembly GCF_040937935.1 of Hyperolius riggenbachi. NCBI lineage: Eukaryota > Metazoa > Chordata > Amphibia > Anura > Hyperoliidae > Hyperolius > Hyperolius riggenbachi. The sequence goes on from NC_090647.1 coordinate 473,510,456, forward strand.
AATAAAACATTAAGATCAGATACATCAGTCTAATTGTTTCCAGTACAGGAAGAGTTGAGAAACTACAGTTGTTATCTCTATGCAAACAAGCCATTAAGCTCTCCGACTAAGTTAGTCGTGGAGAGGGCTGTTATCTGACTTTTATTATCTCAACTGTAAGTGAACTGTTTACTTTTCCTCTGCCAGAGGAGAGGTCATTACTTCACAGACTGCTCTGAAAGAATCATTTTGAATGCTGAGTGTTGTGTAATCTGCACATATTATAGAATAATGCAATGTTAGAAAAAACACTATATACCTGAAAATAAAAGTATGAGAATATTTTCTTTGCTGCTAATCTTCTAGAAATTATTCATAGTACACAACCAATTCACTATATCATATTTTTTTTTCGCTTCAGTGTCTCTTTAACCAATCAAAATTATATGTTCACACCCCAAGTCTGTCATTGAATGGTTATCTGGTAACTCCTTAGATAAGCTCTATAGACATTTCTTTAGCATACATAAAAATTACCTGCTGCTGAGGCTTCCATTATGAGTTACCCAAAGAAATGGATAATTGCTCACAGCATTAATTGCTCAAGAGATTGTCCAGGTATAGCGCTCAACTACTCCTTCTTCTGACTGTTCTAGCCAGTATTATCAGAAAGCGCAGAGAGCAGGCCTGAGTGGGGATGTCAATGAGATGCAAAGAATTCCAGGTTGATGCAGGAGTACGCTAATTTTGAATGCAAAGTTATGCAGCTAGAAAGTGGACCAATCGAATCCACAAGGTGGAATTCTATTTTTAAGCTTCATGAATTTACAGAATTCTCAATCAACCCAGGTTTTCATCTCATTGACTATCCCTCATTCTGAGCTTTATGGAACAGCCTCTACAACAGCAAAGCAATTTACTGCCACACATACTGCAAAATCATGATGATGGAAACCACAGCAGGAGGAAATCACTACCTATATGCACTGTGTGTGTTGCTAGGAAGCACTTGAAAATTTTATTGGCTCAAAGTTTGGTGGGCCTTTGACCCAGAGGTCTTCTGTAGCATGGAAACTTTACTGCTTCGGTGGAACAAGGTTGCATATATTCTACTTTATAGAATGTTAAACTGATGTTAAGAAAAGCAAACAAGAACCAAACATCTAGTTTTATATGCATTTAATAGTTTACCAATTGGTACAATAAGATTTTCTTTAATATGCAGAAAACGAATAAATTTTGTTTTACACAGTCTGAGAGCAACAAATCTTACTGTAAAACACAGAGCAGTATTATATACATTCCTTTACTGAATTTTTATATTCGTCTTTTAATTGTGTCACTTTCTTCTCAGGTAACTCTTTCAGTCTTAGAAAGAAAAAAAAAATCCTCCAAAATAAAACCTTTCCACTTTTTTTTTCTTATGAAAATGGACACTTTCTGCCGTATCCGTGTCAGGGGTCAGTAAGACTTCAAGAAAGGTGAAGCGTGAGTGGGGAAGTGAGGGAGGAGGGGTCAATGACAGCCTGGAGGACAAGTAACCACTTACATGACAGGTGTGGGACAGCTAATGAGGAGTCAATCTGTGGTGCGACTTGTAAATCCAAAAACTCAGCCTGCGTGAGGAGAACTAGCTTTCCAGAATTTACACTCACCACAAGATAACGTCTTTGTAAGTATTCATTAAATAACTAAAGCTACCGTTTTGGCAGATTGTGTAAGTGCCTGTTAATAGATTTAGTCATTACTCTTCAATCCTCCATGTTTGAAAGTACGTCAAGGATTTATCAAGTCACCACCGAACATTAAAATCAAACAACTTCTTGTTTAAGCGTTTTGTGTTGAGGGCACTGGCAGATGGCTAGATAAAGGATTCAATCACCAGAGCTTTCACGTAAAGCAGAGAAGAAGCGAACAGGATAAGAAGGGTCGCACAATAAGTAGTAGACTGGGCTTTGTGGGTCTAGAGTCAGTTTTTCTTTTTTATTATTATCTACAGTGCTCCACGGCCCTGGACAACTTGCTAGTAACTAGTTACTGTTTGATTAGTGCCTGGGCACGCCATTGGTCACACCACACAAAAGCAGGACGGCTTCATCTTCTAAAGTGCAAGATGCTAACAGACAGCAAGTTTTCATATTCAACCACCCCACATTTCTGGTTATTCTTAGAGTAACACATTTTGCACTGCTAAAGTGAATTACAGGCAACACAAGAGTCCATCAGAAGGGGAAGCAGGTTTATGAGGGGAGCCTGGTGCTGGCTTCCGTGGCCATGGTCATCTTCTACAGTGGTCACAGTTGAGGCACCAACAGCACAAGTTCAGCATTGCTGCACAATAGCAAGACATTGCTCCAAAGCGCATGGAGTCCTTTTCTGTTCCACAGAAGTGTATAGTGCAAAAGCAGATTTCACTAATAAATAGGTGTTGATGCGCTATCCAGGTTACTGTGCTACATTTCAAGGCTGAGTTCTGCCTGCGATTCTGCCTCCCATCCTTCCCCCAGCATCGCTTGGCTGTCCAATGATTTTTGTTGCCGGGGTTGGTCTCCATTCTGCTGTTGTAATCTGCTGTTTGTAGGACACAATTTTTTTTCCTTTAGCCACAGGGAGCAGCGAAAGACTTAAAAAAAAAATTACCCCAAAAAGCGACAAGGTGTGTACTGATTATAGCTATGACATAGAACTTCCTTTGGGTCTAAGTTGCTAAAGGCATATCTGCAAGCTAAAGCCTCTAACAAGGCCTCTGCAGTATCTTTGAAAAAAGACAGCAGCACTACAAAGCAGGTCATTAATGCAACATACTATACAAAATGTACCAAAGTACAAGAGGCAATAAGGCACACTCACAATTGCCCAATCACTGAGAACTCGCATGACAGCTGAACATAAACTGCTCATCCGCCAAGGAGTCCGTTACATAGTATGCACACCGCCGACAATTTAAAGGAAGGGATCTTTCAAGTACATTTCTATAGGTAAGTTGGGAGTGAATGAATCAAAAATAATATACACAACTCTCAGCATTAAAACAATAGCAGAGAACATTGTTATACAAAACGCATTTTACAAATGATGGTATGAACAATCTGGATTCTGCACTTTAATGAAACAGGTTGAAGAGTACCTACGGTTAAGGTAGTTATCGCAAGAGATGTGCTGGACAAATGAGGGATGCGGCAGAGTTGAGGTTTGAAAGAAAGAAAATGCTTACTGCACAGAAATTTGCCACGTTAAAGGGTCTCAAACTGTGTAATGTGAAACAATCATCTTTTAAAATGTATCCGGACACACAGCAGGCCAAGAAGCCCCTCTGCTGCCCTGGCTGCAGTTTCAAGTCTACACAGTAACCAGGGCTTTCTGAAAGAAAACGTTTAAACGGGTATTCAAGGTCATCAACCGCTTCTGTGAGTTCTTCCTTATGGTTTAACTCTTGCTTTTATTTATGAGGAGAAAAAGTGAAAAGTCAATATGACAATAATCATTCTTAAAACTATTCCGCAAAAGGGAATTTTACACAAACTGCTCTTGCTTTTTACTGACATGGTGACTACAGTGAATAAGAATTCTAGTCAAACTCCTCTTATGAACATCAGATCCCAGAGGCGCTTTTTGAAAAGCAATGGCTAGATCTTGCATCAAAAATAAGAAATGTTAGAAAGTACTCACTGTCCTGACATGGCCTGATGGGTAATCCCAACAAATATCAATTATTAGTAGGGATCACATAGTGAAACTACCGCATTTCACAAGCCATTCACACCAACATATTGTGGTGCAGTTTGCATGGCTTTATGGTGCATTTACACTATGCGTGTTGCAAATTACCATCTCTCTGCCCATACAACTGCATGGTGCACATGACCATACAACTGTATGGGATAAGAGTTCACATGTGGCATGGCAACGGTGTAAACACACCCTTACATGCATTCAACTTCCTGTGCACATTTTCTACTCAGAATAAAAGTTTTAAACATAGCACCTTTTACCCCACGTGCATGGGGAAAAAAAAGAAAAAATTGAAAGCATGTAGGTGCTAAGAAGTCCTTGGCATTATCCTGCAATTCTGTGGCAACTTCAGAGGGAACCATTAACTGTCAAGACTTACAAAATGTTTGCGGATATAAAGCTGGCAAGAGATATTTAGAGTGGTTTTTAGAGTGGTTGTACATACAGGAATAGAGGAATTATTTTAACCTAAAGGTATCTTGTGGTATTTGTATTTAAGCAGCATGAAGTTTACAAACAGCAAAAAGACCCAAAGGTTCTCAATTAGCTCTGGATGAGGACAACCGAAATCTTTGCAGTTTACTGCCTCTTAGCCTTGCCAGGGTATAGGATTCAATCTCCCACCACTGTCATCGCTGCACTCAGCTGTCCAATGACAGCTTTGCTACCTACGCCAATCAGGAACCAATTTTCATTGGCTCCTGACTGATCACTAAGCCAACTACAGTGCTCACATTAAAAAATGAAAAAGGTTCTTGTCCTTTAGGGGTCACAGCCTAATACAATAATGTATGTTCCATAATGTGTATACTGAGCTGAGACAAGGAAGGAAGGGAGCCTGGCTGGTGAAAGCTTATGGAAAAACCAATCATGTTCTCTAAACAAGGGAACGGTCATTTGCAGGGATGTGTGCTTCTGGCCACAGACCTAAGCTAGCTCCTGATCCAGCTGAAAGCTGCCATTTCATGTCTACAAACACCTTAACAACAATCACAGAACTCGGGTGATGATGTGAAGTTTCTGCAGTTAAAAACAAACCATTGCAATAACTTATTTACATGAAGGCTGTGCTTTGGTGACTGTACGGTGAACATACTACTGTATAACTACTAATATTTGCTGGTGGAATTACATTTAAGAAATTAGCCAATTTCAGTGCAGATCATGTAAGCATGTGTCTGTAAAGCAGCAAGGTCCAAACTTCAAGTCTGGATGGATGTCGGACTACAATCAAATCAACTTTTTTTTTTTTTTTTTTTTTTTTTTTATACACACACACACACCTTTCAAGACCCGTTCCTGAGATTTAAAATGACAACCGAAACGATGGGGAAATGGAGGCTGCCATATTTATTTAATTTTAAGCAATAGCAGCTGCCTGGCAGCCCTGCTGATCCTCTGACATTTAGCCATAGATCCTGAACAAGCATGTGGAAGATCAGGTGTTTTGGACATGACTAGCTGCATGTTTGTTTCTGGTATTATTCAGACACTACTGCAGCCAAATTAGCAGGGTTGCCAGGTAACTGGTATGATTTAAAAGCAAATAAATATGGCAGTCTCCATATTCTTCTCACTTCAGTTGTCCTTAAAAGCAGGGAGCAATGTGTGCATAGCAAATGAAAAGATGTTTTAATACTCAACCCACAAAGAGAATAAAAAAACAAAACAAAAAAAAAAACTCAGGGATACCAGACTGTTAACCATTTAAATAAGTGACTGGGTACCACTCTTCTCATTTTTAGAAACTAAAAAATATACTTGTGCAACTGCTGCAGTCCTCTCATCCAGCACTTCTGTATCACTGCTGGCTAGTTTGCCTCACTACTTTCTGGCTATTTAGGGGTTACATCTACAACTTCAGATGCAGTGATAGTCCAGACCATTTTGGACACTATGGAGGACGGATGTAGGGTATTCGGTAGTTCTGAAGAAGAGGGGAACTTGTACTTGCTGTGTTATAACCACTTGGTTCACTGGCTACAATACACTTCACCTTTCATAAGGCCAGCTGTAAGTATTAGAGGGAGGTCAAATCTCCACCGTATCCAGCCACCCTCAGGCTACCATCCAACAGCTCCAAAAATCTGCACCACTTTCAAGCTGGGCCTGAATTGCAGGGTTATGCTATGGTGAGAACGGCTGCCAGACACTTTCAAGAGAAGCCATTGCTTTTTCCACCAAGATATCTTGGCCAGGGGCGCCTCATATTGTTACAGACCCGAGTTAGTTGCCTGAAAACCGCTGGAGCAGGTGATTGTCAACATGTTTGTTTACTGCAAAGTATCAGCAAAGAAGATCTTCACGCTGAAAAATCCATCAAGTCTCCGCACACACATTTACCAGAAAAGCACTTCATACAGCAGACTTGTCAGTCCAGCAAAAGAACCACTTTCTTTGACACGCTGTAACGCTCTATAGTGGAGAACACCACCTCAGATATCAAGGTTGTTGATGCGATTGCTACCTTAGTAGAGACAGGTTGCTTGTGCAGACCTTTCTGGTGTGGCACAGCAGCTCTCTCTGTGGATCTCTCACACGTAGCTTTCCGTTTCCTTATTTATCTGCTATGGGGCGCACCACTAAATCCTGACCTGCGGAACGCCAGAGGCGATTCTGGACCTCTGCATAAGATGAAGGCATGATGGCAGCTAATCCTGAGGCACACAATGGTGGACTGACAATAAAGAGAGAAGACATCACACAGCTTTAAACATGCAGGTGGTTGTAATTAGAAAAAACAAAATAAAACAAAAACAAACTGAAAAATTGTTGCATAAGTTTTTTGTTTTTCTTTTTAACCGCTGATGAGAAGTCTTTGGTTACCATCCAGCAATCATCTCCTTAAAGGCCATCATGCGTGTAATGCCCCCGAAATTACCCTAGGTGGCGATTATCCGACACTAATCAAACATCCAAATCCATTGAATTAAAAAATAAAAAAGAGAAAAAAGGGGGGGGGACACATGTTGAGGGGAGGGTTAATACCTGCAACAAAGTATTTAGTGCCATATTTTGCAGTAAGTTTACATACATAAGACAAGTGCTGCTGCTACACAATCTCTGACTCTGCAGTCACTCCAACACGGAGTGTATTTTCATTTTAAAGCTCACTAAAAAATAGTGTAGTAGGATCCACATTACTTTTCAAAAAGCCCCACCAGGATGTGCTTCTGAAGTGAGCCCACTGATCCAGGAAACCCCAACCGAAGAGCGACAGGCATGATTCTGCGGGACAACCCAGAACTACCCAGTTCTTGCCTCTTAGGTCTGATGTGACCAATGCCTGCCCATGTTCTTAAACCTATGGTACTTCTAGACAACGTATGTAAATTTACAGTATACAATTTGGATTCACCATGCATGAATACTTTTTGTGTAACATTTAATAAGCTCAATCTACATCCAGAATAATTTACATGAAAAGGACAATAGGTATTTAACAGATGGATAACCATGGTATCTGAGTGCATCCAGAGGAGAGGGGGAGGCGATGGGATCCAAGGTGAAGTCAAATCAACGGCACTCCCACACTTTTACTGTTTGATCTACGCTTCCAGTGACCACGTAAGGTGCAGTCTTGTGGAAATCTGGGAGAGAACAGAGGATCAACATCAGTCGTGCAGGTCTACAAAAGGTTTCCTTCTTTATATACAATCAGAATCCTTTTAATCCACCAAGCACTAGGTTGTCCCTGGAATTGGCATATACAGGGCTTTAGGAAAGAACACACAGTATACATCAGAGGAATCGTTCCACATAAAGAGATGGCAGGGTAGCATAGTTCACACATACAGCACTTTAAACACAAAATAGACAAAAATTGCCCATTTATGTACAGTAGGTGGCAGTGCAAAAGATGTGTGTTATTGGTTACAGCTTCTGAGGGGGAAAACAATCTAAAGGTGGGGGAGTGAGTGAAGAGTTCATAAAGTTGACAGCTTAGGGGGAATAAGCGGTTTCTGTGCCTTGAGGTTTTGGTGGAGATGGACTGAAACCTCCGTCCTGAAGGGTGTGCACTGAAGAACCGGGAGCCTGTGTGTGAGGGATCACTGGCAATCCTCACTGCTCAAATGTAAAATACGGCCCTTACCACAAACTTCTGTACTATAATTCTACTTTGGAAATCCTGATGTTTTTGAGGTCATCTGGATTTCCAGCAAAAATTTTAGAGGCCAATGTGGTGAAAAGAAGAGATGGCCCAGTTCTGTTTCCCTTCACTGTAAAAAGAGTGTTGATAATAGAGATCTACTGCTCTCTGATTACAGCAGGGAAAAGAGCTCTTCATTGACTGGTCCTGTAGAGCAGCAATTAGGGCCCCTTTCCACTACCAGCTAGCGGATCACAAAACGTTAGGGACAGTTTAATCCGATGGAAATCACAGTGACAGTTTCCATTAGTGTGATCCGTTAGCGGCACTATTTACCTGGCTTCGTTTTCCTGTGACTTCACTCCCGTACTAAGAGCTCCAACACTGTAGAGGAAACTAGCAACAAGCGAGATCGCAAAGAAGTGCACTTGCATTGCTAAATGGAAAAACGCCCTAAGAGGGTGTTACTGAGCAAGGTGCCCTTGGAATTGGGCCAATCAAAACTGCAAATGTGACTACACTCAACTGCCTTATTTCCACACTGCATACACTGTGCAACAAAATGTGCACCAACTCAGGAAATTACTGTATATTCTGGTGTATAAAGGTGCCCATACACTCGTCAGATTGGCAGCAGATAGATAAGAAATGCATCTGATGAGCTATCTGATGCGTTTTTAGAACATTTTTTACCAGGATAGAATTCCAATAGATTTCAGTTTGAAATCTATTGAAATTCGATCTGATGGCATTTTTTTGCCATCAGATTTCCATTAAGGCCAATGCAAACTGATAAGCAATCTCATCAGATCGACCTAAATTTTCCACCCTGCCAGTTCGATGGAAATCCATCGAAATCGGCCATCGATCGGTCGATTTGCCAACCGATTTGCAAACGATCAATCGATCGGTCAGAAAATCGGCTGAGTGTATGGGCCCCTCAAGACTACTTTTTAACCCTTGAAAATCTTCTAAAAAAAAAAAGTCAGGGGTCATCTCATACGCCGGGTATCATTGATGCCGGGTGATACACCCTGTCCTGTTACAGGCTCTCAGATCTCGCTGCTGAGGACTGTGGTGAAGCGGCGCACATGTGCGAGATCTGAGAGCCAGAGAAGGAGGTAAATAGGATACAAGGGTGGGCCAGAAGGGTGATATAATGCTGTCACTTACAGCAGGCAGTAGAAAGACAGAAGTGACAGGTTTTGGACTAGTCAATCTCTTCATAGGGTATTCTCAGCAAGGCTTTTATTCTTTAAATCCTTTTTTCGGGAATATCTTTATAAACAGTGATACTGGCCAGCTTCCCTGCTCCCTACACAGTTTTTTGGCAGTTGGACAGAGCAACTGCCATTCATGAAGTGCTTTTGAAAATCTATCCCTGAGAATCCCCTATAAAGAGATGGACTAATCCAAAACCTGTCACTTCTAGCAGATTTCTACTATCTACTGTAAGTGACAGCAACATAGGAGAAAAGTAATTTATGGCTCATTTTACTCTGGGGGAAAAAGTACTTTTTATTTGTGTATGTCTGCACATATTTTAAATTTTACAGTTTTTCACTCTGATGCCCCTTTAAGTAGCAAGGAACAGAAGTATTATCTCTGCTAGAAACACTAGTTCCCATGGCGGTAACACAGATGGCTACATGTTTCAAGCTCTAGCATTATCCAAAAAGTGACCACATCTGTGGCTCAAAGAGAGGTGAGGTCTACAAGCTTGTATGTAACCAGTAAACTGTCAGGACGGTGTAGAGGGTGTTTTACTATTCACAGCAAAATTGTACATGTATATCATAAATAGATTTAACCTTTCTTAGGGGTTTATAGAGTATCACACAGATGTGCAGGGCAACATCACCACCGGCAAGTAAAAAGAAACCCCATCCAGTTATTGAGTCACCTGGGGGAACCGCTTCTGAAACTGACTTACGCCATTACAGACTTACCCAAAGAGGTAACAAAGTGTTCGTGCGCATTCAAGGTTTTCATGCAGCGCTTGTTCTTATAGTCCCAAATACGCAGGGTTTTATCATCGGCACAGCTCAATATAAACTTTCCTCCTGGATGAAACAGGATGCCACGTACCCAGTTATCATGGCCAACCTAGGGAGACAAAGACTGCTCAAATATGCTGTCAATGCATCTTATGGACAAAATGAAGATCATCACCATGGAGGTAATTTATGATTAACTGGCACAAGCAATGGGGTGAGTTTTTAGAAAGACCTCATTTATATGGAAAAAGGTTTAGATAATATGACTTTGATTGTATGTGTAGTACAAACGGTAAATAAAACATTTAACGGAACTGGGTCTCATTTTTATTTTCTGTTTAAGGGCTACTTTTTTTTAAGATTAAATTCTAAACATCAGCCAGGACAGTAATGTATTACCTGCCTAATTTAGCTGTAAAACAGAAGTAATGACCATTTGAACTTTTCAGTATTTAAATAGTATCAGCAGCTTTTTCCCCAACTGTTTAAGGCCCAGTGCACACCAAAACCGCTAGCAGATCCTCAAAACGCTAGAGGTTTTTGGAGCAGATTTCAGAGCGATTCTAGGCATGTTTAGAGACGTTTTCTAAACAGGTCTGTTTTCTGGAGCGTATTTGTGTAGCAGATTTCATATATTGTTACAGTAAAGCGGCTACTGAACAGCTTCTGTAACAAAAACGCCTGGAAAACCGCTCTGATCTTGCGTTTACAGGGCGGTTTGAGCTTTTCTATTCTTTACATTGAGGCAGAAACGCTTCTGCAAACCGCAAAAGTGCTGCAGGACCCACGTTTGCGATTTGCTAAAAACCGCAAACCGCCGGTAAGCAACAGCCCATTGAAATACATTAGCCACGCGTTTTCCAAGGCGGAAGCGGTTTGCGGAAGGCTTCAAAAACTGCTCGGTGTGCACCAGGCCTAAAAGGATTTTGCCTTGTCATGAAGACTGAACAACAAAATATTAGCACAGATAAACAAGTTTTAAAACAATTCTTGTATAGTGGAAAAAGAGAGGGACGTCAAATGTAACACTAGTATTATAGGTACCTATGTTTATCTCATGTCACTTGAAGAATGCTCTCAAAGCTCCATATTGCCAAATTCTTTACCACCAACTAAAACTATATGATATATTATCACCAACCAGAAGGTGGAGACATACTAACAGCCAGCTATTGGGTTAAGTTCACACTAGAAATTTTGAGGCAACGGAAAGCAGGTCATTTTACTGAAGTCTAAATTGCCAGCGTGTTAACCATGAGGATAGTACAGGAGCACCGTTAGAAAAAAAAAAAAAACATCTTGCAGTGTCCAGGTTGCATGAGCAACAGCACATATATGGACATCAGCTGTATTTTCTGCAGTGAAATATCTTATGTATGCTTATAAGAGGTTAAATATCTAATTTCGCCAATTCATAACTAGCTGGCTTTCAAAACTCCTAAGAAACCGCTACACATGGTGTTTGTGGAGTTTTCAGAACAGTCAGCATTGAACTTGGCCTAAGTAAAGCGACAATTTAGGAAAGGAGTTATTAAAACATTTAAAGAGAATGATCAATATATAATCATTCATCCATTATGGAGCGGACCCCAATGTGACACATGTAGCCCCAGTAGTACTACCAGGACACCAGTGGCACTGCCTAACGCACACACAAAAAGGTCTGCAAAACCGTGCGACTACCTGAAGCAAATGTTCATGTAATACAAAAGTTGTACTTTTGTCACAAGACCCTTTTGAAAGGAACAGTATTTTTCAGTGTAATAGAAAAAAAAATCTATATTTTCATTTATTAACTTTACCAGACATATGAAAATTTCCATATGAACATTTCCATTCTTAGCCACTGGTTTACGGTTGAGGCAATACAGACTAATGAGTGCTTCATCATATTACTTCTGTCTTGTAGGGTGAAACAAAGTTAATTTACAGCCTAAACTTTAGGCCCTAAAGCTTTAAATACAGCATAAAACTAAGGCCCGGTTCACATTAGCGTTGTTTTACCGAACCAGACATACAGATCAGGCCAGCTGGATCCGGTGAAAATTGTCAGTTTTACAGCCAGTGTGTTGTAAAACGTCCGTTTTCATTGGTTCCTATATGCTGCAAACCGTTCCGGTTCCGTTCCGCTGAGAGAAACTGTCTGGAAAATTGGGTCCTGCAGCATTTTTTTGTCCGTTCAGCGGAAGACCGACCACAGATCCGTACAGCTAATGTGAACCGGGCCTTGTTGGGGGGGGGGGGGGGGGGGGAGCCTGGCTTCTAAGTTACTGGAAGGGTTAATAATTGAAACTTCCACCTATCGGCTAATAAGATTGCCAAACGTTCTTTTGTTTTATACCCATGTTAAATTGGGCTACTGCAGATAAAAATCTTGACTTGAAAAAACGACCACAGGACTCACAGCGGGTGAGAAACCATGACAGTCTGGGAGAGAAGCTCAGACACTGAACACACTAGCATGCTTATGTCCGTTTTACAGCAGCTTGTATCAGTCTAACCTTGGATGTATTATTTAAAAGCAGTCCTGCAAAGAGGGCATGTTTTTCTAACTTGGAAAGCAACATTTTATGTAGGGTAGGAAAGAATCCTTGTCGAGTTTTTGGTGTGTTTTTTTATTAGCACTTCGGGACCATATTAAAGCCATGGAGGTGCCAGGGATAAGAACCAATGGGGTTGCCAAGGTTACACAGTTTGGTTGGAAAAAAAAAAAAAAAAAAAACCATCCACTCCAACCAGGATAGGCAACCACCTTCCACACCATATACAAATATTACATTTTCTGCAACTGGGCTTTAAAGAGACACTAAAGCAAAAAAATAAATAAATGATATGATTTGTATGTGTAGTACAGCTAAGAAATAAAACATTAGAAGCAGAGACATGGGTCTAATATTGTTTCCAGTACAGGAAGAGTGAAACTCCATTTATCTATGCCAGCTGTGCCCAACATACGGCCCGCGGGCCATTTTCTGTGGCCCGTGCGGCGGTGTCCTGCGGAGGGGGAGAGGATCGGGTGGTATTGCTTAGTTATAGTATCGGCGTAGTCCCGTGCATACACCAGCGTGTGCTCCGTATTCAGCCCCAGGTAGCGCTGGGATAGTTAGAAAGCCTCGCTCATTGGTTACTGCAGTAACTTTCTTACTATCCCAGCGCTACCCGGGGCTGAATACGGAGCACACGCTGATGTATGCACGGGACTACGCCGATACTATAACTACGCAATACCACCCGATCCTCTCCTCCTCCGCAGGACACCGCGGACAGCCCCCTCAGCCCCACACAGAGCTGACAGCCCCCTCAGCCCCACACAGAGCGGACAGCCCCCTCAGCCCCACACAGAGCTGACAGCCCCCTCAGCCCCACACAGAGCGGACAGCCCCCTCAGCCCCACACAGAGCGGACAGCCCCCTCAGCCCCACACAGAGCTGACAGCCCCCTCAGCCCCACACAGAGCTGACAGCCCCCTCAGCCCCACACAGAGCTGACAGCCCCCTCAGCCCCACACAGAGCTGACAGCCCCCTCAGCCCCACACAGAGCTGACAGCCCCCTCAGCCCCACACAGAGCTGACAGCCCCCTCAGCCCCACACAGAGCTGACAGCCCCCTCAGCCCCACACAGAGCTGACAGCCCCCTCAGCCCCACACAGAGCTGACAGCCCCCTCAGCCCCACACAGAGCTGACAGCCCCCTCAGCCCCACACAGAGCTGACAGCCCCCTCAGCCCCACACAGAGCTGACAGCCCCCTCAGCCCCACACAGAGCTGACAGCCCCCTCAGCCCCACACAGAGCTGACAGCCCCCTCAGCCCCACACAGAGCTGACAGCCCCCTCAGCCCCACACAGAGCTGACAGCCCCCTCAGCCCCACACAGAGCTGACAGCCCCCTCAGCCCCACACAGAGCTGACAGCCCCCTCAGCCCCACACAGAGCTGACAGCCCCCTCAGCCCCACACAGAGCTGACAGCCCCCTCAGCCCCACACAGAGCTGACAGCCCCCTCAGCCCCACACAGAGCTGACAGCCCCCTCAGCCCCACACAGAGCTGACAGCCCCCTCAGCCCCACACAGAGCTGACAGCCCCCTCAGCCCCACACAGAGCTGACAGCCCCCTCAGCCCCACACAGAGCTGACAGCCCCCTCAGCCCCACACAGAGCTGACAGCCCCCTCAGCCCCACACAGAGCTGACAGCCCCCTCAGCCCCACACAGAGCTGACAGCCCCCTCAGCCCCACACAGAGCTGACAGCCCCCTCAGCCCCACACAGAGCTGACAGCCCCCTCAGCCCCACACAGAGCTGACAGCCCCCTCAGCCCCACACAGAGCTGACAGCCCCCTCAGCCCCACACAGAGCTGACAGCCCCCTCAGCCCCACACAGAGCTGACAGCCCCCTCAGCCCCACACAGAGCGGACAGCCCCCTCAGCCCCACACAGAGCTGACAGCCCCCTCAGCCCCACACAGAGCGGACAGCCCCCTCAGCCCCACACAGAGCGGACAGCCCCCTCAGCCCCACACAGAGCTGACAGCCCCCTCAGCCCCACACAGAGCTGACAGCCCCCTCAGCCCCACACAGAGCTGACAGCCCCCTCAGCCCCACACAGAGCTGACAGCCCCCTCAGCCCCACACAGAGCTGACAGCCCCCTCAGCCCCACACAGAGCTGACAGCCCCCTCAGCCCCACACAGAGCTGACAGCCCCCTCAGCCCCACACAGAGCTGACAGCCCCCTCAGCCCCACACAGAGCTGACAGCCCCCTCAGCCCCACACAGAGCTGACAGCCCCCTCAGCCCCACACAGAGCTGACAGCCCCCTCAGCCCCACACAGAGCTGACAGCCCCCTCAGCCCCACACAGAGCTGACAGCCCCCTCAGCCCCACACAGAGCTGACAGCCCCCTCAGCCCCACACAGAGCTGACAGCCCCCTCAGCCCCACACAGAGCTGACAGCCCCCTCAGCCCCACACAGAGCTGACAGCCCCCTCAGCCCCACACAGAGCTGACAGCCCCCTCAGCCCCACACAGAGCTGACAGCCCCCTCAGCCCCACACAGAGCTGACAGCCCCCTCAGCCCCACACAGAGCTGACAGCCCCCTCAGCCCCACACAGAGCTGACAGCCCCCTCAGCCCCACACAGAGCTGACAGCCCCCTCAGCCCCACACAGAGCTGACAGCCCCCTCAGCCCCACACAGAGCTGACAGCCCCCTCAGCCCCACACAGAGCTGACAGCCCCCTCAGCCCCACACAGAGCTGACAGCCCCCTCAGCCCCACACAGAGCTGACAGCCCCCTCAGCCCCACACAGAGCTGACAGCCCCCTCAGCCCCACACAGAGCTGACAGCCCCCTCAGCCCCACACAGAGCTGACAGCCCCCTCAGCCCCACACAGAGCTGACAGCCCCCTCAGCCCCACACAGAGCTGACAGCCCCCTCAGCCCCACACAGAGCTGACAGCCCCCTCAGCCCCACACAGAGCTGACAGCCCCCTCAGCCCCACACAGAGCTGACAGCCCCCTCAGCCCCACACAGAGCTGACAGCCCCCTCAGCCCCACACAGAGCTGACAGCCCCCTCAGCCCCACACAGAGCTGACAGCCCCCTCAGCCCCACACAGAGCTGACAGCCCTCTCAGCCCCACACAGAGCTGACAGCCCCCTCAGCCCCACACAGAGCTGACAGCCCCCTCAGCCCCACACAGAGCTGACAGCCCCCTCAGCCCCACACAGAGCTGACAGCCCCCTCAGCCCCACACAGAGCTGACAGCCCCCTCAGCCCCACACAGAGCTGACAGCCCCCTCAGCCCCACACAGAGCTGACAGCCCCCTCAGCCCCACACAGAACTGACAGCCCCCTCAGCCCCACACAGAGCTGACAGCCCCCTCAGCCCCACACAGAGCTGACAGCCCCCTCAGCCCCACACAGAGCTGACAGCCCCCTCAGCCCCACACAGAGCTGACAGCCCCCTCAGCCCCACACAGAGCTGACAGCCCCCTCAGCCCCACACAGAGCTGACAGCCCCCTCAGCCCCACACAGAGCTGACAGCCCCCTCAGCCCCACACAGAGCCGACAGCCCCCTCAGCCCCACACAGAGCCGACAGCCCCCTCAGCCCCACACAGAGCCGACAGCCCCCTCAGCCCCACACAGAGCCGACAGCCCCCTCAGCCCCACACAGAGCCGACAGCCCCCTCAGCCCCACACAGAGCCGACAGCCCCCTCAGCCCCACACAGAGCTGACAGCCCCCTCAGCCCCACACAGAGCTGACAGCCCCCTCAGCCCCACACAGAGCTGACAGCCTCCTCAGCCAGCACACTACAGGCATGCCACGTGTGGGTAATTAGGCCTCTGTTCCTCCTCAGCAGAGCTGACAGCCTCCTCAGCCAGCACAATACAGGCTGGACTCTGACACCATTGCTGCATTAATCTGCCGCAAACTTCTCATTAAGAAAATGTGCATCAAATGGTGAGTACAACAATTCTTATATTGTCGTTTTTTCTTTCCGTTTCCAACACCATGTTAACGGTTACTAGAAAAACTTTAAAAGTTTTACATCGAAATTTTGTATGCATGTGTTCCGGCCCTCGAGATTTTTCTTGATTTGAAGTTCGGCCCTCGGGCCAAAGAAGGTTGACCACCACTGATCTATGCAAAAGAGCCATTGAGCTCCACGACTTTCAAAGTCACATAAAGCTAGGTCTTCTAAAGCTTATTATCTCAAGTGTTTGTCACAGCATTGTTTTTTCTTCTGCAGAGAAGGGTTAAAAAATTCAGTAGGCTGCTCTGTAAAATCATTTAGAACGCTGAGTAGTGTGTAAACCTCAAATATTAGAGAATGATGCAATGTTATAAAAATAAACGATATAACAAAATAAAAATGAGCATATTTTCTTTGCTACTAATGTTCTAGTAATTATCTGTAATACACAAATTCATTACAGTGTTCTCCCCAGGCTCTTTTATCCGGGTGCTCCACCTGGCTAGATTTGAGGAGCATCCAGCTGTCATCGTCTCACCTCCTATGCTGTCAACAGTGTTGTCACAGAAGCACCGGCCCTGCATTTTCTCCTCTTGCCCCAACTGGCTACTTTTTCATGCCACCCTTCTACTATTTCATGCCACCCCGCTGGAAAAAGAAATTCTGGGGAAAACACTGCATCAATTTTTTTTTCCGCTTTAGTGTCTCTTTAAATATTTGTAAAAACAGTTTCAAAGCAGATTAATGTTTCTACTCATTTGACCTAAGCCAATGCACTTCTAAAACAGAATTTCAAATTAGGTGCCAATGAAGCTAATCAATTTCCTGGATTAGTGACTACCCTTGGTAGGAAGAACCGTATTAGAGATTATTAAAAAAGGGGGTTGGTTAAACTCACAAGTGTCATTAGGCACATGCCAGTACTGATGTCCCACATCTTAATAGTTTTATCTCTGGAGCCTGAGAGCAGAAACGGTCCGGGCTTACCACTCTTCTTAGTCTGGAAAAGATAAAAAAAAAAAATGGATGTTGCTTGCTTAAAATTACAAAAAGAGGAATATGAAGTATAACAGCAGTGGCTTTCATTCACATTCAAACTCCAGTGCAATAACACCAATACAGATTAACTGTTCTGTGATCACAAAATGTTTATCATGGCAGCTGCCAAAAATATAGGCAATAGAAAATTGTC
The DNA here is from genome assembly GCF_040937935.1 of Hyperolius riggenbachi. Classification (NCBI taxonomy): domain Eukaryota; kingdom Metazoa; phylum Chordata; class Amphibia; order Anura; family Hyperoliidae; genus Hyperolius; species Hyperolius riggenbachi. Next base: position 473,527,918 of record NC_090647.1, read on the forward strand.
ACATTACACCAGATTTACACTGACAGGATGGAGATGCCCATTGGTGGAGGAGGAGCAAGACTTCACTGCTGTGCTGCCCATTCCCATGGAGGAAGAGGTAGTGAAACAGGAAGCTGTAGAACTTGTGGAAACATCCCTTTATTCGGGTAAAACTGGAGGACTCTGGGAACTAGAAGGCTGCTCTGAATTTCATATAATTTGCGATGTGGTGAAAAGTAAAGCTAATTTCTACAGTGCACTTATTCCTGCCTGATTGAATTCAAGCCTCAAAGTAAAGCTAAGAGCACCTCAGGAAGTATACTTACATGGGTCTTCCTTCTGCTCCCTGTGGTCTGTCTGGTCGATCAGATTCATTCAAGTCCCCTCTGTTCTCCAGCAGTCAGGCCCAATAAAGTACCTGACTAACCCAGCTGCGGACAACTGCGTATGCACGGTCCATAGCCTCCTAAAGGACTCACGAGGCAAAGCTTTTAATCTATTTTTACTCACCTGGGGATTCTTCCAGCCCCTAGCAACTATGTCAGTCCCTCGCCACAGCTTTGTATTGATCGCAACGCACCAACGGGGTTAGCTCTTCTGCACGGGCCATGCCTGCACATCCACATCACCTGCCGCGCACTGCGCCTGATCGCCACATCACCTGCCGCGCACTGCGCCTGATCGCCACATCACCTGCCGCGCACTGCGCCTGATCGCCACATCACCTGCCGCGCACTGTGCCTGATCGCCACATCACCTGCCGCGCGCACTGTGCCTGATCGCTACCTCCGCTGGCTGGTCAAGAAGCTTCACATTGCGAGTCCTTTAACCATTTCCGCCGCCCGGACGTGACGCTCATGTCCGGGCGGCAGCTCTGCAGCGCTCCCGCCCGCGATCGCGGGCGCGCCCCCGTTGTGTCCCCCGGTAGCCCTGGGATCAGTGAAAGGGAACATTGTTCCAGATCCCTTTCCCACGCAGAAAAACCGAAGCGCTCACCTGTGAGGCTTCAGTTCTGCCCGGACAGATTTCCGCATCCCCCTTGTACTTCTGCTTAGCGAGAAGTACAAGGAGGGTAAACAAAAATGAAGGTGGCCATCTTGTGGCCAAATAGTAAAACTACAGCTACACATTTTTTTACATTACAGTTCACACATATAACAATATTAAAAAATGACCTGTTTATGTCCCACACCAAAATATTAACCAAATAAAAATTAATGGGAAAAAAAAATTACAATAAAAAAAACAAAAAACAAAAAAAAAAACACACAAATGGTTACCTAGGGGTCTGAACTTTTTAAATATGCATTTGAAGGGGGTATACTACAAACATTTTTTAAATTATAAGCTTGTAAATCGTGATGGACGCAAAACGGAAACAATGCACCTTTATCTCCAAATAAAATATTGGCGCCATACATTGTGATAGGGACAAAATTTAAATGGTATAATAACCGAGACATACGGGCAAATAAAATACATAGGTTTTAATTATGGTAGTGTGGATTATTTTAAAGCTATAATGGCCAAAAACTGAGAAAATGAATTTCCATTTTTTTCTTATTAACCCTGTTAAAATGCATTTACGGTAAAGTGGCTCTTAGCAAAATGTACCACCCACAGAAAGCCTAATTAGTGGCGGAAAAAAGATATAGATCAATAAATTGTGATAAGTAGTGATAAAGTTATTAGCGAATGAATGGGAGGTGAAAATTGCTCCGATGCATAAGGTGAAAAATCCCCGCGGGCTGAAACAGTTAAGGACGAAAATTTCACATCCTACTTGGCCCAGCTGTGCATTCCAGGACGTGAAATTCACGTCCTGCAGTAAAATTGCCACCCGTGTGCATACCCCTGTCGTTCCCACTTGTGTACTCTTTAAAGGGCCCCTGAACACAGAAAATAAATTGAATCTGGGCTTACCTGGTGCTTCCTGAAGCCCTCCATAGCCTGCAAGGTCTCTTAGCATCCTCTGGGTCCCCTTGGCATCTCTTGTCCTGGTAACTTCGGATGAAGTTGTGCATGTGCAGCCGTGCGTACACCCAGTGCGTCACCGCAAGCATCCTCTGTGTATGCACAATTCTTGAAAGACTGAACCACGCAGCTGAAGTTGCCAGTGTAACAGAGCCGCCAGCGGTACCACAGAGGGGACCCAGAGGACGCCAATAGACCTTTCAGGCTTTGGGGGGCTGGAGGAAGCATCAGGTAAGTCCAGATCCCATTTTCTGTGTTCAGGGTGCCTTTAAAAGTGAATGACTGCAGCAATCAACAGTTGGGGGGAGTATTTATTATTTAAGAGGGACAGTGTCTCTTAAAGTCCCCCCCTTCTCCCCCAAATATTAACTCCTATCTAATTAATCCATCGCTTTTGTCACCTACAAGTGGACACCTGTAAGGGCTCTTTCACACTAAAGGCTGTGGTAGAAAAGGCTGAAAGTCAGCCTTTTGCTTAACGCCAATACATAGCGTTTTCAAAGCCTTTTGAAAGGAGTTTTACAGCTCATATGAAAACGTCCTTTTTTTTCTTCTATAAAAATAAGTGAACAAGTCAGCTGTAAAACGCTTTGAAAACGCTTTGAAAAAGCTGAAGTTGGCGTTTTCCATTGACTATCATTGAAACGCCAACAGCCAACTTCGGCTGTAAACAGCCCTGAAAAATCTCCTGGGAGCGTTGAAACGCAACGCTCCAAAACGGCGAGTTGGATGTGAAAGGTAAAATGAAAGTCTATGGACTTTCTTTTACCTAGCAAAACGCCAACTTCGGCCGTGGCGTTAAAACGCCGAAAAATCCCTCTGGTGTGAAAGGGCCCTAATGGCTGCCACCCATAGCAATCTGATGAAATTGCTAGGGCAACAGTTCTGGGACCCAGTACCGTACAGATGCATCACTGTGCTGTTGCCTAGCAATGTTATCTGTACAGCACTGGGATACCCAAACTGTGCACCGTAGCAATCATATGCAATAGCTACAGACGCACAGGCTAGCGATAATGGTATGCCACATTCTCAACTACTTATGAAATATGGCAAGTTAGGTCTTATACTGACAGCTGAAATGCGACATTTCGAAAGGATCTTAAAAGGCAAAACCCTCAGAATGTAAATAGATAAAAACTGTAAATGATTTGCGCAGAATGCTCCAGCCACAGGAGCACGATCGGATGTTGCACACAGCAAGGATCACACATGGCCTCATAGTGGCACAACAGAGGGGAGCCAACAGAGTCCAAGGGACCAGACAGACAACAGGGGAGGTGGCTGGAGGAAGCCCCAGGTAAGCAAAGATCCTGAGGCGGCCATCTGAAAATTTCCTTCAACCTGCAGCCAACAACTATCTTGAGCACATTTAAGCCTATTCCATAAACATAACTACTAATACACATTAAGTTTTGTCAGGTGAATCAGAATATTTAGGTGAAACAGGTGAGAAAGGATTGGGTACACAGAAAAAAAAAAATGGTATAACTATACATGTATACACAAATATATGTTATAAAAAGATAATGCTGTACCTCAGATCCTGTGGCATCCAGTACAGTAGAATAAGAGCTTTCAGGGGCCCAGGAAATACACTCTACAACGTGCTCGTGTTCTCTAAGCTCTGCTTTGCATTCTTTTGTTGCTACCACCCAAACACGGACTGTTTGATCATTAGAACAACTTGCGATCAATGTACCATCTTGATTTGGCCTCACCATGCGCACCCATTCCCTGTGCCCTGTGAACGTCTTCACACAATACCTAAAATATTGACAAATCAATTTAACAAAAAAAATATAATTGGATAGATATTTGCTAGCAGAAAACAGTGAAATATTCTATGTTTAAGTTGCATGCATTCCTGATGATGAAACTGGCCACTTACCCAGTTTGAACTTCCCACATCTTAATGGTTTTATCTCTTGAAGCAGACACTATATGATCTCCGTTAGGCATTATAGCTACTGAGGAAACATTGTGATCATGGCCTAAAAGAAACCACAGTAAAAATGTGTGAGGGAGGTAACCGTATTTTACCATTCTCTTGCCACCAGAGGGTGCACTAACATCTACCATAATACTGTATAACACATTCAGACAATATAAAAGGTTTATATAAACAGGTTTGAAAATACATCACTTTTTGGAATAATGGGGGTTTTAACAATATTTTATTATCTCCTGGTATCAACGGTAGCGTTACCCATATTCTACAATCTTATCCTATTCTCACACCAACCTTCTATGCACCCTATTGACAAGACCAGAACAGCGCCAGAGGTGTAGCTACTAGGGCACACTCTATAGGCAGTAGCAGTGTTAGGGAGTCTTGCCCATGGTCTCCTTACTGAATAGGTGCTTTCTTACTGAACAGGAAGAGCACAGATTTGAGCCCTTAAAATGGGTCCGAGAAACTTGTACTCATTGCATAATTGTGTTCCTTCCTTTTATATACTTTATAGGGCATTCCCCAAGCCAAATACTATTTTTGTTTTGTTTTAATACTCCAATTCCCTATAAACTAAACAAGCCTCACCCACAGGTTCTCCAGAGTGCCTTGGCACTCTGAGCCTTAGTAACAAGGGCTTATGGGAGCTCAGTCTGGGCAGGAGGTTACTAGCAGAGATTTCAGAGGCAGAGTGGGGGAGGAGAGGGGAGTGAAGTTTTCACAGGCTGAGGGCAGGAGATGCACAGCAGCTTGCCTGTGTGTAATGTGAAACAGAACATGGCTGCTCATTTTATCACAGGAATAAATCAAACCGTTGAAGCTGTTTGCAGCTACATTTGCTGTGTAAACTATCTAAAGTTTAGATATATAGCAAGTTACTTGTTATAGTTCGTTTTTCATCTCAGAACCGCTTTAACCAGTACACTATCCAGCCACTATTCCTAACCTTTTCTGCATCCTATTCTCACACTAACCTTCCCTGCATTCTATCCTCACACTAACCTTCCTTGCGTCCTATCGCCACATTAACCTACCCCCCCCCCCCCCAATTCCTATTTTCACACTAACCTACCCCTCCCCCCTTCCTAGTCTCACACTAACCTTCTCCCCATCCCATTTTTACTCTAAACCTTGCCTGCAGTCTATTCTCACGCCAACCTTCTCCGTATCCCATTCTCACACTAACCTCCCCCCATCTATAATTAAAGGTGGCCATTACCGATACAATCCCACAGACAATTGCTTCCAATCATCATGATCGATCGGTCGTGCCAACAGAAAAAAACTGGTAACCAATCCAATCAATTAAATCAAAACAGCATCACCAGCACACACATATAAAACTACAATTTTTCTTGGAAGAGCTCACTTAAGTCTCAAGCCTTGTTATTGGTCAAAAGGACATGTCGGGTATAGGGCCAACATTTAAGTTTGCAAAGAGTAGCACCTTCAAAGCTCTAAGTAGCTACATACATAATAAACAAGAGGTGACGTTCTGGCTTATTCTCTCCCACTTTTAATTGTCACTAACAGTCACAATTCACATGAGAGGAGTGAGGTAGAAGCCTTGGGGGCAAAGTCATACGCTGAACAAATAGTAGGCGGTAATAGCGCCTCATTTGTGACACTACAGACTCTTGTTGTATTGGTATGTGGAAATGTACACATCCAATCGAACTATGCGCTGCATTATGGGCATGGGTTGCTGTTGCTACAGCTACCGTACGCAAGGAGACTGTGTATTCAATCTCTGTGGGCGTACCCAAGCGCACAGCTTTATGGGTCCTGTAGTTGCGGCGTAACGTCTGCTTCTATTGTACGCAATGAGGCCTTGTTTCCTACCTTTGTAGGCGTAGCCAAGCGCAATGTTCTATGGGTCTTGTAGTTACGGCGGTACTTCTGCTCCTTCCGGCCCACACCTCCCCCTTATCCTCCAATCACTAGTGGCGAACGCATCACCCGGAAGAGGCGGGGCTTATCCCCACTATATGCCGCTTGCCCAGTACAGTGGTACGCAGCGTGACCAAGCGTCTAGATAGACGCGAAACGGCCGTCGCCAGTCCCACCTAGTGCCCTGGCTTTTCCACCTCCACCACCATTGAAGATTACCAGATGCAGGTATCTTTTTGACATGGTACCCTGAACACTGTCTGCCATCACTTGCAAATAAAGCACTGGACGGAAGGTGCCCGGAGTTCTTTTTCCTTTTTCTCTCCATTTGGAAAATTGCATCCACGCTTTCTTCACCCAACCGTAGAGCACACGTCCCAGCAAGATACAAGGGTTACCGCTGATGGTATGGCGAGTAATATATTGCTTTTTTCACACACCGCTTGTAAATCATAGAATAGGGAGTGCCACTCTCTCTTTCCTGCTTTCTCTGAATATACAAACTAAGTAGCTACATGGCCTACTAAAATTTACTATCACTGCAGTGTAATGCTATTTTCATTTATCCATAAACCAGCCTAACTTCTATCCTTACCTTTCTTAGCACCTACCATAACCTACTAAGCAAAATATTACCCAACTCCCTGTACTAGGTCCCGTATAGGCCAGTGACCAATTCACAGTCCTTCCACCAGTAAATCTCCAGAGTCAATGTCCAGATTATTATCACATTACCTAACAGCAACCTGCTCTCAGTATGGCCCATTGCTTCGTCATTTCTAATTTAAAATGGACAGATCAAATAAAAATCGAATCGGTTGTGGTTTCCATGGGTCTGCCACAGAGCTACAAACCTGCTGCAAAGCGTAAAGTAGTATTACTGGTAATGACTTCCAGACTATTATCTGTTTATGAAATAAACATTTACAATATTGGTGGAGCAAGTTGGAAAATAGAAGCTTTCTTGCCCAGCACAGAATAATGCCATCTGTCACCTTGGAGCTAAACCAAAACAGTGCAAAGCAATAGATCAAATACTTAATGTTTGTTTCTAGTTTCTCGGTTATTAGGGGCACATATGCATACGTATTTTTAAATGCCATTGCGTCAATTTTTTTATTTTTATTATTTTTTTTTATTAATTTGGACATCGCTACAAAAGGGTCAGCTTAATGATTCAGTTTACTGCTTACCATGCATGGTCCTAATGCACTCAAATCCCTGAAAATCCCATAGCTTGATGGTCATGTCAGCAGAGCAGGAGGCCAGGAGTTTTCCAGAATGATCAAATGAAATATCTTGCACTGAGTCTGTGTGTCCCTTGAGTGTTCGCTCAAAATCTCCCGTTTCATAGTCCCACACCTAGCAGAGAGAGAAATCTGTTAGCACCAGCCCCAGGCTTGACAAGTTGTGGAGGCTTCCATTTGCACTCTGCAGGGCAGTCTGGCACCCCTTCGAATAATTAACTAGGCACACAGACAAAGGAAGCTCACTGCAGATTTCCCGTTCTGCACTGGGGTTTTCCAACAACTGCCAACAGAACACCTTCAAGCACAACCAATAAATGTACTGTGAACTACAACAAAACATTTTGTTAGGATTAAAATATTTTAGTTTTCAAAAAGGAATTCTGTGACCATACAAGAGACTTTCAATTAAGTCTGGTGCTAACAAAAAAAGACAGACAATGTAGAAATCAAATATTTCCAGAAAATGTCATAACATACAAATACAAAGGACAAATTGAAATGGAGGGGAGATTTATACAGATTGGCCCTTCACACAAGTCTTCTGTACCAGTCACTACTACAGATTTGTAAAAGCATGAATCCATGACAGCTGTCACTACAGCCAAGGAAATTTAAAGTGGAACTGAAGATAATCTAAAAAAGTTAAGAGTCACTTACCTGGGGCTTCTGCAAGTCCCTTGCAGCCGTCCTGTCCCACAGCACTCAACTATCCTCCATTCCCCGCCGCCAGCTAGCTTCGTTACTCGACTTGTAAGTCAAGGGCCTGCCAAGCCTATCCTTTTCCCGTCTGCAAAGGCGATATTGCGGACAGGAACGCGAAGGATACGTGTGGCCAAAAGCATGCAGGCGCAGTGGCCTGACAGCAAAACCAAAAGTAGCTGAAAGCGAAAGAACGGAGGATCGTGATGGACTGGCGTGGGACAGGACGGCTGCAAGGGGCTCGCAGAAGCCCCAGGTAAGTGAAACTATTTTTAGATTATCGTCAGTTCTGTTTTAAAGTAAACCTAAGACCGGCAAAGTAAAAGATTTCACACTTACCCTAGGCTTCCTGCAGCCCCCTGAGCACCGATGTGTCCCTCTCCGTCCTACAGTGTGCCTCTGTTTTCCTGGTATTGATCCCAGTAATCGGGCTCAGTCACACCAGTCGGCTCTTCTGCGTATGCTCTGCCCCTCCACGCATGCACAGAAGAGCCGCCTGGTGCGACTGAGCCAGATTACCGGGACTGATCCTAGGAGAACAGAGGCAGTCGGGCGGATGACAAGGGACACATCGGTGCTCATGGGGCAGGAGGAAGACCCGGTTTAGTATAAAATCTTTTACTTTGCCAATCTCAGGTACACTAAGGTGCCCTATTAACTGTGCAATTTTAAGCAATCATCCTCTATAATAAAACCCCTTTGTCTCTGCGTCCCATGCCCGTGTGTGTGTGTGTCCCTGCGTGCTACTGCACATGTGCCACAGGGACAGCCGTTGGACGGGAGTAGGACAGGAAGGGGGCTACGCGACCAGGCATGCGCGGTGACTGTGGGTGGCAGCGGTCCCGGGAGGGGAGGGTATTTAAACAGACCTAGAGCCCGTTTTTAAATGGGCTTAGGTCTACTAGTGTTCAATATCATTAAGATCGAAAGAATAGATCTAATTTAATTGATCTTCAGCATTTGTAACAATTTGTGCATTTTATACCGTTGCCACTTCCACATGTACACCAATACGCTGTCTGTCTCTCTCTCTCTCCCCCCCCCCCCCCCCCCCAAAGTCCTGCTTCGTTCTCCTCTTTTTTTTGGGGGGGGGGGGGGGGGTGTTAAGCTATGGGTTTTGCTACTGCCTCAAATTGGACATCATAAGGGCTGTTTCACATAGCAGCTGATTCTGCAGCGTTTGCATCATGATAGCCATTTGCCGACAATTGCCAAATTGCTAGTGCAGTGGCTCCCTGTGGCAGCATTCAAACTGCAGCATTTGTGATCGCAAAAGCAGAAGTGTTCATGAAAAATGGCAGAAAAATTGAGATCATGATTGCGATTTTTGGCAATTTTTATTATGAAACAGCCCTGAGGCTGGGTACACAATAAAAACTGCGTTTTCTGAATGTGCGAAACTGCTAAAATTCACATTTTTACGAGTAAAAATGCAATTTTCCCATTGAGGTTGATTAGCCATTCTAAAAAAAAACAAAAAAAAACTACATGCGAAAATTTGCATATGAATGAATTTTAATGCAAAAGTGTCCAGTTTTCTGCAATAAGTCTGAATGATAATTTAAAAAATATATATCCCATGCAGAAGGGTGTTCAAGCAGCCATTTCCCACAATACTGTAGTCATTTTCCTTTCAGACCAATACTAGAGACATCTCAATGTGGCAAATATATTGTCAAAATAGTCGATATTAAAATCAAAACTCACCGTATACAAAAAGGCTGGTGAATGCTGACATTTTGTACAGCATGACTGACTTTCTAAGTAAGAGAATGTGAGTAAATACTATTTGGCAGCAAAATACAAGTGTGTGACTTCAGGCCGTAGCTAAACACAGCAAAGTGAAAGTCAATAGCGGTAGTGTTACAAGTCCTACATCAAGATGCCTGAGCTGGTTTACTGAGCCTTATGTAAGTCATTAGCTAAGCGACATGGTTTCTCTCCAAAGCCTTTAATAGATGTAAACACAAGGCAGGTGACGTTATCACATTTCAATGTTCTACATTTGTACAATCTAATGACAAACAGAAAGCCAATTCTCAAAGCAGAGGGGACCAAAAATGTTAAGCCCAATCGACACGATACGATTACGATTCTATTTACGATACGATTAAATCTGAAATGTCTGAACGGGATTAGATTCGCCATTGTTTTGCAATGGCAAATTGCATTGAATCGAATTCCGATTAAACATGTCGGATTTAATCGGATCGTAATTAGAACCGTAATTGAATCACACAAAGAATCGTATCATGTAGATTGGGCTTTAGGGCTGGTTCACACTGATGGAACTGACATTCAATTGCAGTGTTATAGCTTAACTGGCACCTAAACCAAACTCCAAATGTGTTTTTGATCTCTTGGTGAAGGCAATTGGGAAAACTAATGCTGGGTAAACACTGAGATTTTATGATCGATTTACAACATGTCCTATTTGCTTCCCGATCGATTTATGAGCATTTTCTGATCGATTTCCTATTAAAGTTAACGGAAATCGATGGGAAAGCAAATCGGACATCCTGGAAATAATCTGACAGTAAATCGACCATAAAATCTCAGTGAGTGCCCAGCATAAGGCGAGGGATGTATGGAGGCTGCCATATTTATTTCCTTTTTAACAATACCAGTTGCCTGACAGTACTGCTGAGCTTTCTGGCTTGAGAAGCGCCTGGCTCACACCTGTAACAAGCATGTGAATCCAGTCATTACAGAAAGCTCTGAGCTGCATGCTTGTCCAGGGTCTATCGCTAAATGTTTTAGATGCAAAGGGTCAGCAGAACAGCCGGCAATGTGCATTGTTTAAAAGGAATTTGTGCTCTCTGCCTGACATTCTTCCAAAGGACACTACAATAAAAACTGTAAAAGCCTTTAACTCCTTAACCTAGCCAAAAACTTAAAAACACAATTCTCATACTTCAAAATTCAGTAAATACTTAAAGCATAACTGAAAATCTTATAAGAACTACAAGTATGTATCATATGAGAACTGTATGTATGCTATAGTACTAGATAGAACAGATAGAGCATTAGTTACAACTAGATAGAAAATTAGTAACAGAACAGTCTCAATTTTATTTCTAGTTAAAGGCGTACCAGAGCTGGATTGAATAAAATTTTTTTTATAGAAACCTGGGACTTCCTCCAGTCCCATACCCGCGGATCGCTCCCAGCCTCCCATGCAGTCATCCTCAGTCTTCCCACAGGTCCGATATCGGTCCCCGCTCTTCCGTCAGTTGGAGCCAGTCTGGCATAAGTAAAGTGCGCTGTTTGCATATCTCTCCAGCAGCCGCTGGAGATACATAGAGGGCGCACTTCTCCAGCGTAGACTGGCCCGACTGATGGAAGTGATGGAACCCAGTATCGGAGCTGCGGGAAGACTGAGGACAGCGGCGTGGGAGTGATCCGTGGGTATGGGACTGGAGGAAGCCCCAGTTATGTATAGAAAGTTTTATATAACCCAGCTCTGAGTCCCTTTAAGGTCAATTGTTTGAGACTGAATTCCAAACAGCAGCCATAATAATCCAATGCAACAAACTTCATTCCGCTGAAACAAAACAAAAGTAATGACCCTTTGAACAGCACAAAAACCTTATCAGTGTTTCCTCAGACAGACAAAACCATTTTTTCCTTCTATTTACATTTCAGGAATCAGGATACATTTAGTGCCTCATACACACACGATTTCCTGCAGATCGCCTTTACAACAGGTCCGATCTGATGTCCAATCTATTTTCCATAGAAGTGAACAGAAAATTAATCAGAAGTCAGATCGGACCTGTTGAAAATAATTGATCCGTCAGTAAATATCATTGCGTGTACCAGGCATTGCTGTTTGACTTCATCATTTGCATAGATTTAAAAAAAAAAAAAAAAAAAAAAAAAAAAAAAACAATTTGCTATACTGGAAAACAAAAAAGGGCCCATAGTGGGACTAGTAATCTATGTACCAATGTTCATCTCACGTCATGTCAGTTTGGGTACTCTTTAAATGGACTTTTCGTTAACCTTGATATGGAAATCAGATGCTGCTTCGTACAAAAACAAGTGATAAAGCCATACATAGGATAACTCCGATAACAAAATAAAGTAAAAATAGTAATACCTTTATTGTTGCATCTTCTGAAGCAGTGACCATAACACTAAACACTGGATGGAAAATGACACGAGTGACTGGACTCCGGTGACCACTAAGTGCATATTTTTCTGGAGGACGTGGTATCCATTCTTTAGGGTCCCTCTTCTGTCCTATAGGTCCCCCAGAAGTAAACTCTTCTTTTGCTTCATTGAGCTTTGACTCTAATTCCATAACCTGTATGTGGAGAAGTTCATAAGTTGGTGTAATTTATATCAGGTTCAAGCATTAGTATATTTGCCTAGTTCAACAAATAGGAAGCACTTTTGTTTGCATGCACCAAGTATCAAGGACACCAAATATTTTCAGCACCTGGGACTTGCAGAAAATAAAACTGTCTATTCAACTGTAGTGAAGTGAGTGAACCTGAACTGCGAACTTTCTCTGTGCTCTGATAAGAAACATCATAACCTTTAAAGAAAAAAAAACATTTCTTTTTACAGCTGATAGAATTACTGCAATAAATCTGGATTGTGTACTTCCTGCTTTCATGGAAGCAGACATAGGTGTTAACATCCTGTGTTTACAAATCGGCAGCTCTGCTGAGATGCCTGAGCTGAAAGCTGAGAAAAAAAATATTACACTTGTGATTAGTTCCAGATGAGGGGGAATACGACATGCTAAACTCTCTAAATACATACAGGGTGTATTTTTCGGTTTCCATTCTGTGCAAGATTTCAGGTCCACTTTAAGCTCAAGTTTTGTCAGGTAATATTCAGTCTTCCTGATATAAGAGTGTTACTGTTACCTCTTGTGCCTGGAAATAGCCAATCTGAGCCAACAACTTGGAAAGGGCATCAGATGGATAGCCTCAGAGACCGATTAAGGGCCCATTCAGACTGCACGCGTTTCCAGTCGCGTTTTGGAAACGCGTGCAGGTGGCCGACACGCACGACAGACAGTGCATAGAGTGCACTGTCTGATGTTCACACTGCAGGTGTTCCGGACCTGTGCGGTCCAGGAACGCATGCTGCACGCAGATTTTGTAAAAACGCGCGGCTGTCCCATTCACTTTTCAGTGATGGGATCAGCCACGCAACGCACACAAACGCGGATGTCGTGCGTTCAGCACGCGTTGCGTTCCGCACGCATGGCCATCCGCATTTGTGATCTGAGCGGGCCCCTTAGGTGCATTGTTTAATGTACTCTGTAAAATGTTGAAACGCTCATGTCACACTGGTACCATAAGATTTGTAATAACTTCAGAAATGTGTGCTCTGGAAATGTAACTAGGTAAAGCAGAACCTCTGGCAGTTGAATAAATCAAACCTTTAGTAAGAAGGAAAGCCGATACTTGCCCTCTCAGGAAAGCTACCTCCAATCCTCTGTCCTCTTACCTTTCAGGATCATTGTCCCCCAGGGTGCTGCTAGTGAAGCCACAAGCACTATAAATCATAAATGGCCACCACAGCATCCCCTTTCAAGCACTCGGCTCTGAGTCGTCGCTTTGATTGATAGAAAGCCACTACCCAATCAGGAATACAGTGTTAACAAAAAAGGGTGATACAGGTGAACATCATTGAATGGAGACCTCTAGTGAAGACTTCACTGCTGGAACTGAACAGGAAACTTTGAAAACACAAGAGGCCCAGAAGTTACCTTCCCAGGACGGAGAGTGTCAGATGTCACACATAGCGTATTTTTCAGCCCATTAAAAAAAACAACAACAAAAAAAACGCATTCCCATTGACTAGCATTAAAATTGTGGTAAAATCACAAAAATTGCGGCTTTTAAAAAAAAATAAATTGTGATTGCAGTAATTTTGCCGCGATTTTAATATACGTCAATGGGAGCGTGTTTTTAAAAACACTAATGCAGCAATAATGGATCAAAAACTCAGCAGTGTGCATCAGTAATGAAATAATCAGTCTGAGCAGCTATCTATGATCATCAGCCAGCACAGGGTCCTTCCTTCCCCTGCCTGCACCGTGCTGCTCAGCGTCACCAGCACACCAAACTCTGCCACCCAGCCAACAGATTGGGGGGGGGGGGGACAAAAGCAGCTGTACACAGTCCAGGCAGTTTTGCCCAAGTTCAGACCTATGAGTCTGTACCGAGCACAGGGAGACTTGCCGACTTTTGCTGAAAAGTAGATGTGGAGATGAGCCCAGGGAACCGGCATGGAGTAATAGATCCCGCCTCCACACAAGAAATGCAATGCAAATTGTGCTGTAACTGGTCATTAACAATCTTTGGCAAAGAGCCAGTAGCTGCGCTAAAAGTTTGAATGGGCATTTAGTCCATTAGAAGGAGGAAGGCACACAATCACTTCTGCACTTTTCTCCCTTTTGAACTCTGAGTGTGGCTTGTGGCCAAGTTTAACTGGTGCTGATAGTCTTGTGGGCGGGATGATGGCTCTATCATTGGGCTAATCACTGCACTAGCTCAGTAGCAGTGACCTATCAGATGTTAGTAGGTGTCATTCCTTCGGGGTGGAGGGGCTGTTTTCACCACACAGGTCATATCTTTAATCTATGGTGTTTGCTACCTCAATATAGCCTTTTGGAATGCACATAATTCGTTGTTTATATTAGTAGTTGCCTTGCACTTCACAAGACACCCAAGCACCATGGATGCACTGGTTTTAGTGTATTTTTCCCCTGATTTCTGCCGTCTAAACCTAGGTGCGTCTTCTAGTCCAGAGCATTTTATAGTCTGAAAAATATGGTAGTTTTTAAACATCTGTTCAAATCAAGTTTGCGAATTGCGATAGCAAATTCACTACATAGTTGCATAGTTATTTTGGTTGAAAAAAGACATACGTCCATCGAGTTCAACTACGTAAAAATTGTGACCACATCGCTGCAAGTTTTGATGCTGCTCACAATTTTTGGTGAGAAAAGGCCCTTAAAGTGCATACACACGATAGGGGGAACAGGGCCAAGCAGTATTCTGGTAGCGTCGGCTGAGAATAAACCATGCATACAAGTGACAGAACATTTAAATAGCTGTGCGTTGTCACCCCTCCACAGCAACAACTACAGTACTCTTATAGCATAGAAAGCAGTCTTTCCCGCACGCATCCTGACCGGGGACAGGAAACTGAACGGAAGATGGAGGTACTTGCTCCCTATTTATACTGCTGCCTGTTTGCTATGCAAATTTTAGTATTTTTCACCTTCCTGTCCTCAGTCAGGGAGGGAGACAAGTCTCAGGAAGGGTGCTGTCCGAATGACGCTCCGAGAAAACGTGTGTACCTGTGTGTGTATGTACGATATGATTCCATATTTCACATTACCTTCTTTTGTAATCTGATAACTGATGTCCATTTCTTTTCCAGAAGGCCAGCATACTTTTTGTCTAATTCTTCATTCTGAAATTAAAGGTGAATTAGAAGATACCATAAGATACTGCACGAGAAAACACTGAATTTTTTTAAAACAAATTTCTGCAGCTATCGCTAGCAATAATCACCTTCACAGAGTTTTCTAAATATTTGATAATAGGTAAACTCCAGGAACAGAAAACCAAAATACTAGCAGCCAGTATTGCAAAGAATTGGCCATTCCCCCTAAACCCATTCCATCATGTACTTGCAGCTTCCCACCCAAGCTTTATTAAGGCAAATCATAACAACACACACACACACACACACACACACACACACACACACACACACACACACACACACACACACACACACACACACACACACACACACACACACGTAGAGGTATGGAAAGGAGTAACCTGAACGAGTATCCAAGAAGACAAAAAATAAACAACAGATTATAATTTCACTATGCTATTGGGGGAGGCGATTTAAGACAGAAGGGATGCCAGTGCATTGAATAACTCAACTACGCAACATTTGAAGTTACCGTAGTTACACAAAAGGCTGCAAAAACATTTAAAAGGGATGCAGTGTAATCAATACTCAAGCCCTACATGGAAAATGTATACGAAAGTATTCAGTCTTACAATTAGAAGCCAATTTCTGTTCAGCAGATACTTATTTTGCTTCAATAAATATAAGAAATAGCATATGCAAATTCTCGATTAAGAAAGGTGTACAGAAGACTGACAAAACCATACATTTTCTGAAAGGAGAGACCCTGTACCATATTGCCAATTTAATTCACTCTATGGTCATTGTGCTAATGTTTAGCTAAATCATTTTCTGTAAATTTACACCAGTATTATTGGCACTCAAACTCAATCGTACTTAATCCCTCTAAATGTAAAGATAAGATTGATCAGTTCAATAAAACATAAGGTGGTAAAATTGTGCACTACTGTGTATGGGTGAGAGATATAGAAACACATAATAGACAAACTTGCCCAGATCACCAGTTTAAAGCCCCATCTACATAAGATTCTTTGTGCGATCCAATTAAATCCAACATGTCTGATCGGGACTCGATTAGATTCAATTCGATTTGCCATTGTTTACAATGGCAAATCGAATTGAATCTTGATCGGACATGTCGGATTTAATTGGATTGTAAATAGAATCGTAATCGAATTGCACAAAGAATCGTATCGTGTAGATTGGGCTTAACAGTAATTATAAAACATGGCCATAACGTTACTTAAAGCATCAAGTGGAGTCGGTACCAGCAACTCCACCCAAAAACTGGTCCAACTCCTCGACTCTGCAGCCCTGGTTATAAAGTTTTATGTACTGTAGTTTGTCAGAAAGGCTGACTTAATTCCTATGCACAAGGTCCTCTCTAGACTAACATTTCAAAAAGTTGCAAGCAGATTTAGTTGCAAACGATAATTTATGTAAGGAAAAAAAAAATGTAACTGCGGTAGTAGAATAGATATTTTACAACCTGATACATATTGTGAAATATCTGCAAGGTTTGCCAATATTTCACTATAACCTAACCTCTCCCTCTCTCACACAGAACTCTCCCCTAATAGTGCCAAATCCCCCTCACCTGGTGGTGTCTAATGCTAGGGACCCCCGATCCCCGCTAACAATATGATAAAAAATTTAATCGCAGCCACCCGCTAAACCAGGGGTCTCAAACTCAATCTACCTGGGGGGCCGCAGGAGGCAAAGTCAGAAAGGGATTTCATAATCGGCAGATCAAATTCACACTGAAGCGAACTATTTTGCCTATTTTACCTTATAGTTCGCTTCAGTGCTCCCATTACAAGTAATCCGCCGTGTCCCCGCCGCAAAACGAGGGCTGCAGAGCGCCCAAATCGCAAAAGGGGCAATCCGCCGGCATTTCCTGGAAGGGGCAGAGCTTTCAGCTTCAGCTCCGCCCTTCCTGACGTCAAACGCGGCGTATCGCCGCCTCTGCCCGCCCCTCTCACTCTTCCTTCACAGAGAGGGGCGGGGAGAGGCAGCGATCTGTGCAGCGATTGACGTCAGGAGGGGTAGAGCTGAAAGCTCTGCCCCTTCCAGGAAATGCTGGCGGATTGCCCCCCGGGCGATTTGGGGGCTCTGCAGCCCTCGTTTAGCTGCGGGGATGCGGCGGATTACTTGGGAGCACTGAAGCGAACTATAAGGAAGCTTTTGCCAGCTAGGGCCACAAAATATTGTATCGAGGGCTGCAAATGGCCCGCGAGTTTGAGACCCCTGCGCTAAACAGTAAAACAGCCATCTATAATGCAATAAACAACTGCGCCCATTTTTGGCCACGCTTTAACTGCTCCTCTCTAGAGATGCAAATTTAACACAGCCTGGAATTGGTCCAATCAAATGCACATCATAATGTTTTACTGGCCCTGTTCCAAGCTGTATACAATTCGCATGTAAGACTAAATTATAGCAACTCAGACGATCAATACTTACAACAGTTGATAGACGTTGCCTTTAAATCTACATAGGCTGCACATATAATCTAACACAAGCTTGCAGTGGCTAACATTTCCTATGGCTTTAGTTTAAACCCTGAACAGGCTAGAATGATGTAGCTGGAATCACTGACTGTCAATGACAGGTAAAAGTCCTGATAAAGTACCAAGTCCATGGCAGTGAAAAATGTTACAGATTATTACATAGTATTATAGAAGCGGGATTAAAATCTGCATATACAAGCAGACCACCAGAACACATATACTGTCAGAATCAGCAGTTTAGCACTAGTTTTTTAAGGTTTTAGTTTGTGTGTATTTTTTTCAAATAGCACGTTTCCTGTAAAGTTCTTAATTTACGGTAATCTGAAAGTCAACATTTGCAACATGTTTTGAGCTACTTTAAGCTTACCATGTCTAGTTCTGCCTCCTTCTTAAAAACGGAGTAAGCTTCTTCATAGCCATTAGAACGAAGATAGTCTGCTATTGCTCGATTTCTGAAAAGGAAAAAAGGAAATCATAAGACATCCAATATTTCAAACTTTTAATGCATTATATTCAAGGTAAAACCTGACTGAAGAACTTAGCAAGTATCTGACAGATTTTAAAAATGTACCCAAACAGTACAAGGCTGCACCCTGGAGTGGGAGCTAGAATTCTTGATAGGCACCCATTGTGAACTACTGGGATGGTGGGACACCCTGCCTATTCTTACCATCAGTTCTCTTAATACAGAAAAGGAGGAAGCTGCTGGGAAGAAGTGTAGGCAGCTGTCCAATGTCATCAGATACAGGAATTTGAAAAATATGGTACCAAACTATCACTAATAAGGACTCCTTCAGGCATGCATGGTAAGGCAGGTACTTATTGTCACAAAGAGCATAGATGGAGAAGCTGACCTCCAATCCTCCATCGCCTGAATTGTCCAGTTAAACCCAGAAAGTCCTCCGGTCTGGGGCGTTCTGCGCATGTGCAGCCCTGCCATGCGCAAGTCTGTCGCCAGGACCATTCCGTGCCATACTACTGCGCAGGAGCAGAACGCTCCCGGAGACTCTGGATCATGCGCAGCCAGACTCTGCTCACTGGCATTGACAGGATTTTTGGGGCCGAATTGTGGACCGTCCAGGCAGAAGAGGTCGACAGTGAGGGAGCAAACAGCCTTGGGGGGGCTAAAAGCACCAGGTATGGATATGTTTATTTTTTTCTGTCTCAGGTACACTTTAACTGTGTGACATGCCACCTAATAGCATCACAGCCCTCAACAAAAATGGTCAACCTAAATAAAGAAGTCTTATGCTGGGAATACACGGATGCAATTATGTGCCGGAACGAGCCGCTGGTTCGATCCAGGCGCATCCCCGCTCGTCCCCACGGGCGCGCCTTATCTTCCTTTCGATTCCCAGCTATTGTCCGCCTGCGGACCTGTCGGATTTTATCAATCGAGCCATCAGCGGCTCGATTGATAAGAAAATTACCGTGTATGCCCAGCATAAGGTATACTTTTCAAGCAAGTCAGTTAAATGCTCTACAGGCCCCACACAAGAATAAAATCATGAAATCATTTTCAGGATCAGAACGGTTCCTAAATATACAGCCCCACAGAATATGCTAGTGCTTTATAAAATAATAATAATAATAATAATAATAAATGTGAATAGATAGGATTGTAAGTTACTGATAAGGCAAACCAGAAGGAACCATTCAGCAATAAAGATTTGCCAGGTGCTCGTTCGCACAGTGGGATGCAATGCCTTTCATATGGAGGGCCATGACATATATGAAATAGCAATGTCGCACAACACTACCAAGGCTGTAAAGTCAGAGTCGAGGAGACGAAGCAATTTTTGGTACCTGGAGTCGGTGGTTTCAATAAAAGGAGGAGTCAGATGATTTTTGAACCAAATCTGTCGCTTTTGTAAAAATTAGACCAAGGAGTCGGGAGTGTCGGAGTAATTTTGGGTACCTGCAGTCAGAGGTTTCATAGACTGAGTAGTCTGAGTTGGAAGATTTATGTACCGACTCCACAGCCCTACACACTACTGCTCTACCCCATTAAGGGCCCTTTTCCACGAGCAGTTGATAGGCAGTGAAAGGCCTCTCAAACTCTCACAATTGCTTGCTGCTGCCTGGAAACTCTTTGCTGCTGCTTGGTAAATGCTCACTGCTGCCTGGTAACTGCTAAGCACAATTATCAATTGCCACTCTTCCATAAAGGCCAATTTTGTGCAGTGCATGACCAATAGTTGTCCTATGGACAGATTCCCCCACCTGAGCTGTAGATCTCTGCAGCTCATCCAGAGTCACCATGGGCCTCTTGACTGCATTTCTGATCAGCGCTCTCCTTGTTCAGCCTGTGAGTTTAGGTGGACGGCCTTGTCTTGGTAGGTTTACAGTTGTGCCATACTCCTTCCATTTCTGAATGATTGCTTGAACTCCGTGGGATTTTCAAGGCTTTGGAAATTTTTTTGTAGCCTAAGCCTGCTTTAAATTTTTCAATAACTTTATCCCTGACCTGTCGGGTGTGTTTTTTGGATTTCATAGTGTTGTTGCTCCCAATTCTCTTATGCTGGGCATAGACGGGTCCATACAGCGGCCGATTAGCCACCGGATCGACTCCAGCCGCGTCCCTGCTCGTCCGCGCGGATCAATTCCCGTTCGTCCCCGCCGGCGGTCCTCATCAGCCGCTCGATGCCCTGCCATTGTCCACCGGCGGGAATCGAGCGGGCGCGGGTCGAGCGGCTTGATCAGGCCAGCTGAATATTATCAGCTGATCGATACACAGTACACAAACGTACCGTGTATCCCCAGCATAAGACAACCTCTGAGGCTGTCACAGAGCAGCTGTATTTGTACTGACATTAGATTACACACAGGTGCACGCTATTTAGTCATTAGCACTCATCATGCAATGTCTATGGGCAACTGCCTGCACTTAGACCAAAGGGGGCTAAATAATTACGCACACCCCACTTTGCAATTATTTGTAAAAAAGTTTGGAATCCTGTATGGATTTTCGTTCCACTTCTCACATGTACACCACTTTGTATTGGTCTATCACGTGCATTCCAATAAAATTGATACAGGTTTGTGGCAGTAATATGACAAAATGTGTAAAACCTCAAGGGGGCCGAATACTTTTGCAAACCACTGTATATAACCCCAACATCTTCCGCAGCACAGTACAGTGTATATAGTCTTGTCACTTAACTGTCCTTAGAGGGTCTAAGTCTAATCCCTACCTTATAGTAATGTCTGTTTATCGTAAA
Source organism: Hyperolius riggenbachi (assembly GCF_040937935.1). NCBI lineage: Eukaryota > Metazoa > Chordata > Amphibia > Anura > Hyperoliidae > Hyperolius > Hyperolius riggenbachi. The sequence goes on from NC_090647.1 coordinate 473,548,817, forward strand.
CGGCCTCCTTCAGAAGAAACCGTACTGCGACCGCGTTAGGCGTGTTCCCCCGATCTGTCCCAGACACCCCGGTAAGGCACTCCACATGGGCATGATTGTCTTTTTGATCTAGTTGTGTATATGCAATTACTTGTTCACCAATCTTTGCAGGTGGCGCTGTGTGTTGTGTGTGCATGTGTGTCCCCGCGGATTTTTTGGTGGAGGCACATATGCACGCAGCTACACGCACAGTGCTCTCTCTCTATCTATCTATATCTATATCTCTTGAGTTCATGACTTATACATGGATTTCTTTGCACTTTATATTTAATGGCATGTATATTATGTAATTTTTAGCATAAAGTCACTTTATTAGTTACCCACTGTTGTCATTTTTTGCACATATTTATATGTAGACCAGTTTTTGAAGGGTTCACACTTTAACCCCTCCCTGTTTGCACTAGCACCACTTTTTTTCTTGAATCTCTTTTGCCCACCGAGGGTTTACTAATAAAACTGGAGTTCTTTTTCAAATTTATAACTACTTCTCGGGATAGGCTTACTAATTACTATTAGTTTAAATTGGGAGATTTCAATTGTATTTTAATGTATTTTACTTCTGATATGTATTTTTGACCGGGTGTTCGGTAAAAAAAAACAAAAAAAAAAAACCCCAAAAAATGAACATGCTCCTTAATTAACGCTGTGAATCAAGTAGGGTCAATCATCTCCTCCAAAGCTTACAACTGGCACTTTTACTAGAAAAGCAATCCCGATGAACTTGAATTAAAATGGCAAACAAAAAAACAAACATGCATGCCAAGCAATTTAGGAATGCACTGCCTAATATTTACACACAGCGCATACTTAATTGTGGATACTAAGCAAATTCTTTATCCAGTGATTGAAATTCAGAGAGCACAAGAGCAGCTTTACAAGTGTTAATAGACAATTACTGCCAAGAGCAAGATAAGCCAGCCTGACACCTCAAGTTCACATGTGGAGCTGCAAGAGATCAAAGTTCACAGCAGATGGAAAGCGGCCTATCAATCATTCCGCTCAGCACACAAAGCTGGTCACAGTGGAGAATAGGGCTTGGGCCAGCAATTTCAAGGAAATACCAAGCCCTTTTCATTTACAGGTCCGGGTAATAGAGATAATGTAATAATTTATTTAAAGGGATCCTTCAGAAAGAAAAAAAAAAAAAAAAAAAAAAAAGCATGGCAAAACCTTAAGGTATCCCTGAAACCAAAGGTAGAGGCAGAGGTGAACTTGCATGCAGCCACATGCTCACCACCTACCCGCTAAACAATCCTAAAATTTACAGCTACTAACTTAGGCTTCTTCACATCCCTCCATAATTTATTCCTCAGTTTATCTGCTGCTTACATAGCAGCACATAACGTATGGCAGCTTATGGACTACCTGAAGTGACATGTGGCATGAATCTATTTACATAGAGCTCACATACGCCTGTTTAGATTTAGGCCGTGTTACTTTCATTTGTGCTATACCCATGCAGCTGGAGAAGTAGAACAGAGGCATCTTAAAAACTAAATTAAAATCTATGACTTTTTCTGCATTTGTGCAAACACATGACGCGAGGAGAAAGATTCGGGCTAGGTTACCAGGGCTGTGGAGTCGGTCCAAAAATCCACCGACTCCTCAGTTTAGGATTCCACCGACTCAGACTCCTCTAATTTGCATATTACAATTTTGTTGATTAACAGTATGTAACATGAAATTCGTCTCTTAACTGCCAACGCTTAGGAATTTTACAAGACAACTGAAGTGAGAAGGATATGTAGACTACTATATTTATTCCCTTTGGACTAAAACTAGTCCTTGTTAAGAGTACTTGTAAAAGGTACAGACCGGAACAAAGAACATCTATCAGACCCTAGGCAATATAACTGTGGGTCCATGTAAGAGTGATGTGCAGGTACTCTGCAGGGAAATGAGGAGATTCTTCCTCTATTACACATTCTTCATGCACAATCTGAACAAGGTTTATGGGTGATAGACAACACCTCTGTGCTTAATGTGCACAACATTCTCAGTGGATTCCATGCAGCTCTCTGTGGGGAGTGCATATGTAGAGTATAGTACAGGGCTGTGGAGTCGGAGTCGGGCAATTTTGGGTGCCTGGAGTCGGGAAAAAAATGCACCGACTCCGAATGAATTTGTAACTGTAATTAAAATAGAAAATATGATAAAATGTTCTATTTCTCAGATAATAGTCATTAAAAATAATGTATATATACAGTAATAGCTGTGCTTAGTCCACAAAAATGAAATAAACCAATTAAAATTAGTTAATTGTGCTGCTTCAATAAAGCAGTCCCTGTATTTTTAAGGTCAGATATACATATCTGATTGTAACTGTATATATGATGTGTACACAGGAATCTCATATATACACTAAATAACATCTATGCTGTAAGAATAAAGCCTGATGTGTAGCTGTGTCACTAATAGAGATGGTCAATGAGATGGAAATAATTCTGCATTGATGCTGATTTATGCAAATATATGCACTCCCTTTGCTGATGAAATAAAATAATTTGATATGTTAAAATTTGGTTTGGTGACTACAAATTAAAAGGTACCTGAGACGGATGAAAAGTAACGGTTTATACATACCTGGGGCTTCCTCCAGCCCTCTTCAGGCTAATCAGTCCCTCGCTGTCCTCCACCACCCGGATCTTCTGCTATGAGTCCTGGTAATTCAGCCAGTCAGCGTTGTCCGGCCGCATGCCGCTCCCACAGCCAGGAACATTCTGCACCTGCGCAATAATGCTGAACAGGTGTAGTATGCTCCTGGCGGCGGAGTGTGTGCATGCGCACTACGCCCGACTGGCTCAAGTACCTGGACTCATAGCAGAAGATCCAGGTGATTGAGGAGGACAACGAGGGACTGATTATCCTGAAGGCGGCTGGAGGAAGCATCAGGTATGTATAAAACTTTAATTTCATCTGTCTCAGGTTTACTTTGTTACACAGTAGTACTATACTCTACATATGCACTCCCCACAGAGCTGCAGGGAATCCACTGAGAATGCTGTGCACATTGAACACAGAGGTGTTGTCTGTTTACAACCTCCTCATTCCCCTGCAGAGTACCTGCACATCATTCTTACATGGACCCACACTTACATTGCCTAGGGCCTGATAGATGTTCTTTGTTCCGGTTTGTACCTTTTACAAGTACTCTTACCAAGGACTAGTTTTAGTCTAAAGGGAATAAATATAGTAGTCTACATATCCTCACTTCAGTTGTCTTGTAAAATTCCTAAGCTTTGGCAGTTAAGAGACGAATTTCATGTTACATACTTTTAATCAACAAAATTGTAATATGCAAATTAGAGGAGTCTGAGTCGAGGAGTCGGAGGAATCCTAAACTGAGTCGGAGGATTTTTGGACCGACTCCACAGCCCTGGTATAGTACTACAGTGTACCAAAGTAAACCTGAGACAGGTGAAATTAAAGTTTTATACATACCTGGGGCTTCCTCCAGCCCCCTTCAGGCTAATCAGTCCCTCGCTGTCCTCCTTCGCCACCTGGATCTTCTGCTATGAGTCCAGGTACTTGAGCCAATCTGGTGTAGTGCCCATGCACACACTCCGCCGCCGGGGGCGTACTACACCTGCGCAGCACTATTGCGCAGGTGCAGAATGCTCCTGGCTGTGGAAGCGGCACGTAGCCAGACTGCTCTGACTGGCTGAATTACCGGGACTCCTAGCAGAAGTTCCAGGTGGTGAAGGAGGACAGCGAGGGACTGATTAGCCTGAAGGGGGTTGGAAGAAGCCCCAGTTATGTATAACACTCTTTTCATCCGTCTCAGGTACCCTTTAATTTGTAGTCACCAAACCAAATGTTAACAACATATCAAATTATTTGATTTCATGAACAAAGAGCGTGCATACATTTGCATAAACCAGCATCAATGCAGATTTCCATCTCATTGACCATCTCTATTAGTGACACGGCTACACATCAGGCTTTATTCTTACAGCATAGACGTTATTTAGTATATATAAGAGATTCCTGTGTACATATATATACTGTACAATCACAATCAGATATGTATATCTGACTTTAAAAATACGGGGACTGCTTATTGAAGCAGCACAAGTAACTCATTTTGATTGGTTTATTTTTGTGGACTGAGCACAGCTATTACTGTATATATACACATTTTTAATGACTATTATCTGAGAAATAGAACATTTTATCATATTTTCTATTTTAATTACAGTTACAAATTCATTAGGAGTCGGAGCATTTTTCCCGACTCCAGGCACCCAAAATTGCTCCGACAGACTCCACAACTCCGACTCCACAGCCCTGTAGGTTACAGTGCTCATTTGTATAATGCATGCGTTCTAATGTGTTATAAGGAGTGTGAACTGCAATAGAGGCTGGATTGAGTTAAAAGGATACCCAAAGTGACATGTGACATGATGAGATAGACGTGTGGTGTACAGTCTCCGAGAGGACCCATCACCGCCGTGGGGAAGTCTAGTAGCGAATAATTTGTGCACATATTTATACTGAAGCCAACGTCCTCCTTTGCTGTACCTGTTTTGAATGCATGTTGTGCATTTTAGTCCACAATTGTGGAGCTCTGCACATCTATTGCAGATAGTCAATCCGGGTGCAGCCTCTGTTTGGAAGCACTGCTAATGTCTCCTGCTGTACAAAACTCAACTAAGTATACTTATGGCTAGCTGCATCCATGTGAATCAATTTGCATTCAAATTATAGATTAGGACTAGTACATGATTTGCATCTGATTTGCATTCAAGGCATGTATTTAGCCCTGTGGGGCATTGCATGCCTCTGTTGGTCTACAATTCAGTTGCAGCCTATGAGCGCTGTCATTTGTTTGATGTCTGAGAGAAATGTGTATACCATTTTATGACTAGCAGCACTAGGAAAAAAATCGTGTTTTATCGTTAGACTAGCGGTAGGTCTTCCCCGAGAGGACCACTCACCGCCATGGGGAAGTCTAGTAGGGAATAATTTGTGCACATATTTATACTGAAGCCAACGTCCTCCTTTGCTGTACCCGTTTTAAATGCATGTTGTGTATTTTAGTCCACAATTGTGGAGCTCTGCACATCTATTGCAGGTAGTCAATTCGGGTGCAGCCTCTGTTTGGAATGTCTCCTGGTGTGGTGTACAGTGCCTAGCACACAACTATGCAGTGTTCCTTTTTTTCTTTCTCTGCCTGAAAGAGTTAAATATCAGGTATGTAAGTGGCTGACTCAGTCCTGACTCAGACAGGTAATGACTACAGTGTGACCCTCACGGATAAGAAATTCCAACTATAAAACACTTTCCTAGCAGACAATGGCTTCTGAGAGCAAGAAAGAGATAAAAAGGGGAATTTCTCATCAGTGAGTGTCACACTGCAGTCACTTCTTGTCTGAGTCAGGACTGAGTCACTTACATACCTGATATTTAACTCTTTCAGGCAGAGAAAGAAAATAAGGAACACAGCATAGTTATTTGTGTGCTAGGCCCTGTACATACAAGTCTATTTCATCATGTCACATGTCACTTCGGGTATCCTTTAAATAATGCAAACATTTACAATGCAGTACTGTGAACAGTCCCATAGAATTGAATGGACAGCGAGTTGACAAGCAGAATTATCTCTGCACCGTGCTCACTGCCGTGGTCGCGATTTTGCCATAATCGAGATCTAAAAACAAACAAAAAAAAAAAAACACACAACTTGCATCACTTTTAATGCAAGTTAATGGAAGCTGTTTTTGTTTTTTTTCTGGAAATCGCCTGCAAAACGCTCCCCAGTGTGTCAGGGCCATTACTAATTTCCTATATTACCATGAGGTATCTTTTCCCAATTATTCGAAAGTGCTGCCAGCTGCAAGGCATTACTTTTTGCAGGATGCTTGGTCTTCCAAAGTGGGTGTGGTTATGCATCTTAACAACTTTTGTTTAACTCCTATTCAAAGTTTATTCCTTAGGCCTAGTTCACATTTAGCGCAGATGGCTGTGATCGGAATGTAACGCGTCCGATCGCACGCCATCTGCGCTACTATGCAATACGGATCCCATTCATTACAATGAATAGGATCTGCGCTGCGATTCCCAAAAATGCATGCAGCACACGATAGCGCAATCTGGGAATGGTAGAATGGCTGTCTATGTCCTTCTACCGTTGAGTGTCGCACACTATACGCGCTGCCAAAATGCACACGGCAGCGCGTATAGTCTGAACGAGCTCTTTACAGTGTTTCTTATGAAAGTGCATGTTAGTTTCTTGTTATAAACCCCCAAAATTATAGCACTCCCCTGTAACAGTACTCTATTACACTACTCCTTATGGTTATACTGCCATCCTATTTTGGGTTTTTTTTATCAATGATCTCATTATTCAGACCATCAATTTTGTGTTTCTTTATACAGTACCCCCTATTATAGCACGCTCTATTATACTTCAAAGCGCACACACACACACACACAAAAAAAGGAGTCAAAAAGGTTCTTATGAAACTTAAAAAAGCCCACCATAGTCTCGGGATGTGAAACTGCAAGAGAACCCGTGCAAAGACCCAAGGAACACTGGGTTTCTAGCAAAGCCTGTATGGAAGAACTCTGTGCTGGAACAGTCGCTGTAGCAGGGTTCAGAAAACCTCTGGACCCAAGGCTGCCTACTGCAGAGGCATCTTATCTGAAATATTTTATAATACAAAGCTATCTTTTATGGCCATATGTACCAAAGCCTTGTAGGTGCCACACTGTTTGATATCCAATGAAGCTGCCCCGATATTTATTGATTTATTGTATTTATAAAGCGCCAACATATTACGCAGCGCTGAACATTAATTTAGGTTACAGACAATATTTAGGGGTGACATACAGCAATATGACAATACAGGAATACAAGAAAACCAGATCACACACCATAGTATGAGTACCAGGTAATGCTTAGTCAGTCACTGGATGGAGCATGGAGATTAGGCAAATTAGGTTCACTCAGATGCATAGCAAGGGTTCACAGTAATGGAGGTGCAAGATCAGGTAGGACACTAAAGGAGGAGGACCCTGCCCAAAGGCTTACAATCTAGAGAGAGAGGTAAGGATACAAATGGTAGGGGACCAGAGTTCAGCTGTAGGTTTAGAGCACTTGTGAGGGGTAGTAGGCCAGAGTGAAAAGGTGAGTTTTGAGGGTTTTCTTGAAGATGTTGAAGGAAGGGGCTGCCCTAATGGGTGGAGGTAGGGAGTTCCATAGTGTTGGAGCAGCTCTTGAGAAGTCCTGGAGGCGTGCATGGGACTGGGTGATGCGGGGGGTGGTTAGGCGAAGTTCATTGGAAGAGCGGAGTGAGCGGCTAGGTGTGTACCTCTGAGTAAGATCGGAAATGTAGGTTGGATAGGTTTTGTGGACAGATTTGTAGGTCAGACACAGTATCTTGAATCTGATTCTGGACTGGATAGGAAGCCAGTGGGATTCTAGGAGGGGATCTGCCATGGTGGAGCGATGGGAGCAGTGGATAATTCTGGCTGCCGCATTCATGATGGACTGCAGTGGGGCTGTTCGGGTCATAGGGAGACCAGACAGCAGGGCATTGCAGTAGTCAAGGCGGGAAATTATGAGGGCATGAATGAGGAGTTTGGTGGTGGCAGAGGTCAAGAAAGGGCGAATCTTACAGATGTTACGAAGGTGGAAGTTGCAGGACTTTGAGGTTTTGGATGTGGGAAGTGAAGGAGAGTGAAGAGTCCAGGGTGACACCCAGACAGCGGGCTTGAGAGGTAGGGCGAATGGTAGTGTGGTTAACAGTGACATGCACATCTGGGAGGTTCGTGGATGGCCGGGGTGGGAAGATCATAAATTCCGTTTTGTCTAGATTTAGTTTCAGGAACCTAGCAGACATCCAGGAGGAGATGGCTGATAGGCAGGAGGAGACCTTGTCCATGGTAGTGGTGGATATGTCAGGGGTGTGGAGGTAGATCTGGGTGTCATCTGCATACAGATGATAGTTAAAACCCATGGAGGATATAATCTTGCCAATGGAGGATGTGTATAGGGCCACAGCATGTAGCACAGTGTGGTACTGTATCCAGCTATCATCTCTGCTACCAAGTTGCTGTTGTGACATGGCTCTGCTGTTCTATACCACAGCTGGCTCTGGGACCAAAACCTACATGTATAACCATAGAAACCCAAAGAATGGAGGAAAAATGCATCTGTTCAGTTTTGCATGTGTGGGTGTTTCTCTGTATGGTTCAACTTAGAAGGAAAAAAAAAAAAAAAAAAAAAAAAAAAAGTTACCTATAAACCTTTTATAAGCTCTGTGCACTTCCATTTAATAGAAATTACATGGCTCTGATCTGTAAAAGCACAAGTCACAGAATGCAAAATAGCACTTGTTTTCAGTTTAACCTTCTGGGGACCGTGAAGCGTAAATCCTACGCTGCACTTGTGTGGCTGCCTAACTGATGCGGCGTAGGATTTACACCGCCTGCTCATTCTGCTCCAGATGTGATCGTGTGCACCCAACAGGGAAGATTAAGCGGTCATACGACAGCTGACCTATCCCCTCAGTGATCATGAGCAATGGCGATTGGCTGCTGATCACTGGCCGATTGTAGGGATTAGCGAAAGCAGCAGCAGAAGTAGGAGGGGAAGAAGAAGACAGACTTCCCTTTCCAACATTCCCCTGGGAATCTGCATTCCCCTCCGCTCTGCCCGGTATCTCTGCTTGTCATCACGCCGTGACCCGTAACTTAGCAGCAGTGCAAGTGGGGATGCTGGAAGGGGCTAGAGCTACTCATCGCTGGAGCCTGGGAGGGGCGTAAAGGCTGCTGGCAATATGGAGGACACCTGGCTATACTGGGGATACCGATGGCTAGCTATCTACATTGGGGATCTGGCTGCCTGACCCCCTTAATATGCTCGCCCCACCTAAAATGCTCTAGTCCTTATGGGGGTAAGGGGGGTTCAGAGGTTTAGGCAGCCGGTACCCAGAAGGTCAAATAAGCAACCGTAATCCAGCAAAGATTGTGATTGGCTGATGCCAGATAAGTGTGCTTTCTGGTTGCTTGAGACTCAATGTGAAAAATAGGCCTGGCTAATACTGTACTCCCCCACAGTAGAACAGTGGGCAACCTGGTTGTCTCATGCCTGAGCTAGGACATCTGCACTTCTACTTTCACCGGTCCTAGCTCCGATTCACAAACACTAGGCAGTACATTGGCATGCCACCTGGTGTTGATCTTTGGTTTTAAAGGACTTGCAGAAGTAGAAGCACTGCAGCAGCCCTAACTCGAGACATAAAAAACTGTCACTTAGGAGGTGGGAGGCCCAAAAAACTAACCTGCAGAAAACAGCAGGGCTTCCAAGCACATGCTTTAGTACATTACTATAGGTACATAAATGTCAATAAATGCAAGTTCCTATTGCCAAAACAACTATACATTTTGTGAGAAACTCCTCAAAAGCTCCATCCTCACGGCTCATCGCCCGAAACGAAAAATCTAAATGTGACTTCTATTACTACTGATTATTATTTAGTATTTATACAGCACTGTCATTTAGGCCCCGAGCCCATTGACACAGCAGTGTCTGCTGTTCAGTTATAAATCAATGCAACAGATGCTGAAAAGCAACAACTGCATTAGTAGGCTTGGGCCCTTAGGGTGGAGCCAATGACCTTATCTGTAGGTTTTTGTAACGAGGGAGGAAACCGGAGTGCCAGAAGGAAATGGATACAAACAGGGAGAACATACAAACTCTGTGCAGATAGTGCCCTAGTCAGAATGCAAACTGGGAACCAGTGCTGAAAAAGCATGCTCTCCACTACACCACCGTGTTGCGGTCTGCATAAAAAGACAAATGAGACCAAATTAACCACTTAAGGACCAGGGGATTTTCCTGAAATTGGTTCTGCGTGGGCTCTCCAGCCCGCAGCACCGATCAGGATTTAGCCAGGGTGATCAGACTCCCCCCCCCCCCTTTTTTCCCCCACTAGGGGATGTCCTGCTGGGGTGGTCTGGTCGCTGCTGGCTTGTTGTGCTTTGCCGGGGGGAGGCTCTTCAAAGCCTCCCGCCGCAGCGTTTTCTGCGCTCCTTCTCCCATCATGGGAGATATCCGTCCTGCGCATTGTAGGATAGGCTTCAGCCTATCATATGCCGGCGATCCACGCCCAGAAGCCGGGGATCGCCGATCTGCCTTACGGTGTTGCTGCGCAGCAGCGCCGTATGACGTAAACAGCAGGGATTTCTTCCCCGTGTGTTTACATTACGTGTGCGAGCCGCGATCGGCGGCTCGCACACTGTTCACGGAGACACCCTCCGTGAACTGGCATGGAAAAGCCACTCGTTCGAGCAGCAGTTTCCATGCTATACCACTAACGACCCGCCGACGCCTATCGGCGTTAGGCGGTCGTTAAGTGAAATTAACATTTCCTTCCTTTTCAAGCCTGTTGCCAAACCACTACAATCCTTTTAAAAAAATAAAAATATATTCCAAAAACTTCAGTACACATTTTACATCGTCAATAGCTTAGTCTGTGGATAGTTCAAATGGCTTTATCAGTTTTAATTGTATACCTACAGGTGTTTACAGTACATTTTTTTTTAATATGGTAGCTATTAACATATGCATTTGCAAATAAAAATTAAAGTAGTGTTTACAGTGGAAATCTAGTGCAAAATAAAAAGGCTGCTGCATAATAAATGCCCCTGCACTTAAAGGATGTAATCTGGCCGACACAGGTTCATAGAGAGACATAATAGCTGAGGCGAGACAGGAGAAGGTCGGTTAGAGGTTGCCCGTCTCCTGACAGCTGTGCATGTTGGCATGCAACGTGCAGAAGTGCTGGAATTGTATTATAAGAAGAAAAGCTGACATTCACACGTTTTATCTCTTCCTAACTGCTTGAATGGAGAAGCCGGCTTACAAAGTTCAATGCAAGACCAGATCAATAACACTTTTTTAAATTGTGCAGATAACCCAATGCCTATGAAATAAAACTGAGCTAACAATGCTACACAGCTAGCTGAAAAGGACACACCTAGCAAACCTGGGACATACCAAATTATACAAGTATTGATGTCAATTTTGTACTAGTATAGGTCTCGCCTGCAAACGCCTACCTCTAGCCATTTACATTAAAGGACTTCCGAGGCCAGGGTTAAATACCTATGCTGATGTATCTTCAAGGGACGCCATCAGCACCCCCGTTTCATTCTGCAGTGTTTTCATCTAAATTACAGGCTCTGGTGGGGTGTGGGAGTGCGACTGCGCAGCTTTGAGTCCTTCTCCAGTCCTGACCTCTTGGATGTAAACGGTGCAAGACCGCTGGGAGTGAGGACGGGGCTGGAGGACGACTCAGAGCTACGCAGCCGCACTCGTGGCTATGAGAACTGCGCAAGCGCGGCAAGACCTGGTGGCCATCTTAATTGTGGAATGTGAAGATGGCCCGGGGGATGGGGGTTGGGACTAGATCTGAATGATTTTAGTAAAAGTTTGAATTGCAGTTTGCCAGAAATTGTGATTTCTACTCGATTCATGATTTGATACACAACGATTGAACAGCACACCAATGGAGAGTATGAGTGCCCCCAGTATAGGTAGTCAAATATAGGTGCCCCCAGTATAATTTAGCCAGCTACAGGTGCCCGAGTAAAGGTTAGTTAGCTATAGTTGCACCAGTACAGGTTAGCCATCTAGATCCCCTTTAGTGTATATAGGCAGATCCCCCCCCCTTTGAATCAGATACTTTCTCCAGAGGTTTCCTACATCCTCCTCCACACCACTGACCTAGAGCCTCTGAAAGGTTGTGCTGCGCTACCTTCACGTTAACGTTAAACTGAAGAAAATAAAAAACTACATCTAAACACAACAGCATAACCATCTCCATGTTCTGATGTTGAAATGTATAGATCATATGCTCTTTGTATAAGCTAACTGTAGTGGCTGGAAACATTCAAGAGATCTAGTAATGTCAGCAGCAGTCTATGATAGTCATAGCAGTTCAATCTCCCATGAACAACATGTCCCCATACAGAACAGGGCAAAGCAGCTCCATCCCCTACCATTCAGAGCAGTGCAGCTGCCATGATAGTGGAGTTCATGTGTTCAGGAGGCCAATCTCCGGATTGCACTCGAAGAGGGATGACAATGGGGCAGCACAGGACTCTCGCTAGAATCCGGTGGGATCTTCAAAAATGGTGCGGGAGTGGCTGGAGGAATGGCAGGACATGGCGGTCATGTGACTTTGCTAAAATGTAAGCCCTCTTGCTGCTGCTCGTGGAGTAGCCGTATTGTGTCTGACACGTGGGCAGGGTGTCTGGTGCATTGTAACTGTTCCCATGCTGGTTGCTATATGCCTTTATAGTCTGGGATCGGGACTTTGCGACCGTTTGCCTCCACTTCATGACAGCGGCTCGCCACACGACAATCCAGCAAGGGGGAACGTGACTCAATGGAGGGGGGCAGGAGCAGCGCAGGTACCAGCTGTTCAGCGGATGGCGTCCCCTGAAGATACTACATCAGCATAGGTATTTAACTTTTTTTTTTGTTTGTTTTTGTTTTTTTAAACTCTGGCCTTGGAAGTCCTTACCTACCTGCGGACGGAGCGAGTATAAATCTACGGCGGGCAGGGGCGCTGCGGTCCTGACCGGACGTAAGCTCTATGTCCCATTGACCGCGCGCTCCCGCCCGTCCCCGTCGATTGGTCCGCTCTGCCCCCGCCGCAATGTGATGCCCTGCCGCCTCTATGACGGCAGAGCACTGTGAGCCGGGCAGGAGCAGTTTTCATTGGCTCCTAGCCCTGTCATTCATGTAAGCCGTTCCCATTGGCTTACATGGAATGACAGGGTCAGGAGCCAATGAAAGCGGCTCCTGATCGGCGCACAGCACTCTGCCGTCATAGCGATTGAAGAGAGAGCAGCCTGCGACAGGGATAGAGCGGCGTGTCCGGTGGGAGCGAAAGTAACTTGCGGCGATTCGTCGGGAAGCGGCGGTTTGCTGGACCAGCACCCTCTGGTCCTAAGGGGGCAGAGGGTGCTGGTCCAGAAAGGGTTAAGGTAGCCACTATTAGAGGTATTGTACATATAGTAACCCAGATCAGAGGAAACTAAAAAAAAAAAAAAAAAATGATTTTAGCTTAATAGATTTTTACAGATTGTATTCTGTACTGCACCAAGAGGATATCATATAAAATAATTCTATTTTTTATATGATCAAGCCAAATGTCTGAGCCATTAAAAGCTTAAAGAGACACTGAAGCGGAAAAAAAATGATATTATGATTTGTATGTGTGGTACAGCTAAGAAATAAAACATTAAGATCAGATATATCAGTCTAATTGTTTCCAGTACAGGAAGAGTTAAGAAACTAGTTATCTCTATGCAAAAAAGCCATTAATCTACGACTTTCAAAGTCGTGGAGAGGGCTGTTATCTGACTTTTATTATCTCAACTGTAAGTGAACTAATTACTTTTCCTCTGCCAGAGGAGAGGTCATTAGTTCACAGACTGCTCTGAATCATTTTGAATGCTGAGTGTTGTGTAATCTGCACATATTAGAGAATGATGCAATGTTAGAAAAACACTATATACACCTGAAAATAAAAATGAGGATATTTTCTTTGCTGCTAATCTTCTAGTAATTATTCATAGTACACAACCAATTCACTATATCATATATTTTTTTCCGCTTCAGTGTCTCTTTAAGTGTACAAAAAGCTTTAAAAAAAAAACAAACAAACAAAAAAAAACACCTGAACTTAGAGGAACATGGAGGTTACCATACAGGTAGTCCCCGACTTACAAACGCCCCGCCGATACGAACTGGATTCTGTGAAACCATGGGAACAAGTCAAAAAAATGAATTTCAAATTGGACTTGTAGTTTGAGAAAATCGATTTTAAAAATATTTTAAGAAAAAATGGCTTTTAAGCTTCTATGAGCAGGTACAGGAGGTGACAGAGGGGGACACTGGAGGCACGGGGGGCACAGAGGAGGTACAGGGGACAGAAATGGCACAATGTTCCGACAAAGCAGATCAGAGATGAAAAACTATCTATAACAAGTACCTTGTCTATATATCTTATCTAAAGTTTAGATAATTTACACAGTAAATCTAGCTGCAAACAGCTTCAATAGAATATGATTATTTCTTTCTGTGATAAAATGACAGCAGCCATATTTGTAAACATTACACAGAGGCAAGCTTATCTGCATCTTGAGCAAAAAAAAAAAAAAAAAAAAATTCTCGCCTCTAAAATCTCTGGCTAGTAATACCTCCCCCTCCTCCTGCCCAGACTAAGCTCCCATGAGTCCTTGCTACTGTCTGAAAGTGCCTTGGCTCTCTGAAAACCTGTGGGTGTGGCTTGTTTAGTTTATAGAGAATTAGAGTATTAACACAAAAACAAAAAAGTATTTGGCTTGAGGAATTCCCTGTAAATAGGAATGGAACACAATTATGCAATGTGTAAAAGTTCATCTCGGATCCACTTTAAGAACAGATTCAGGTTAAGAATTAACCTACAGTCCCCTATATTTGTTAAAGTGAACCTTAAGCCAGGAAAAAAAAAAAAATGTTTTACTCACCTGGGGCTTCTACCAGCCCCTGCAGCAGTCCTGTGCCCTCGCAGCCACTCACTAATCCTCTGGTCCCCCCGCTGCCAGCTAGTTTTGTTTTTGCCGATAGGCCAGTCAGGACTGGCCACGCCTAGCTTTTTCCGCATTCCCGACTAATTAGCGCTATTGCGGGCCGCAACGCGTACAAAAATACGCGTTGTCGCATATCTATGCGTTCATAATGTGGCATAATGTAGCGCCAATTACAGTCGGGAATGCGGAAAAAGCTACATGTGGCTAGTCCTGACGGGCCTGTCGGCAAAAACGAAACTAGCTGGCAGCGGGGGACCAGAGGATTAGTGAGTGGCTGCGAGGGCACAGGACTGCTGCAGGGGGCTGGTAGAAGCCCCAGGTGAGTAAAACTCTTTTTCTGGCTTAAGTGTCTCTAAGTTTGGACTACCTTTATTTCATTTTAAACAATGCAGATTGCCTGGCTGTTCAGCTGATGCTCTGCCCCTTATACTTTTAGCCATAGACCCTAAACAAGCATGCATATCAGATATTGAACTGCATTTGTCACATGCTTGTTTCAGGTATACGATTCAGACACTACTGATGCGTGAAAGATCAGCAAAAAGCCAGACAACTGGTATTGATTAAAGTGAACCTCCAGACTAAAAATCTACTCAGCAGCACTGAAAAGGCTCAGTGTTTAACCTTCCTGGCGGTAAGCCCGAGCTGAGCTCGGGCTATGCCGCGCAGGAAGATATCTCAGCCCCTGATGGAGCGATTTGCTCCATTTAAAATGCTGTACGCGCAGCTAGCACTTTGCTAGCCGCGCGTACAGCTTGATCGCCGCCGCTCTGCGGCGATCGCCCGTACGCAGCGGCGCAAGAGGGCCCCCCCCCCCCCGCCAGAGCCCTGCGCTGCCCGGACCAATGAGTTCCGGGCAGCGCTATGGGCTGGATCGGAGGTGTCTGACGTCAGGACGTCGGCTGACGTCCATGACGTCATTCCGATCGTCGCCATGGCGACAGGAGAAGCCAAACAGGGGAGCGCGTTATATACGCGTTCCCCTGTTTGCTATTGATGCCGGCGACGATCGCACTAGAGGGACACATGCGCCCTCTAGTGGTGTTTCATGTAGCTACCACTCTGGTAGCTTTACATGAAACACAAAAAAAAAAAAATTAAAAAAAAAAAGGATTTTTGCCATTTTGGCAAAAAAAATTAACCGCCAGGAGGGTTAACAGTTTCACAGCATCAGAACTTTGTTTTTCTTAATAAAGCCTCATTTTAGCTGCACAGAAGAAAAATGCCCGGACATTTTCCCCTGATTCTGTGCAAAGCACGATGGGATTTCTGATGTTCTCCTGCTGTTTTGGTGCAAAAAAATTTTTTAATTTTGAATTCTAGCACGTGCAGCTGGGAGGGGTGATCAGCACACAGGACAGTTGGAACTGTGTCTCATGCTCCCTGTCACCTATCAACCAAAAATATGGCTGCCCTCATGAAATCACTAAGATTTGTCTGTTCTTTTAAAACAGGGTGGGTAAGAGATTATATTACCCATTTATTTTAATTAACATCACTAAAGTAACTTAATGACAATATGTTTGTTTAGGCTGAAGTTCCCCTTTAATGGGAAATAAATATGGCAGCCTCCATATTACACCCACTTTCGTTGTCCTTTGAGTTCTCAATCGATTGAGACATTTTAATCAAACATTCAGCACTGAGAAGGTTAAAGAGACACTGAAGCCTCTTTTTACCTGATGTTCTTTAGTCCTCTTCAGCATTAAATTCTAAGCAGATTCGCAGCATTCCTATGGCAGAATGAGTGATATAGAGCAAAGAAATAGACCTGCAAAGTTCCATGACTTTGCAGCCCGAGGGAGGCAGAGCTTTGCACAGTAGCTCTGCCTCCCCATCCAGTTAATCTCCACCTCTCCCCGCCCCTCTCAGTGAAAGATGACAGAGGGGCAGGGAGAGGTGGAGATCGGCGGAGAATGTCTAGAGGTAGCAGAGCTACTGCGTGCAGCTCTGCCTCATTGTCTCTAGCAGTCTGTTTTACAATGCAGGAGTTTATTGAATTGCTGAAGAAGTTAACAGTATGGAAACATTTGTGTTATGTCAGACTGCAGTTCCTATTAAGGCCTGGTCCACAGCTCAAATTTGAGCAATGAAGGATGACAGCGGATGCCCTGTCACTGTCCATGGCAGAGGACCCTGGTTCACAGAGCCTCTTATTTCCCTTACAGCACAATCCTGGTTATCAGGAATCCAACTAACAGGTAGTCTCAAGCAACCGGCACCTGAGGCTGCTTTTTGCAGAAATCACCCGGGGGCGGGACTACTGCACCAGTAATACCACCCAAAACAACATGAAAGCCAGTCTGCCTACTCACTGCACAGTATTCTCACAGAATGACTGTGCCACTGACCAGGCAGTGCTTCAGGAAATAAAGGAATTCTTGAGAATCCTGTACTGTGCCCACCTACTACTACAAGCAGCCTCCACACCAATGCAGGGAAAAGAAGTTCTATGGGATGGAGTAATAGTTAAAATAACTTCTATGCTCCATTTAGTGTAGGGATCTTTCAGGAGGAAAAATTCTGACAAGGAATGCACGCCAGCTTCCTAGTACCAAGCACAACACTTGTCTAATTTAAAGGGGCACAATGGTGAAAAATATAAAAATTTAAAATATGTGCAGACAGACAAGTATGTCTTTTCCCCGAGTAAAATGAGCCATAAATTACTTTTCTCCTATGATGCTGTCACTTACAGTAGGCAGAAGAAATCTGACAGAAGCGACAGTCCATCTCTTCATAGGGGATTCTCAGCAAGACTGATTCTTTATAAAGATATTCCCTAAAAAGGATTTAAACAATGATGCTGGCCAGCTTCCCTGCTCGCTGCACAGTTTTTGGCAGTTGGACAGAGCAACTGCCATTCACTAAGTGCTTTTGAAAATAAATAAATCCCTGAAAATCCGCCCATGAAGAGATGAACTAGGCCAAAACCTGTCACTTCTGTCAGATTTCTACTACCTACTATAAGTAACAGCAACATATGAGCAAAGTAATTTACTGCTCATTTTACTCTGGAAAAACAAAATGTACTTTATGTTTGCACAGATTTTAAATTTTACAATTTTTCGCCATAGTGTCCCTTTAAAAGACCCAGCAGGAAACCTTATCGGAAAGTTCTGCTAATGTGATTGGGTGGATAGCACCCTCTCGAACTGCTAGATTTCAGATGAATGGTAGTGAACTACGCTTACACCATTCAGCCAAATCATAATGCTTCATGCTGTAGAGGTTGTTATGATTGGAAACACTTCCATATGAGGTTTCATGCTGGGTCCCTTAAACCAAAATAGCACCCCAAGTACTAAGTCACTATTACTTTCCTCTTTGCTTATTAAAGGAATCAGGTCAGAGTTAACTCCACAGCCACTTCAAATATAAAGGATCTGTATGAGAGTATAAACCCATATAGAAGTTGGGACTTACAGGCGTCAGCCATTAGTGTGAGATCAACACCTTTGATTCTTAAAAGGACTTAAGTTAACGGCAAGTGGTTGTCATTTAAGAAACAAACCTGCTCAGCCAGTTTAAAATCTGAATCGTCTACTACACCCAGACTCTCCTGAAGGCCATGGGCAGGGCAAAGAAGCAGAGGTGGATTTTGATCATAAGACATTTATTAGCTCTCCATAAGAATCCAGTACTTTGGTTACTGCAAAGACATTCACGTACGGTCTAACAAGAAACTTGCATTGCTACGCTGGGTCATTCATTCATTCTACTTCCTCCCCTACTTTAATGGCTGTGGCTTAGCACCAGTTTCCATAGCAATCTTACAAGATTTTATAAGCATTTTTCTTTGAAATGCTCTACGCTCTGCTAGTCACATCTGACCTACATGTACACTATACTGTACTGAGGGGGAGGGGTGGAGAGAGAATGTAGGTGCTTCACTAAGACAGATGGTGAGGCCCATTACACTGAAAATCAGATAACTAGCACTGCATTATATTCAGAAAAGCTGCTAGCTTCATTCACAAGCAAGGAGCAAGGTTTCAGGGTCGCAGCTATTGTTTACTGGCATGTATGATGCTGCTATGACGTTAGTAGGATTTTGACAGTGGTCATCAATACTGGATGTTGCATACACCGAGGATCATTCATCAAGAAAGGATGCCGAGAAATGTGGCCTGCTAGTACAGAACTATACGGATGCGCTGGGGTGGGGGTGTGTATGTATATGGATGTTTGTGTGCACGTGAGGGTGTGTCTAAGACAGAGAGGTACAGACTAACCAGCAAGCTCATGGTGAACCAGAACTCATTGGAGTGTGTAAGGGGTTACAATGGTCCTAAAAGCCCCCTTACTAAAATGCTAAGAAAAACAAGTTTGCTTTCTTAAAACAGAATTTGCAATAACTCAGGTTGGACTGAGCTTGAGAGGTCTCCCAGTGCATCACTGCTGAATATATTCAAATTAACCATTGTTGCTCTTAGAAGCTAAACACTCCCCCAGAACCGCTGGAATGTAATGTGTCAGCTTGTTAATTTGTACAGAGCCATAATAATCCAACATGCATACAGACTGTTTCGGATTGCTTGATCCTCATCAGTGCATGGCATTGATTAATTTGGCTCCATGGAGTAGGGCTTGTAACACCGAGAGGTACAGACTAACCAGCAAGCTCATAGTCTGTACTTCTCGGTGTTACAAGCTCTACTCCATAGAGCCAAATTAATCAATGCCATGCACTGATGAGGATCAAGCAATCCGAAACAGTCTGTATGCATGTTGGATTATTATGGCTCTGTACAAATTAACAAGCTGACACATTACATTCCAGCGGTTCTGGGGGAGTGTTTAGCTTCTAAGAGCAACAATGGTTAATTTGAATATATTCAGCAGTGATGCACTGGGAGACATCTCAAGCTCACTCCAACCTGAGTTATTGCAAATTCTGTTTTAAGAAAGCAAACTTGTTTTTCTTAGCATTTTAGTAAGGGGGCTTTTTGAACCATTGTAGCCTCTCACACATTCTAATGAGTTCTGGTTCACCATGAGCTTGCTGGTTAGTCTGTGCCTCTCGCTGTCACAGTCTGTATGCACATGAGAGCGCGAGAGAGAGAGAATATACAGTCCATAGACTTGTGCTTACACGGCAACTGTTACTGCGTGCATGCTGTCTGTTAACACACAGCATACTACAGATTCTCTCTCTCTCTCTCTCTCTCTCTCTCTCTCTGGCCCATATGCAATTCACTTTTTCACCTGAGTTTTCTCCTAGGGGATATTTGTTTCATCTTCGATATAACTTTTTAGCACTTGGCAATGGAAAAAGTACTATCAAAATTATTTGGAGTATTTCCTTGCTTGTTGGTGGTTTAAAAGGCATTTTGTTGACAAGTTTGGAAATTTCACCTAGGGAAAAAACGCAGGTGGAAAAGTGAATTGCATATGGTGGTGGTGGGGGGGGGGGGGGGGGGGGAGAAAGAGGGAGAGGGAATGTTACCGGACAGCATGCACGCAGTAACAGTTGCAGTGTAAGCACAAGTCTATGGACTGTATTACTCCACTGCATGTGTTGCATTGTGCGACTTTTCAACAGTGTTGTAAATATATTTTACAGGAGGTGTGCCGCCAACAGGTATAATATAAAAATACTCTAAGGATACCCGAGGTGAAAAACTAATGAAAACAATTATATCTATCCTCCTAAAAATGACCTTATAAAGTAAAACTGGAATATTTTATATTTTTATTTTTCCAGTTTTATATTTAATTCTACTTTTTTCATGTTTTTACTGTTATTGTTTTTGCTCAATGACATTTATTGAAGTATGCCATAGCTAAAATCTATGAACTATTGACCCATTTTATCTATTTCCTGCTCTCAGAAGCCACTGTCTGCTAGGCAAGTGTTTTATAGTTGGAATATCTTATCAGTCAGGGTCACACATAGTCCGACTCAGTCCCTACTCGGACAGGAACTGCCACTAACTCCTTCAGGCAGAGGGGGAGGAAAAAAAAAAAAAAGGAGCATCATTGTGTGTGCTAGGCACTGTACATACACAGGTCTATCTCATGTCACATGTCAACTCGGGTATCCTTGAGGCATGGAATACACTTTCTGCACAGAAAAACTGAGAACTCATGTTAATCAATGTGCTAATTCACACTTAATGTGTTTTTTACGCGCAGAAAAAAAAACCTGACATTCTGCATCACGATTCTGCACATTTTGTCTGTTTTCTGTAACAATTACATTAGCTGCTGTGAAAAAAAACATGCGTTTTTCTGCATAGAAACACACTTGGGTATGCAGAAAACTTACGCAGAAAACTGAAAGACAAGTGCGTTCCCTGCCTTAAAGAGAACCCGATGCAGGGTTCTTGCGTCGCAATCCCCATACAGAGGCTGGGTCTGTCTATAGAGCCCAGCCTCTGTTGTTAGTTTCCTCCAAAGCCCCCCCAAGCGCTGTCAGACCCCATAAAACACAGCCGCGCTGGAGACACGCAGCGTGTCGCAGCCGGCTGTGTTTATCTCACGAACGTCAGTCTTGGCTGCTCCCCTGCCTCCTGAATCGCTCCGGTCCCCGCCCATGTCCCTTTCCTCGCCGCTGATTGGAGGGAAGGGACGCGGGCGGGGACCGGAGCGATTCAGGAGGCGGGGGAGCAGCAGAGACTGATGTTAGTGAGGTAAAATCAGCCGCATGGCGCGGCTGTGATTTATGGGGTCTGACGGCGCGCGCGCGGGGGGGGGGGGGGTCTTTGGAGGAAACTAACTAGCAACAGAGACTGGGCTCTATAGGCAGACCCAGCATCTGTATAAAGATTGCGATGTAAGAACCAGGGCTGTGGAGTCGGAGTCGTGGAGTCGGAGTCGTGGAGTCGGGCAATTTTGGGTGCCTGGAGTCGGAGTCGGGAAAAAATGCACCGACTCCGACTCCTAATGAATTTGTAACTGTAATTAAAATAGAAAATATGATAAAATGTTCTATTTCTCAGATAATAGTCATTAAAAATAATGTATATATACAGTATATATACAGTAATAGCTGTGCTTAGTCTACAAAAATGAAATAAACCAATCAAAATTAGTTACTTGTGCTGCTTCATTAAAGCAGTCCCTGTATTTTTAAAGTCAGATATACATATCTGATTGTGACTGTATATATGATGTGTACACAGGAATCTCTTATATACACTAAATAACATCTATGCTGTAAGTATAAAGCCTGATGGTTAGCCATGTCACTAATAGAGATGGTCAACGAGATGGAAATAATTCTGCATTGATGCTGATTTATGCAAATGTATGCACTCCCTTTGCTGATGAAATCAAATAATTTGATATGTTATTAAAATTTGGTTTGGTGACTACAAATTAAAGGTAAACTGAGACGGGTGAAAAGTAAAGTTTTATACATACCTGGGGCTTCCTCCAGCCCCCTTCAGGCTAATCAGTCCCTCACTGTCTTCCACCACCCGGATCATCTGCTATGAGTCCTGGTAATTCAGCCAGTCAGCGCTGTCCGGCCGCATGCCGCTCCCACAGCCAAGAACATTCTGCACCTGCGCAATAGTGCTGCACAGGTGTAGTATGCTCCTGGCGGCGGAGTGTGTGCATGCGCACTACGCCCGACTGGCTCAAGTACCTGGACTCATAGCAGAAGATCCAGGTGGTGGTGGAGGACAACGAGGGACTGATTATCCTGAAGGCGGCTGGAGGAAGCCCCAGTTATGTATAAAACTTTAATTTCATCTGTCTCAGGTTTACTTTGTTACACAGTAGTACTATACTCTACATATGCACTCCCCACAGAGCTGCAGGGAATCCACTGAGAATGCTGTGCACATTGAACACAGAGGTGTTGTCTGTTTACAATCCCCTCATTCCCCTGCAGAATACCTGCACATCATTCTTACATGTACCCTTACTTACATTGCCTAGGGCCTGATAGATGTTCTTTGTTCCGGTTTGTACCTTTTACAAGTACTCTTACCAAGGACTAGTTTTAGTCTAAAGGGAATAAATATAGTAGTCTACATATCCTTCTCACTTCAGTTGTCTTGTAAAATTCCTAAGCGTTGGCAGTTAAGAGACGAATTTCATGTTACATACTTTTAATCAACAAAATTGTAATATGCAAATTAGAGGAGTCGGAGTCGTGGAGTCGGAGTTGGTGGAATCCTAAACTGAGGAGTCGGTGGATTTTTGGACCGACTCCACAGCCCTGGTAAGAACCCCGCCTCAAGTTCTCTTTAAAATCAACCTTTGATGTTGCACTTTCAGGAGGAGAGCGCTACATCCATATATAGCAGGCTGGTATCAGTCTACACCAGTGGTCCTCAAACTAAGGCCCGCGGACCGAATGTGACCCCTGAGGCTTTTTCACCAGCCCCCCCACACACAAAATGTATTATAGATGCGGTCAGCTACATCTTTAAATATTGGTGGTCAGCATATAGAATGAAGCCAGAAAGCAGTAATTCGCTGGTTTCAATCAAATTCTACATCAGGTGACACTGTTGTCCAATTGGACTGCAGGTTTCACCTGGGTATGCCTCACTGTCTGGCCCGCAGAGACTTCTACATCATTTTATGTATACTCCGGCCCCCCAGCAGTCTGAAGTATGTTGACCCGGCCCTTGACCCAAAACATTTGGGGACCCCTGGTCTACACATTGGAGCTGCCCCTTCCTACATTCATAAAGGAACCAATTAGAAGGTAGCGCATACACAACAATGCTTATGAAGCCTACTGGGAAAATAGCACGTCAAAGTCCTCGTTGTAGATTGACAGTCTATGTATGATACATTTCCAGGTATACGAGTCACTCAGGATAAAATTCTTTCTGCGATCCATACACAGGGGACAGCACCACTGATGTGAAAAGTCTAATACTGTAGTAAAGCTATGTTGTAGCAGCTTTTTTCTTTCCTGGAAAGTAACATACATGCGTTCTGTATTTACACATTGGGAGTTCTTTGAAGAGGGACTGCTAAATGTGCACAGTAGTTCATGCAGGATTATGTAAATCTGCATGCAAACGTAAGCAACTTGAAAATGGAAAAAAATCAATTTACACCTTGGTGGGATTGGATTATATTTCAAACTGCTTAAATTAGCATACACATTTACATAATGCTGCATGAACTAATGCTGCAGGATCCCCTCCTGGCTGCAAGAGGCAGTGCCAGGGATCACTGGCACTGGAGCCTGCCTGGTTCACAGAGGAGGGAACAGGAGAGATTCAGTAAGAGAAACAAGATGGCAGCACTGATAAATTATCTGTTTATAAGGCCAATTTGCTTGTACACAGATGCAATGTGTGTCACTCTTACCGGTAGTTGTTGCATCATTACAGCAACTGTGGAACTATCGCAAGATATATAGATTTATATGTTCAGTAGTATTTTTAGCCAAATCTATGTCCATAAATACAGAACAGGAATAGAGTCTGGCAGTAAACCCTTCTATACACACAAAGCATCCCAGCAGAGGCCTTAGAATCTAGAATCCCTACTGAGTGAAGGCCAGGGTATTGTTTACATATTTACCCCAGCTACTCTACACCATGTAGTTTGTCCTCCTCCTGCCTCCATAGCAACAGAACATAACACTAGCCTGCAGGCTAGCAACCCATATGTACAGAGCTCAGCCTTAAACTCACTCAAGGGATCGAGTCCTGATCCCTACAGTTATGTGTATATGGCTTTACCAAAACCTTACAATGGACATGGAAAACTGGGCAATGTGTAATCCATACTAACAGAATAAGCAACATGTTATACAGTCTAACAACTGTAGCCAATATCCTTGTCAAAACCACTAGACTATTACAAGTCTACTGGTAGCCAATAGCCACAGGGAGCTAGGAAAATCAGAACTCAAAAAGCTCATCTGGCAAAGCCCTAAGAAAAGGATATTTACTTTGTGTGTGAATATTTCTCTTTAGCAAAAAAGTGTGTCCAGATAAGAAGCCCACTGTCGCACACAGTACACAGTAGCAGAGAAACACAGAATACTGCAGCTGACTCATGTGAGAGGGTGTAAAGACCTTGGTATGAAAGCAATGCATCAATGCCTGCACAACACACTCCTAACAATATACAGCAGTCACAGTTCAAATTCTGTGACAATATGAGGCTGCCAGATTACATTATGTAATTCTGGCGCAAGTCCAAGGGTTATGACTTCTATTATCGGAGGCAGAGGAGCTGTTACAGAACACTCCCGTCTAATCTACTTTTGCTTAATATCAGAAATCAGACAGCAGCAATGCTGAGGAAGAAGAGAGCATCGACAATCAAATGTACCCAATATATTATATTCTATGAAACATGCTGTAATCTGAGACAGATCTGAAATGAGCAGGCTAGTCTAATCTTCTATGAGATCTATTACCAAAGTACAATGGGGACCATAAGACTAGGACTATGGTAGGGATCAGAGTAGAGGTTACTTTGAGGGACAGTTGGTGACTGTAAAGGTTTGCGGAAAAAAGCGTTTTATACACACAATCATAATTTTACCCAGAGAATGTTAAGAAGTCAAAGATTAGTCAATGCTGCCTTCAGCTTACCATACACTCCACCCTGTTTCATGCCCGACAGCACAGTACTGGATTTAAAAGTTTCCAGCTTCAGAAATGATTGGAGCCCAGTCACTTGACTTAAAGCGGAATATAACCCTGCATTTCAACTTTGCTCTAAAACATTATTTACAGTATATTATATGCAACCAGCATTTTTTTTTACTAGACCAGCATTGGAAGGGTTACACAGGGCTTTAAAGTTCCTGGAGATTTCTGCAGACGCATCCGAAGCTGAAATAGATACATTTTGTTTACATAAATGTATCTAAGTGTTGAATGTGACTCATCTCTCTGAGAAGGAGCTTGGAGGACAGCCAAAGAGTAACATTTATCAATAGATACATATAACTAGATAGAATGTAACAATGTGAACTTCTGTATATCTCTCCACGGAACTTTAAACCTCTGTGTTTAACCCTTCCAATGCTGGTCTAGTAAAAAAAAATGCTTTTTGCATATAATATGCTGTAAATAATATTTTAGAGCAAAGTTGAAATGCAGGGTTATATTCCGCTTTAACCTGAAGAGTAAACAGCCAAGGAGACTGCAGTATGATTGGCAGACAGTGATTTTAACAGGGCTGTGGAGTCGGTACAAATATCCACAGACTCCTCAGGGTAGGATTCCACCGACTCAGATTCCTCTAATTTGCTTATTACAATCTTGTTGATTGAAAGTATGTAACAAATGCATCTCTTAACTGCCAACGCTTAGGAATTTTAAAAGACAACTGAAGTGAGAGGGATATGGAGGCTGCCATATATATTCCTTTTTTAACAATACCAGTTACCTGGCTTGCCGGCTGATTTTCTGCCTCTAATACTTTTAGTCATAGAATAAACTAGTCCTTGGTAAGAGTACTTGTAGAAGGTACACACAGGAACAAAGAACATCTATCAGGCCCTAGGCAATGTAACTGTGGGTACATGTAAGAGTGATGTGCAGGTACTCTGCAGGGGAATGAGGCTAGTCTTCCTTTATTACACATTCCTCAGGTACAATCTGAACCAGGTTTATGGGTGATAGACAACACCTCTGTGTTCAATGTGCACAACATTCTCAGTGGATTCCCTGCAGCTCTGTGGAGAGTGCATATGTAGAGTATAGTACTACGGTGTAACAAATTAAGCCTGAGACAGATTAAATTAAAGTTTTATACATAGCTGGGGCTTCTTCCAGCCCCCTTCAGGATTATCAGTCCCTCGCTGTCCTCCACCACCTGGATCTTCTGCTATGAGTCCAGGTACTTGAGCCAGTCGGGCGTAGTGTGCATGCCACTCTCCGCCGCTGGGAACATACTACAACTGCACAGCACTATTGAGCAGGTGCAGAATGTTCCTGGCTGTGGGAGCGGCATGCGTGCTGACTGGCTGAATTACCGGGACTCATAGCAGAAGATCCAGGTGGAGGAGGGCAGCGAGGAACTGATTAGCCTGAAGGGGGCTAGAAGAAGCCCCAAATATGTATAACACTTTTTTCACCCGTCTCAGGTACCCTTTAATGCGTAGTCAAACCAAATTTAAACATATCAAATTATTTGATTTCATGTGCAAAGGGAAAATAAATTTGCATAAACCAGCATCAGCGCAGAATTATTTCCATCTCATTGACTCTCTCTATTAGTGACACAGCTACACATCAGGCTTTATTCTTACAGCATACAAATGCAATGAAAATTAGGAGGGTGATGCACGGCTATAGGGATTCAGGCACACTGCAGTAAATTGCATCATGCCATCCAGAATCTCACTGCAGTGCGATTCGGATATCAAACTAAAGGAGGAAGAGGCAGCCTTTCTCTCCTCTCCCCCTCCCCCCCCCCCCCCCCCTGACTCACCTGTGGGGAAACAAAGCAGATATCCCCACAGTAGAAACAGGCCCTCACAGTATCCCATTGCCAGGTTGACTGTGAAAGATTTAAGCTGCAGAATGTAAAGAGATAAAGGTGGCTGCTGGGTTAAAATTTAAATGGATACTGTAGGGGGGGGGGGGGGTCGGGGGAAAATGAGCTGAACTTACCCGGGGCTTCTAATGGTCCCCCGCAGACATCCTGTGTTGGCGCAGCCACTCCCCAATGCTCCGGCCCCGCCTCCGGTTCACTTCTGGAATTTCTGACTTTAAAGTCAGAAAACCACTGCACCTGCGTTGCCGTGTCCTCGCTCCCGCTGATGTCACCAGGAGTGTACTGCGCAGACACAGACCATACTGGGCCTGCGCTGTGTGCTCTTGATGACAACGGGATCGAGGACACGGCAACGCAGGTGCAGTGGTTTTCTGACTTTAAAGTCAGAAATTCCAGAAGTGAACCGGAGGCGGGGCCGGAGCATCGGTGAGCGGCTGCGGGGCACAGGATGTCTGCGGGGGACCATTAGAAGCCCCAGGTAATTTCAGCTCATTTTCCCCCGACCCCCCCTACAGTATCCCTTTAAGAAAAAAAAAATACTGCTGCAGTATCTTTTGGCAAGTGGTCTAACTCGTCAGCCGACTGCATTCCTGTGAACTTCCAAAAATCTGAAGATAAAACTCTGCCTAGACGGAGCGATCAGGCGGCTCGATTAGCCGCCGGATCGCCTCTTCCACATCCCCACGCGTCTGGATTCGATACCCGCTCATCCCCGCCAGGCCCGCTTATCTTCTGCTCGATTCCCCGCGAGTGGAATCAAGCGGCAGCGAGATCGGACCTGTTGGATCTTCTCAATCGAGCCGCATCAGCGGCTCGATTGATAAGTTACATTGGCACGTGTACCTAAGCCCCATCTAGACTGAGCGATCTGCCGGATCAACTCCTCCGCATCCCCGCGCGTACTTGCCGCGTCCCCGCTCGTGCGTCGGATTCGATACCCGCTCGTCCCCGCTTATCTTCCGCTCGATTCCCCGCTATTGTCCGCTCGCGGGGGTCGAGCGGGGAATCAGCCGCGGCAAGATCGGACCTGTCTGATCTTATCAATTGAGCCGCATTAGCGGCTCAATTGATAAGATCGGCACGCGTAGATTGGGCTTTAGAGTACTAACAGCCTGGTGCCTAGGAGTCAGGGCTGTGGAGTCTGTACAAAAATCATCCGACTCAGACTCCTCAGTTTATGAAACCACCGACGCCAGGTACCCAAAATTGCTACGACTCAGTCCCATTTTTACAAAGGCTATGGATTTGGTTCAAAAATCGACTCAGTTTATTGAAACCACCGACTCAGACAGACTCCAGGTATCCAAAATTGCTCTAAGTGACTGCACAGCCCTGCTAGGAGTGATTATTTTACACATCCATGCAGCTATAATTCAGCCATTCCTGCTTTTTGTAAGTAGAGTTCTCCCAGGAATCCCCCAAACACTGCTTTATAAGACCATATGGTGTTTGGAAGGAAAAAACAAAAACTATTTTCTGAAGAGAAGGTAAATGTATTCTTGTTCATTCATTATCACATTTCTCAACTCTTCTAATTCAGATGTTGTGAATATGCTTTAAAGAAGCCGTCAGTTTACACTATTATGTAAGTGTTTCACATCAATGGTCCAAATTGCCATCTCAAATAAGGTTGTCTCCAATGTGTCTAGTCACCTATGAATACTTCCATCACACTATACATTGCACTGGAATGCAAACCCCACAAGATACCTGCATAAAGTTTCATCTGATCAGAGAACTGCTAAGCCTGCAATGCACATACCAAGGCTGTGGAGTCAGATTTCAATTAACTGAGGAGTTGGATGATTTCTGAACCAAATCCATAGCCCTTGTAAAAATTAGACTAAGGAGTCAGAGTCAAGGAGTTGGAGCAATTTTGAGTATCTGTAGTCAGAGTCAGTGGGTTCATAAACTGAGGAGTCGGAGGATTTTTGTACCAACGTCACAGCCCTGGAATCAGGTGCTTCCAGTCTCCATCATGCAGTCAGCGGGTCAGAGGCAAACTGAACAGCCTGCATGCATAAAGACTCTTCCCCATGGCAACCAGCACAGGTGATGTTGAGAATATAAACATTTCATACATTCAACTGCAATTTATGCTGTGAGTAAGCCAGAGCCATGGAGACAGGAAGTAGGCAATTCTCACTACTAAACACAACTGAGCTTTGGAGAGAATGGTGTTTAGGGGAAGTGATGAGAAGGTAGCAAGTTACAATATCTTCCCCTCCGAGGTAAAAGGTTTAACTATTCACTATAGTCTTTGCCCTGTTTCTCCCACGATGAAAAAATTATGAGAATATTGTAAATGTTAAGATCTTCTGCTTATTCCAATACACTCCTTGAGCTGCAGTTTATGAATTCTTCATGACTATGGCCCTTTAATGACAGATTCAATAACCTGGGACCACCTACTGTAATTTAATGTCATGGAAACAAATATGGTCAACTCTAACCCACAGGGCCTCTTCCATTGGCAGTATGTTCTATGGCTGTACAATTAACTATAAGTGAACTGATAGAACTGAAGTTTACAGATTCAGTTCTGGCCTGTAAAGGGAACAGAACTCACCATGCAACAAACAATTTCCCTAACTATCTAAGTCCTTAGGATGGACGGAGGTCTCTTTATTTATTGTATTTATATTACGTCTCTTGAAGACTAATGTATCCCAACACAATGAAACAATGCACAGTGGATAGTGCACAAGGGACCCACACAGACCTTTTGAAAGGAGAAATTCTCACCTCCATAACTGCAGTGTGCAACATACTACATGCTTGCCGTTTTGGTGTACAGGATCTTCTCAATTAGCATATTCTGATAAAGTTCATTATTTTCTGTAATGTACTGATAAACAGACATATTTTAGATTCAAATACACACAACTGAAGAAGTTCAAGCCTTTTATGGTTTTAATATTGATGATTTGGGCATACAGCTCATGAAAACCAAAATTTCCTATCTCAAAAAATTAGCATATTTCATCCGACCAATAAAAGAAAAGTGTTTTTAAAACAAAAAAAGTCAATCTTCAAATAATTATGTTCAGTTATGCACTCAATACTTGGTCGGGAATCCTTTTGCAGAAATGACTGCTTCAATGCGGTGTGGCATGGAGGCAATCAACCTGTGGCACTGCTCAGGTGTTATGGAGGCCCATGATGCTTCAATAGCGGCCTTAAAGAGAACCTGTACTGAGTAAAAATTTTTAAAATAAACACATGAGGTAACTTCAAATGAACATTACATAGTTACCTTGCCATTAGTTCCTCTCAGAAGCTCACCGTTTTCTTCTTACAGTGATCCCTTCCAGTTCTGACAACATTTTGTCAGAACTGAAATATGTCAGTTTCTGTCAGTTATATATCAGTTGCTGTCAGTTACAGCAGAGAGGAGAACTGATGTGTCCATGTTTCCCTATGGCACAAGTGGGCGATGTTACAGTTTAACTGTGTGCTGACCAGGAAGCTGTTATGGGGTAATGGATATTTTCAAAATGGAGGACGGAAAATTCCATCGATCACAGTGGACAAACAGGATGCGGGAGAGGAAAAATAGATTGAGGAATAGACTACACAGGAGGTAAGTATGACTTGTGTATGTTTATTTTTACTTTTAATGTTCAGTTCAGGTTTTCTTTAAGCTCATCCAGAGTGTTGGTCTTGTGTCTCAACTTTCTCTTCACAATATCCCACAGATTCTCTATGGGGTTCAGGTCAGGAGAGTTGGCAGGCCAATTGAGCACAATAATACCATGGTCAGTAAACCATTTACCAGTGGTTTTGGCACTGTGAGCAGGTGCCAGGTGGTGCTGAAAAATGAAATCTTCATCTCCATAAAGCTTTTCAGCAGATGGAAGCATGAACCCACTTTTGAACAAGAAACAGAGGCAGAAGCGCCTGACCTGGGCTACAGAGAAGCAGCACTGGACTGTTGCTCAGTGGTCCAAAGTACTTTTTTCGGATGAAAGCAACCTTTACGGATGATCTGAGCGCGCCCAGCCGGGCTGCAGCTCTCTTAAGCTGCTCCAGACCTTGTCTCAGATTTCTACACCTTTAAACCTATTTGTGCTGAAACTGGACTCAAAATACAGAGGAATTCCACCCACCACGACCAAGGCTACAACTACAACCAACCAGAACAATCGGATTACTTTGGATGGCAGAGATTTAAACTGGATTGAAATCCTCCATGAAGCTCACCTCTGCTGAACACACCAAGCCTTCTAACAGCTGACCTGAAACAAGACCTTCAACCTCTCTGGAAACTTGATTGCCTGTGATTGCCCTCACTCCACCCTGTGAGTAATCCTTTATACATTATCCAAGGCATATGCACCAAGTGACTATTTTCCACATTTATGTTATCATTTATCTTCTAAAACAAGGAACTTTACTTAAAATAAATCTATGATCCAACTCTGTGTAGGAATGAAAGGATTTTGCATAGACCCCCTTTGATCCCAGCAGGACTCCAGAAGTACAAGCTATCTGAACAAGTCTATTGTCTCTAATGTCAACATACAAATACTCATCAAAGGACCTTTTCTCTGCATGCCCTCCCAAGAATCAATTACAAATTAACACCTCTCTGGCTCTACTCTTAAAATCCTTTGGGATACTCAGGAAATGCAGAAGGGGGCGGAGAGGTAGTGGATCCAAGTATAAAAAACATATTTGCCCTCAGAAAAGCTTAATCACAGCTACACTCTGCAATGCCAGATCGATAAATAATAAGACTGCAACTATACATGACCTAATAGAGCTCTCTGATTTGACCTTTTTGACAGAGACCTGGCTTGGGAAGCATGCAGGCCCAACTCTTGAAGCAACCGTGCCGGCCAATTATTCAATCTTGCACTGTGAGAGACAAGTCGGCAAGGGTGGGGGGGTTGCCATATGCTTCAGATCCTCCTTGAACATAAGGCCCCTGCCCATAGGCCCCACTGAAACCTTTGAATGTATTGCAGCTCAACTGTCAGCAGAAGTAAACATCAACATATTGCTCATATACCGCCCCCCAAAAAATGGTCCAGCCTTTCTTAAAGAGAAACTCCGACCAAGAATTGAACTTTATCCCAATCAGTAGCTGATACCCACTTTTACATGAAAAATATAATGATTTTCACAAACAGACCATCAGGGGGCGCTGTATGACTGATTTTGTGCTAAAACCCCTCCCACAAGAGGCTCTGGTACCCTACGGTACTCTGGGCAAACTGCCACAATGTAACAATGACACACACAGGAAATGGCTGTTTATAGCTGTCTGTTAAAGCCAGAACAGCTACATAATCTGCCCACAGTAACAATGTCACCATGTAATACATGTCAGAATGTGAATCTGGGAGAGGAAAGATTTTACAATGAGCAAACTGACTAAATCATGTATACATAATTATTGTAAAAATTAAGCACCTTTTTATATTAAATTATTTTCACTGGAGTTCCTCTTTAAGGAAATATCTGAACTCTTATCCTGCGTAACAGTGGAACACCCTAGATGGATCATCCTGGGAGACTTCAATGCATGGGTGGATGATCACGACTCCCAGCTAGGAAGTGAACTACTTCTCATAATGAATGAACTGGGTTTCTCTCAGGCTATCAACCTCCCCACCCATACGAAAGGGCACACCCTGGATCTTATATTTCATTCCGGACTTTTAATATCACACATGGATATAAACCCAGTGGTATGGTCAGACCACCACACCATCCACTTCTCTCTGACAGCACCAGCGATAAAACACAGAAGGAAAGAACTCATAAAATACCGTTCACTGAAAGATGTCTCACCCCAGCACGTTCAGAATATCCTCAACTTCGACGCATTAACCAATCATTGCGCAGACCCAGACTCCATGGTCCTGATTTACAACCATGCAGTGTCATCTGCCTATGACGCCCTCGCTCCAGTTCGCATCAAACGATCTACACCACTTCACCATGCACGGTGGTTTGACAGCTCACTAAAGGACCTAAAGAAAGAAGTGCGCAGACTAGAAAGGAAGTGGCGAAAATCTCAGAATTCAAAAGATAAACACACCCTTGTCTCTCACCGGGAAAGCTACCAAAATGCGATCACCAAGAAAAAATCCTCCTACCTATCACAGGAGATCGCAAAGGCCGCCAACAGACCAGCCCAACTATTCCGCACAGTTGATAGACTATGTAATCCATCCTGTCTAAAACCCACTATAACTCCCTCAAAGGAGCTATGTGAGAAATTTGCCTGCTACTTTGCTGACAAAGTATCTTCTATTCGGTCTCTCATTCAGTCCACAGCACCCAAGACTCATGCAACTAATGGAAATAGCTGCAAAAACAACCTAACACCCTGGACTGATTTCAAAAGTATTAGTGAGGAAGAGATCTCAGACACCCTCTGTCGTCTCCACCAGACAACCTGCGACCTGGACCCTGGACCAACTAAACATATGCTGAAATGCCCTGACCTGCTTGGTCCAGCATTTCACAAAATAGTAAATTGCTCTCTGCAAGCAGGGAGGTTTCCTACCTCTCTAAAAGAAGGAATCATCAAGCCCCTTCTCAAAAAACCTTCCATGGATCCAGATGCTATGAGCAGCTACAGACCTGTCTCCAACCTCCCCTTCTTAGGTAAAGTTATTGAAAAGGCTGTCTATCTGCAACTTGAAACCAGGCTGTCAGTAAACAACATCCTGGACCCTCTACAATCTGGCTTTAAGAAACACCACAGCTGTGAAACAGCCCTCATCCAAGTCTGCAACGATCTGCTCATGGCAAGGGACAGAGGGGAATGCTCCATCCTAATCCTGTTGGATCTCTCAGCTGCTTTTGATACAGTTGACCATGAAATCCTGCTTAACAGACTGCAGGAGTACTGTGGCATCAGTGGATCAGTCCTCCAGTGGTTCAGATCATTCCTGACTGACAGAACACAGAGAGTATCCCTAGGACCTATAATGTCCAAACCTGCACCTCTACAATTCGGAGTGCCACAAGGATCAATCCTATCCCCTCTGCTGTTTGCAATCTACATGTTGCCACTCGGTACACTTATCCAACGACATGGCCTGACGTACCACTGCTACGCCGATGACACACAGCTATACCTGTCCTTCAAACCTGGTGGAACAGACCCTACCCCAAAAATAAACTCTTGCTTAGCTGAGCTTCAGGCATGGATGAATGATAACTGGTTGAAACTGAATGCTGACAAAACTGAGGTCCTGTTTGTCCAAAGCCAGTGCTCGCCATCAAAACAGCTCTATCCTAAAGCAACACCAATCAGGATTGGGAATTCAGACATAAACAGCTCCAACCTTGTGCGCAGCCTTGGCGTACTAATCGATGGGGAATTGAGTTTCAGAAACCAAATTTCATCTGTAGTTAAATCTTCCTTCTTTCATCTGAAGAACATTGCAAAGATTAAACATCTGATTCCCCCAGAGGATCTTCAAACCCTAGTCCACGCCTTCATCACATCACGGCTGGACTACTGCAATGCCCTTTATGCTGGCCTCCCCAAAAAAGACTTGCGTCGCCTGCAATTAGTGCAGAATGCTGCTGCCAGATTGCTAACAAACCAGCCTCGCCACTGTCACATTACACCGATCCTTCGCTCACTGCACTGGCTACCAGTAGAATGGAGAATACTCTTCAAGATTGGACTGCTGACATTCAAATCCCTGCACAATCTGGGCCCTGGATACATGAAGGACTTGCTGACGCTGCACCACACCTCACAACCTCAGATCAGCAAGTTCTATAAACTTGGTCACTCCCAGAGTGCACCTCAAAAAATCTGGAGACAGAGCCTTCTGTCATGCTGCCCCTACTCTTTGGAACTCCCTACCACACCCAGTAAAGACAGCACCATCCCTGGAGCTATTCAAATCCAGACTGAAAAGCCACCTGTTTAGCCTGGCATTTCCAGATTTATAAAATTCTTCCCCTGTACCACGATGGTCGGAGCCATGCTTATGCGCTTTGAGTCCCACGGGAGAAAAGCGCTTTACAAATGTTATTTGTTGTTGTTGTTGTTGTTGTTGTTTGTTGTTGTTTACATGTCATTCGGAAATCAAGGTGCCAGAGTCTGGAGGAAGACTGGGGAGAGGGAAATGCCAAACTGCCTGAAGTCCAGTGTCAAGTACCCACAGTCAGTGATGGTCTGGGGTGCCATGTCAGCTGCTGGTGTTGGTCCACTGTGTTTTATCAAGGGCAGGGTCAATGCAGCTAGCTATCAAATTTTGGAGCACTTCATGCTTCCATCTGCTGAAAAGCTTTATGGAGATGAAGATTTCATTTTTCAGCACCACCTGGCACCTGCTCACAGTGCCAAAACCACTGGTAAAAAT
Organism: Hyperolius riggenbachi; assembly: GCF_040937935.1. NCBI lineage: Eukaryota > Metazoa > Chordata > Amphibia > Anura > Hyperoliidae > Hyperolius > Hyperolius riggenbachi. The sequence continues at coordinate 473,584,231 of NC_090647.1, forward strand.
AGTTTACTGACCATGGTATTACTGTGCTCAATTGGCCTGCCAACTCTCCTGACCTGAACCCCATAGAGAATCTTTGGGATATTGTGAAGAGAAAGTTGAGAGACGCAAGACCCAACACTCTGGATGAGCTTAAAGAGACTCTGTAACAACAAAAACCTCCCCTGGGGGGTACTCACCTCGGGTGGGGGAAGCCTCCGGATCCTAATGAGGCTTCCCACGCCGTCCTCTGTCCCACGGGGGTCTCGCCGCAGCCCTCCGAACAGCCGGCGACTGTGCCGACTGTCAGTTCAATATTTACCTTTGCTGGCTCCAGCGGGGGCGCTGTGGCAACTTTCGGCACGGAAATAGACGGAAATACCCGATCTCCGTCGGGTCCGCTCTACTGCGCAGGCGCCGGAAACTTGCGCCTGCGCAGTAGAGCAGACCCGACGGCGATCGGGTATTTCCGCCTACTTCGGCGCCGAGAGGCATCAGAGCGCCTGCGCAGGAGCCAGGAAGGTAAATAATGACGTCACCGCTGCCCGGACTGCACGGAGGGCTACAGCGAGACCCCCGAGGGACGCAGGACGGCGTGGGAAGCCTCATTAGGATCCTGAGGCTTCCCCCACCCGAGGTGAGTACCCCCCAGGGGCCGTTTTGGCGTTACAATTCCTCTTTAAGGCCGCTATCGAAGCATCCTGGGTCTCCATAACACCTGAGCAGTGCCACAGGCTGATTGCCTCCATGCCACGCCGCATTGAAGCAGTAATTTCTCTAAAAGGATTCCTGACCAAGTATTGATTACATAACTGAACATAATTATTTGAAGGTTGACTTTTGTTTTTTAAAACACTTCTTTTATTGGTCGGATGAAATATGCTAATTTTCTGAGATAGAAATTTTGCGTTTTCATGAGCTGTATGCCCGAATCATCAATATTAAAGAGACTCCGTAACAAAAATTGCATCCTGTTTTTTATCATCCTACAACTTCCAAAAGCTATTCTAATGTGTTCTGGCTTACTGCAGCACGTTCTACTATCACCATCTCTGTAATAAATCAACTTATCTCTCTCTTGTCAGACTTGTCAGGCCTGTGTCTGGAAGGCTGCCAAGTTCTTCAGTGTTGTGGTTCTGCTATGAACTCCCCCATCCAGGCCCCTCTCTGCACACTGCCTGTGTGATATTTAGATTAGTGCAGCTTCTCTCTGTTCTATTATCTTTTACAAGCTGGATAAATCCTCCTCTGAGCTGGCTGGGCTTTCACATACTGAGGAATTACATACAGGCACAGCTGTCTGCACTCTGCAGGAAGAAATAGCCTGACACTTCAGTGGAAGATAGCTGCAGGGGGAAAGAAACACACAAATGATCTCTTGAGATTCAAAAGGACGGCTGTATACAGCCTGCTTGTGTATGGATGTATTTTCTATGTGTGGACATACTGTACATCAACCTACTTCCTGTTTTGGTGGCCATTTTGTTTGTTTATAAACAAACTTTTTAAAACTGTTTTTAACCACTTTTAATGCGGCGAGGAGCGGCAAAATTGTGACAGAGGGGAATAGGAGATTTCCCCTAACGCACTGGTATGTTTACTTTTGTGCGATTTTAACAATACAGATTCTCTTTAAAACAATAAAGGGCTTGAACTACTTCAGTTGTGTGTATTTGAATCTAAAATATATGAAAGTCTAATGTTTATCAGTACATTACAGAAAATAATGAACTTTATCACAATATGCTAATTTTTAGATCCTGTACACTCAGAGCTAGTAGTCTCCCCAATGGCTACACAGAACAAGACGCAAGGTGCTAGTAGCTGTGTCAAAACAGCCCACCATACACCAAAATGTTTAAATAGAATGGAGCACAGAATCAATGTATTGGCAATAGAAAGCATTTTACCAAGAATACTTTCCATTCTTAAAATTCTGAAAATGAAAAGGTACAATTTAACTTCAGCTCTCCCAAACCACCTGATTCCTAATGCAGTAAAGTGGGAATATAACGGCTGTACTTCAGATTGTGTACAGTTGCCATCATTGCTATGGGATTATGAAAATAACCAGCAATGTTCATAGCTCAAACCTGGTTGGAAATTGTAATGGGAACATTAACGGCATCAAATCAAAAACGTACAGTAGATTCTTGTTTTAGTAAACTGATACAGCAAAACTCTGGTGGTAGTAAACTCCGTCCATGGGACCACCCTATGGCCCTGGATGATATACAATGTATGACCCATTCTGACATAGTAAACAAGTCGCAGGCCAACCTCAATGTCTAGTGGTCACCTCCCTCCCTTTTAAAGATCCCTGGTGTCTAATAGCCTCCCCTATCTCTTGTATACAGTTCCTTTGTGTCTAGTGACCCCACCCCTCAAAGTTCCCTGGTGTCTAGTGCTTTCCCCCTCCCTCAATATGGATTCCATGGTAATTTAGGTCTTCACCTCCAATATAGCTTTCCTTGGTGGTCTAGAGTAGGCCAAACAATGCAAAGTAAGTAACCACTTGCGGGCCAAATTTGATGGATCTACAGGCTAGATTTGGCCCGGGTGCCAGTTTGAAATCTAATCTATGTGGCGCACTGACTGGTTGAAGCTGCCAGTGAGCAACAGTCAAAGCTCAAGAGACACAAGACATGCAGGACAGTGCTGAGGTAAGGGGCCTGATGTTTTTGGTGGGTTTGCTTTTCTACATGGCTGGCTAGTTTACTGGTTAAGAACACAGGAGAACTGAGTTCAAATATCAGCTCTTCCTTCTCAGTAAGCCAGCACCTATTCAGTGAGGAGACTTTGGGCAAAACTCCTCAACACTGCTACAGCCGATACATCATGCCCTAGAGACTGCAGTTCTGGCGCTTTGAGTCCACCAGGAGAAAACCGTGATATAAATATTCTGTGTCTTGTACTTGGTGAAAAAAAAAATACTGCTGAAGTACATACATAGCAAAGCCAGACCTTGTGTTCTAAATGGCACACATATGCATCACTTATATATATATATATATATACATATATATACATACATACACACACTTAACCTTTTATCTTCATGACAGAACCTGGCCATATTAAGCTCATATAATGTTAAAATATACTACCCATATAGTGGAGATATACACCATTGCATAATTATGCACATACAACACAATGTAACTTACAGCTCATCTCGTTGTCTCTGTGAGAGGACCATGATTAGGATAGTCCCTGGAATACAATACAGGAGACCGTCAGGAGTTCACAAACCCCTTGGAACCCCAACAAACAATGAATTCAGCCACAGAGTGGCTTCAGCTGCAGGGTGCCTCTTCACAACGGACAGAGTTCAAAAGAAAACGAGGAGTCATTCAACAAAGGGGATTCATTCCACCTGGAAAATATAAAGAAATATACAGTGAGAACTCTGTACTAAAATCAAAATAAAGTCTTAAACTACACCTGAACTGAGAGGTATATTGAGCCTTGCAGCCATATGCATTTCCTTTTAAAGAGATTCTGTAATGAGGAAAAAAAAAAAAAAAAAAAAAAAAAAAAAAGAAAAAGTTTCCCTGGGGGGTACTCCCCTCAGTAGGGGGAAGCCTTTGGACCCCATCAAGGCTTCCCCGCCATCCTGTGTCCCACGTCCGTTTTGTTGCAGCCAACAGAACGCACAGCCGACAATTTGTCAGGCTGTGCAATATTTATCTTTTCTGCCTCCAGCGGGGGCACTGTTGCGGCTCTTTCCACAGAGATCGGCAAAAATAGCCGACCTCCGTCGTGTCCGCTCTACTGCACAGGCGACTTGTGCCTGCGCAGTAGAGCGGCCCGACAGCGATCGGCTATTTCCGCCTATCTCCGAGCCGATACTGCGCTGGAGCCAGGAAGGTAAATATTTACATCCCCGCTGTTCAGGGAGCTTTATCGCCGCCGTAGGACGACGGGGAAGCCTCAATATGATCCGGAGGCTTCCCCCACCCAAGGCGAGTACCCCCCAGGTGAACTTTTTTCTTTCCAGATTTTCTTTAAAAACACTACCAGTTCTACCAGTTGCCTCAAATACAAAAGTTAAATTGCACTTAGAATAAGACTCAAATCTTTGCAAACGTGGTTTGCGTTCCTACTGTTGCTGTGCCAGACAATTCTAAATTATAAACTTCTCAAAAGTCCGTGCTCACATTCGAAGATATAAAGAATTGAATAATCTCACAGCCGTGATCCAAAAGTCCACAGTTCCTCCCATGCAGGGTTCTTCTGCCTGGGAGGAACTGTGGACTTTTGGATCACAGCTGTGAGCTTATTCAATGCTTTATATCTTTAACTGAGCGCAGACCTTTTGAGAGGTTTATAATACTAGTTTCCTGGCAGTTTTGCTGATCTCTTTGGCTGTGGCAGCGCCATCCCTGAGACCAGCAAGCATAGGGCTACATGTTGGTTTGCAAAAGAATCAGTGTGAATCCTCCTGCAGAGGAAATGCTAATTTGGTTCATGTTGACAGGTAAGATTCAGACCGGACACACACACACACACACACACACACACACACACACACACACACACACACACACACACACACACACACACACACACACACACACACACACACACACACACACACACACACACACACACACACACACACACACACACACACACACACACACACACACACACACACACACACACACGTAAATCAAAAAATAAAAGTTTTCTATAAAAAAAGAAGAATTTCAAATGAAAATGCGTCACACACAACCTCAATGCTTGAAAACGATCCTAGAACCCTTAACTTAGGACCCTGTGTCAGCAGAAAGCTCATGAGCATTTTCTAAATTTTAGTGTGACACTGTGCATCAATTCCACATGCAACAGATGATAATCAGATTACTAAGTAAATCTGCAAATCACAACCATCTTCAGAAGAGAATCTCGCATTATACCACTTAATCTAGTCACTGGCCATCAAAAAGTTAGGGCTCAAGGCCACTTAAACTCCATAATGCTAGGAACACGATGCAATTTTCTGACAGATTTACTGTCAGATTAATTATATCCAACATGTTCGATATGATTTCCGATTGATTTTTCATAGAAGAAAAGAAAATCGATAGAACAATTATTTCCAACATGTCCGATATGATTTCCGACAGGGCTGTGGAGTCGGAGTCGGAGCAATTTTGGGTGCCTGGAGTCGGGAAAAAATGCACTGACTCCGAATGAATTTGTAACTAATTAAAATAGAAAATATGATAAAATGTTATATTTCTCAGATAAGTCATTAAAAATAATGTATATATACAGTATATATACACAGTAATAGCAATCTGATTGTGACTGTACAGTATATATGAGGTGTACACAGTAATCTCATATATGTTACGGCCAGAACCCGAAGTTTGGCCAGAACTAGAAGTGGCCGGCCACTTCGGGTTCTGGCCGGCCAATGCGCGAACTGGCCGCTGCGCTGCGGCCAATGTGAGAAATGCAACAAGTAAGGTTAATGTTATGTTGTGGCCGCAGCGCAGCGGGCAAATGTATCACATCTTAGTTTATTCAAAAAATAGTTTATTTCAGTTTTCTGCGTGCGTTTTCTGCACATCAAGGGTGTTTCTTTCCAGAAAAACGCGTGCGTTTTTTTTTTCAGCAGCTTATGTAATTGATTGAGAAAACTGACAAAATGTGCAGAATCATGAACAGAAGCGACAGCTTCCGCCGCATCAGTTGCCAGGTCCCTCCACCGTGTGTATGCGGAGGGACCTGGCGATGAGCTGTCGCCAGCCTGTCGCGCACACGCTCCCGTGTGCTAGCGACAGGCCAAAAAGTGTTGCCCGTATGGGCCATTACTCAGGCAGGGAACACACTTGTCTTTCAGTTTTCTGCGTGCGTTTTCTGCACATCAAGGGTGTTTCTTTCCAGAAAAACGCGTGCGTTTTTTTTTTCAGCAGCTTATGTAATTGATTGAGAAAACTGACAAAATGTGCAGAATCATGATGCAGAATGTCAGTTTTTTTTCTGCGTGCGAAAAACACATTAAGTGGGAACTAGCCCATTGATTAACATGAGCTCACAGAAAACGTGTACAAAAAAGTCAAGTGTGTTCCCTGCCTCAATCATTTTTCTGCACTCAAAACCATGCCCTCCTGCAACTGAACTCTGTGCTGTCTGATATCAGGTTCATTTCTGGTAAAGGAAACCACAGTATCAGAAATGCAGCCAAGCGTCAGTCATCCCCCCCACATCTACTGCATACAAGTAGACTTTGTATAGAAGTCGCACTCAATTTAAATTTTCATCACTCCTTGTGCACATTGACAAAGTCAACAAAAGTAAATGTTTCCCAGTGTTACAGGCTTCAGAAAGAGCTTGCATGGCACCTGCACCTTTGAACTAATACATACGTTCAATCCTGTGTCATTAAGCTATATTTAAAAGCAAAACTGAAAAGGATGTCTATCCCAACAGGCTCCTGCCTAGCAAAGATTGTGTCATCTAAAAAGTGTGTTGGAAAGTGGAGGAGGAGCCAATGCACAGTAGAAGGATCAAAGGTTTCAGGCAGGTGCTCAATGCATTAACCACTTCACCCCAAAGGGGTTTTGGCCCTAACTGACAAGAGCAATTGTCACCCTTCAGGGCTCATCCCTTTCATTTGCCAATAGCTTAATCACTACTAATCAAAATTAAATGATCTAGATCTTGTTTTTTTCACCACCAATTAGGCTTTTTGGGGGTTGATATTTGTTTTCAGTAATTATTTTCTATGCATTTTAAAGGGAGAGACAAGGGGGGGAAAAAATGAAAACACACTATTACTCCATTTCATCCCCTATAGTTTTAATATAAACATTGCTACTGTACATAAAACCCACACATTTTCTCTGCCTATTAGTCCTGGTTATCACAAGATTTGAATTAGGTCCCTAGTGCAAAGTATGCCGACAATTTATCATTTGGAAATGAAGTTATTTTTTCTACGTTGTGTTTGTTTTACTGATTTCACGTGCACAGCAGCAGCAGTGCTGTCCTGGAGCCGTTAAGAGGCTATAGCTGTCTAGCAGGACGTTTTAATACGCCTGCTTGTCTTTACGCGGTTAGAGGACAATAAGTTAGAAAAAGCAGGGTATCCAACCGCCTGTCGGCAGGCCAGAGTAACAGCGCCCACGGGCCGTAGTTTGCCCAGTGTTGGCCTAGTAGGTTACTGCATAGTCCAAATGCTCATGCAGACCCCTGCCCATCACTGACTAACCAGCAAGCTCATAGTGACCCAGAACTCATTGGGGTGTGTAAGGGACTACAATGGTCCTAAAAGCCCCCTTACCCATCACTGAAATCCACTACAAGGGTGCTGTGAACATCAATCTTGGATCATCTAGCAATGGAAGGTGGCCTAGTCTAATCACTCTTTTTCATAATCTACACAATCTAGAATGTTCTGGAAAAGTCCAACGCTTAGAGGACCCACTTCATAATTCACAGGATTTACAGGATCTGCTACTAAAAACACTCAAATGCCAAAGGAAGACCGCAAGTCTTAGAGAGAGTCAATATACTGATGGGTCCGGCTGTTTTGGCGGCACAAGATGGGCCTACTTGGCATTAAGCAGGTTGTTTTAATGTTTTGGTTGATCTTGATATATAAACATGCACATTGCATGGTAGAGAAAAGTTTTGTCAGCTGCTTCACAAGTGCTGTGTCAGCCATTGACGCACATGGCCCACACATGCTGACACTTGCATGCTTTCCTCATTGCATCATATTTACCCTAAGGCTGGTTTCACAGTGGGACGTTAAAATCCCACGTTACAGCAGCCAGTAACGCAGCCTAACTCACAGCACTGTAAAATCAATGTGCTGGTTCACAGTGCACACGTTGGTTTTCATAGTAACGCAGTACGTTTAAACAAAGTGCTGCATGCTGTACGTTATACTGGCTAAGCCACGTTAGACTGTTTGCACATGCTAAGTAATGTTTGAGGAGGAGGTCTCCCCTCCTCCTCCTGCGCCAGCCACATGGCTGATTAATATTCACTGCACTGTGGTGAGACTGTGGTGAGACTCTAGTGTTGTCTGGATCATGAACGAATCGTTCATTTGATCCAGATCTTTGTGAGCCGAATCATCCGGATTACCACAATGAAAGATTCGGTTCACAGTGGATGTCTGCCTGGAAGAAACAGGAACATACAGAATGTACAGTGCAGGGAAGGTCCTGTCCTGCTAGTCATTTCACCCAGTCTGCTTCCCTAGTAAAATGATTCAAATGATCCGATTCAAATGATCCGAATCCTTAAAAAGACCCATCACTAACCTGGAGTGGCTGCTTTGAGAGCTGCACAACGCAGCTCAATCTGAGGTCCAACTTCAACACCACCATGCGTTGCGTTAGGGGCACGTTATGCGACCATAAAGTCCCCTAAAACGCAACGTCTTGGTGGGAAAGTAGCCTAAAATCTCCACCGCTTTCTGTCCTATCCATCACTCCACTGATTCCTGCAGTTATCACCTAGTGTGGCTGCAGACACCCATATTTATTTCCTTATGGACTTACACTTAAGCCAGATCTCAACTTCATCTCAGTTCTAAAAGAAATGCAACAGCATAACCACCTTTAAAGAAAAAAACATTTCTTTGTTACAGCGGATACAAATCCTGAAATAAATCTGCACTGTTTCTATTTCCTGCTTTCATGGAAGCAGACATTGTTAACATCCTGTGCTTTCAAATGAGCTTTTCTGCCTTACCTGCTGTGGCGGGTGAGAGTGAGGGAGAGCAAATTACAACTTGCGATTAGACAAATGAGGGGTAATAAAGGCTTAACTCTCAAAATACATACAGGGTGCATTTCTCTACGATTTCCTTCTGTCCTTTGCAAGACTTCAGGTCCACTTTAAAGGGAACCTTAAATGAGAGGAATGTGGATGTTGCATTTTAAAAAAGACAACAGAAGTGAGAAGAATATGGAGGCTGCCATATTTATTTCCTTTTAAATACATGTTGCCTGGCAGCCATGCTGTTCTATCTGGCTGCAGAAGTGTGAATCACACCAGAAATAAGCATGCAGCTAATCTGGTCAGATCTGACAATGTCAGAAACACCTGATTTGCTGCATGCTTGTTCAGGGTCTATGGTTAAACGTATTAGAGGCAGAGGATCATTAGAGCTGCCAGGCAACTGGTATGGTTTAAAAGGAACTAAATATGGCAGCCTTCATATCCCACTTGCTTCAGTTGTCCTTTAAACAATATCAGTTGCTTGTCGGTCCTGCTGATCTTTTTGGCTGCAGTAGTGGCTGAAACACACCGGAAACAAGCATGCAGCTAATCCAGTATGACTTCAGTCAGAGCCCCTGATCTGCATTCTTGTTCATGTGCTGTGGCTAAAAGTATTAGAGACACACAGGATCTGCAGGAGAGTCAGGCAACTGGTTTTATTTTAAAAGGAAAAATCCATATCCTCGGTTTAGGTTCCTGAAGTGAGAGGGATATGGAGGCCGATGTCTTCACTGCTTTATAAATAATGCCAGTTACCTGGCTGTCATGCTGAACTTTTGGCTTTAGTGGTGTTTGAGTCACAGACCTGCAACAAGCATGGAGTCAGACCAGAGTCAAGCCATCTGATGTGCATGCTCCTTGGTTAGTGGCATACAGTATTAGAAACAGAGAAACAGAATGAGCACAGATGTCAGGCAACTGGTATTGACTATAAGGGAATATCAGCCACTTCAGGCTCACACACCTGCATTATCCACCGTGCACTTAATTTTTTGACTTATTCGCACTTGACGTACACAACTCAACTTGCGCTTCGTCCGACAAAAAAAAAAAAAAGTGCGCTCTTGTAACCAGGGCTTCCACCTCCGCAATTTTTTCACATTACATGAATACTAGGGAGATAAGCAGGCAAACTGGCAAGGACTGAGCTGCCCTGTTTTGTTATTAAACAGCATTCTGGTCAGTGACAAGCTTTGATGGCCAACAGAATATAGTGTGCCAGCTAACTAGTATAAAACTAAGGAGCTTAAAGAAAATGAATTATGTACAGAGTAGACTCAACAGTCTTGCTTACACCTGCATCATATAAACAAAATTGTCCATATTTTTAATTAACTGTAATGACTACGGCCTGGAACCCACTAGGACCGCTTTGAGATTTGAAAAGCTCTTGCTAACGTAATGCTATGGGTGCGATCCCACTTGAGGGATGCAATTTTATAGTGCTAGTGGGTTTGAGCCCTAATGGTGCATAAACACAAACATTCAATCTTGATTGGCAAATGAATGCCCAATTTTACCACCTTCATGTAGTATCAGAGCTTGCCTACACACATCTGTTACAGTATTAAGTCTGGTTGCCCTTATACTACATGGAAGCAGTAAAATGGACCAGTAGACATTGGATGAGTGTATGCACCCCAAATCTGTCTACATACCTTAGAACAGGGTCTTCAAGTACCCACCAACAGTGCGTGTTTTGCAGAAAACCACAAACATTGACAGGTGAGGTCATTAGTGTCTCAGCAGAGCTCATTAACTGTGGCTTTCCACAAAAACATGCACCTTTGGTGGTACTGGAGGACAAAGTTGAGTAAATCTGCGCTAGATGACACTTAAAGACTGCCAATCAGGACTGTCTCATCTAAGTTATAACGTGTAGGTGTTCCCAGACATCGCAAAAAAATCCTGCATCACAAATCCTTAAAATGTGCATTTGCGAAGTCCCACTGAATTCTACCGAACGGGAGACAAAGTTACCCGATTTTCACAACTATTCTGTCCAACACAAGTTTTCATAGTTTCAATCCTGAACTGAACTGAGGCATCCCCACTAGTCTGCCCAACACACGTTTCACTAGCTGGAATTCTGTACTGAGGTGTCACTGCTCTTCCCACTAACACGTTTCACTAGCTGGAATCATGTACTGAGGCATCACTGCTCTTCTCACCAGCACACGTTTCACTAGCTGGAATCATGTACTGAGGCATCACTGCTCTTCCCACCAACACGTTTCACTAGCTGGAATCATGTACTGAGGCATCACTGCTCTTCTCACCAGCACACGTTTCACTAGCTGGAATCATGTACTGAGGCATCACTGCTCCTCTCACCACCACACCTCTCACTAGCTGGAATCCTGTACTGAGGCATCACTGCTCTTCTCACCAGCACACGTTTCACTAGCTGGAATCATGTACTGAGGCATCACTGCTCCTCTCACCACCACACCTCTCACTAGCTGGAATCATGTACTGAGGCATCACTGCTCTTCTCACCAGCACACGTTTCACTAGCTGGAATCATGTACTAAGAAAGGCAAAGGCTTGTGTGCTAAATCAATAGCCTGCATGCTTTATCATTTCCAGAAATATTCAGAAACCGAATATTTGAAATTAATCATTTCATGCATTTCTAAAGTTTGAGTTTTTTTCTCAATGAAATAAACTACTACAATACAACCTAGCTATGTTCCTAATTTTATAGTAATGAATTACTATTCCTTGGACTAAATACCAGTTTCTCAGCAGTCCGGTTATAAGGTGGTAGTAGTATGCTGCAGTCCAACGTTCCGTATTAGAGGTCATAAAACTGTGGCAGTGAAAAACGCTTGCCAACAGATGTAGAAAAGATTTAGATATACATGCAGCAGTGCACTCCAATGCCAGCTCTGCATACAGGGGCTGCAAACAGGCCACCCAAGCTAAATCAACCGCTAATAGGCCACCACCCAAACAATTTGGGTGTCAAAAAGTTGCCTTTTCCATGGCGTTATATGGTACTGACCCCCTTTAGCATGCACTTTCAGCATATTGAAGGATGTCAGTGCTGCAAGCTTGCAATGCAGTATGATAGGAATACCCCCTTAAACATAATCACTTCTCTTCCTTTGACCTACATAAGTCATCAATCTTGCTATGCACCGCTCCAAGAATGAAAGTAGCTTTACTAAGGGCTCTTTCACACTAGAGGCTGCGGTAGAAAAGGCTGAAAGTCAGCCTTTTGCTTAACGCCAATACATAGCGTTTTCAAAGTGTTTTGAAAGCGTTTTACAGCTCACATGAAAACGTCTTTTTTTCTATAAAAATAAGTGAACAAGTCAGCTGTAAAACGCTTTGAAAACGCTGAAGTTAGCGTTTTCCATTGACTATCATTGAAACGCCAACAGCCAACTTCGGCTGTAAACAGCCCTGAAAAAGCTCCTGGGAGCGTTGAAACGCAACACTCCAAAACGTCGAGTTAGATGTGAAAGGTAAAATGAAAGTCTATGGACTTTCATTTTACCTTAGAAAACGCCAACTTCGGCTGTGGCGTTAAAACGCCGATAAAGTCCTCTGGTGTGAAAGGGCCCTAAAGTTTTTAAGTACACACACACACACGCTATATTGTTACAGTGAAAACTTTAAAGTACTTCTAAACCGGTAAATTCTGATTTATGTGCAGTACGGTGACATATGTCACAGCATAAGCCACACCTTCCTGCGCTCCCCAGTGGCCCCTGCTCTGCTCAGCCATAATCTCTGACATCGAATATGGGTGGGGAGGAAGTGTCAGTTCCCCTTCTGTCCGTATGTCACCTTAACGGCCCAACATCATTGTGTGTGATGGCACACAGTGCATGAGAGCTGTGACTTGTGTGGGCTTAGGAAAATTGATCTCAGAATTAACGTACACAAATTTCTACACAGTACACCCTGCCCCCTAAAAACACCACTCTAGTAATGTCCAGATGCGACTGTAATATCCACCTTTTGCTCCGGCACCAGCAAACTCATCAGCAGGAGTTTGCAAACATGACTCTTCACACAGCAAGCAGGAGATAGACTTTCTCAGGCTTCTTAAATGTTTACGATATTTATTCAAGTAACAGAAATACAGATAGATACAGTTTATCATCTCCTTGCAAAGCAGACTTCCATGTTGCGTTACAGCGGCGTGAGTACCTTCCTTCTGAAAGTACCCAGGTCTTCTTGTATCTACTCTATGTTACATCTAGACTACCTATGTACAGCATACATCATATCAGATTACAGAAAGGAATGAACATACTTAGAGAAACAATTGGGTTCCAGTCAGTAGAAGTCAGAGATGAAGGGCATGAAAGTATGAAGCAGAGTGAGCTCTGAGCGCCCCCCCCCCCCCCTCTAAGTGTTTAATACCGAATAGGAAAGAGTTAAACGTGACATCATATTCGCCATCCCCTAGACCCGACTATTGGATGAGCCCTATCGTGGTGTCATAATACCCACCCACTCGATTAATAATCAATGAGGCATTTGGCCTATATGCAGGACCGTGAATGTTTAGTAAATATGGCCAATGTTTTCTGTTCCTGTGGTTGAGGTCAGAGTAGTCCGATGGCCTTCTTTTAGGAACATGTTCTCAGTATCTGCGTGTATCCTCTGCTACACGCAGACCCTGAGATGCCTCTGCCTGCATCACAAAACCTCTATTTATTTTAAAGGCATACACTGCGGACAAGCCTTTTACATAAAACTCAGGCCAAGTAACTGAGGCCTACTTAAATTATAACAATCCCCCCTAAAACGGCTTGACCCGCAGATCCCAGCGTCTGAACCTCCCAGTACCTGGTTTCTTTTCTTTTATGTTTCACTTTTCGATGTTCGTGCTCACACAACTTCTCTCTCTTCCAGGGGTAATCGCCTAGAGCAGAGAAGTTGTGTGAGCACGAACATCGAAAAGTGAAACATAAAAGAAAAGAAACCAGGTACTGGGAGGTTCAGACGCTGGGATCTGCGGGTCAAGCCGTTTTAGGGGGGATTGTTATAATTTAAGTAGGCCTCAATTACTTGGCCTGAGTTTTATGTAAAAGGCTTGTACTGCTATACAAGATAAAGTCTATGATTGTTCAGTACTAGCGCCACTCTGGCAAACCATTTCTCCAATGATTAAGATTCTCTTCAGATTCGCAGGATAGGCAAGCCTCCACCATACCCAGTCATACGGCACTTACTGATCTAGACAACCCGGGTCACAGTGCACTGGGGATATTCCCAGGTCACCCCTGACCTATATATGACCACTGTGGGACTTCAATACCTTTGCTTTAAATTGGCATTCTATACACCATACAATGGTATCAAAAGTTAAGCATTCCATGCACTTTGCTTACCTGGCAATATTGAAATGCTTACCTGGCGATACCATTGCATGGTGTATAGAATGCAGATTTGAGTTTACAGTACAGGCAAACCAAGGTACTTTCCCATTTCTAATACTGGTGGGTTGGATAATCTCCCCAAAACCATAATGTAGCAGGTAAAGTGGCTTTAGACAATCTGGTTGCTCCAATATGTACAATTTGCTTGATTGGTTTGCAACTTAAGGGAAAAAAAACAGAAGGAAAAAAAAAACACAGGCTTGAAGCGCAGTGTTCAGCACTGGCGCTCAGTACTCCTGGGAAATCGCTCTAAAAGGCAATACCCAGAAGACTTATAATGCAGAATGACTCACGAGATCCAGCCTGTACTTCAGTTCATCAACACTCACTTGAGTAAACAGAAAACACCACTGCATTTTCTTACATGTACATACAACACCAGGCTGCCTATTAAACTACAATGAAAACAAAAATCTCAGGAGCTAAGCACAACTGGGGCACTGCAGACCAAGCATGGACCATTACAGCTGAATAGAACCATTTCTGCTATTACAGACCACATATTTGCTCCTGTGCTGAACAAAGACAGATCAATGACAAAAATAGGCGTAGTCATATGTGACCACTTTAATATCCTTCATGAAAATGAGGTTCCCATAACATCTATTAAAACTCTAGTACAGCTTTAACAGATTTTTCCATTGTTCGAGACTGACAAAATGTTCATATTTAAGACAGCTATTCCTAACACTCCATACAGGTCCAATGCTACTACAAAAAACAGACCAGCCTCACAGTAGAGCAAAATAATGTAAACAAAATAAACACAAAACAAGACATTTTACAGCTAACCGCCAGCACAGATTGTGTGTGCAGTCACTGCTCATGCTACTTGGGTGATTATCTGATTTATACAGTCTATAAATCCTAGTGAGCTTATTGTTCAGTGTCATCTGGGGATCCTCCTACAGTAGAATCATTCATAAACACATGGTATTGATTCAAATTTTTTAATAAATTCAGCAAATTTTGTAAGATTTTTTTTGACTACCTGACCCACAGATGTAATCAAATCAGTTGCTTTTCAGAAGATGTAAACATAATGGCATACATTCATCCATAGCAACAAAACAAAAAAATCAGTATTTGCTGAATCGGTAAGAAAAATTATACAGTAAATCAGATGGCTTTGTTTTGTTCTGGACACTTATCTATACTCTAAATAACTTCCACACTAGGGTAGATTGATGGGAATAAATCCCTAAATCCGTGGTTCTCAACCCATTTGAATTCATTACATGACACCAAACACTCAGATCTCGGTGACATCACACAAAAGAGGAAAATAATCACAAAATGGATGGAAAGAGTGCAGTGGGACAGTGAGGCCTGATGAGAACACCACTATTTCTGTATTCGGGGCTTAACTTAAAACAAACCTGGCCATAACTAAATTTCCATATTAATGAGCTATGATCTAGTTTCGGATTTAATAGTGGTAGCTGCTAATCAGTGGCGGCTGCTGCTGCTGCCGCTGGCACAATTACTACTGCTACTGGAACCATGGTAACTGCTGCCTAGTGCAGAGATGCTTCTCTCTGGTTTCATTAGATAAAATCTAAAAAAGGTCTCCAAATGGAAACTACACACTTTATATGTAAAAGGCGTGAACTTACTTTATTCACCATTGGCCTTTGAGGGTTATTGCTATTTATTGTTTGAGCTGTGTCCCACCCTGCTCCATTCTGCTTCCCTCTCCGCTCAAAGTTAGAGCGGGGCTACAAAAAGATGGCCGCCAACGTCCACAAATGCAGACTTGGTGACAATGTTCTTGTAACCCTGCTATAACTGTAACTGGAGCAGAGGGGGCAGCAGAGTGGAGAAGCAAAAAAGAGCAGCGACATATACCCGAAGATGTCGCAGCACACTGGTTGGGAGCAGATGCCCAAAAAAGAAAAAAAAAAAAAAATATATGACCATTTAAAGAAACATACTGAGGAAAAGAATAGAACAAGAACCAGAGGGAAGCGAGAAAAAACAACAATTAGTCTCTACTTGTGCAGATAATACTGGAGGTATGTAAAGCACCATGGGCCTTGTGCATGAAAAAGTAGCAGTAAATCTGCATATGTCAGTGGAAAACCCATGGTCTGCTGCTGTTTTTCAGGCTGGTTGCAAGAGAGTTAATGCCGGATAACATTTGTAAGACAAAAAGAATGGCACAGACACTGGAAGCAGCCTGGGGAAAAAGAGGTAAAATGAGAACAAAACAGGAGGAAGCCGCATTACCACTTCCACTTTGCAATCACCGACAAAAGTGTTCTCAGTCCTCCCACAGGATTGTCTGCACTCCAGAGTATCCCTTATTAGCGATGACACTGCTGATAGCATGTGGAATGCAGTATAGGCTACTTTCACTTTTAGTGCAGATCAGAGCGCCTACTCACTGCAAAACTGAGGTATCGGAGCCACTTACAGGAAGCATAGGGTCCCTAAAAAAAGAAAAAAAAAAAAAAAAACAAAGTCCGTTCTACCCAATATTTTCGGACATGTCAGATGGCATGTTAGGATCAGACGGGGTGATACATGCTAGAAATGTCAGAAGAAATCTGTAAAGACTTCAGATTTTTATTGGATAAAATCATTCCAGATTACTTTGGCCACAAATCTAAAAAGTGTTTACATAAGTTTGTGCACTTTGCAGACTGAGACGAGTACGACAATCTGTCTACATACCCACGACGCAATTTGAGAACTATCAGATCATGCAATATTAAAGGGGTTCTTTCACGAATTAGGAAAAAAATAAAACGTGGTTTATGCATAAACTATTAAACATCCTTGTAAAATCGTGTAAACAGTTTTAAAAAAAAAAATGGTTTCATCAATATAACGTGTTGTAAATAGTGACGGATGACAGCTGGGAGGCTAATCCATTTGTTAGGGGGGGTTTTTCTTACTTTCTTTTCACAACCATAACTGCTGCCTACATAGTTTTCAAGTGGTTTAAAAAGTGGTTTATGTATAAACTATTAAACATCCTAATAGTGTAAAAAGTTTTTTTTTTTTAAAAAAATGGTTTATCAATATAACATGTATTGTAAATTGTGACGTGTAAAGGACTGGGAGGCTAATCCATTTGTTAAGGGTGTTTTTTTTTTTTTTTTTTTTTTTTTTACACTTTTACAACCATAACTGCTGCCTACATAGTTTTCAGTGGTATAACCCACTTTTAGCAGGAATTGCCGTTATAACCCTAATAGCTGAGCTCCGCTGAGCTGCTGAATATGTGTTTGCAAAACAATCATTGAATCGAATCTGACAAAGAATCATATGGTGTAGATGGGACTGATTCTCCCTGCAGCTTATGACTTTTCACAAAAAGGAGTCTCTGCAGGGGTCTGGTTGCCTAGCAATAATGTAAACACATATTCAGCAGCTCAGCAGTTAGGGTTATAACGGCGATTCCTGCTAGAAGTGGGTTATACCACTGAAAACTATGTAGGCAGCAGTTATGGTTGTAAAATTAAGGAAAAAAAAATAAAAAAAACACCCCTAACAAATGGATTAGCCTCCCAGTCCATTATACGTCACTATTTACAATACATGTTATATTGATAAACCATTCATTTTTTTTTAAAATGTACACTATTTTAGAAGGATGTTTAATAGTTTATGCATAAACCACTTTATTTTTTCCTCATTCGCGGAAGAACCACTTTAAGGAAAATTTGTTAAAGAGAAACCGTAACCAAGAACTGAACTTCATTCCAATAAGTAGCTGATACTCCCTTTCCCATGAGAAATCTATTCCTTTTCTCAAGCTGATCATCAGGGGAGGCTCTGTATGGCTGATATTGTGGTGAACCCCCCCGTGTGATGTCAGCGCTTTAAAGCGCTGAGGTATTAACACCACACTGGGTGCCTTGTTGCATTGTGGGAAATAAAAGCGGTTTCCAACTGCCAAAAAAAAGCAAGCAGCATCTCCTTACAACAACATCACCTGCCAGCGGTAAAATTTTCACCATGTGATAAATTACTGAATGTAAAACAGGGAGAGGAAAGATTTTACAATGAGCAAACACTGACTAAATCATTTATACATAATTATTGTAAAAATTAAGCACTTTTTTACTACATAATTTTCATTTGAATTCTTGTTTAATGTTAAAGGGAACCTAAACAGAGGGATATGGCTGTTTCCTTTTAAACAATACCAGTTGCCTGGCAGTCCTAATCTCTTTGGCTGAATCACATACATGAAACAAGCATGCAGCTAATCCAGTCTGATTTCAGTCAGAGCACCTGATCTGCATGCTTGTTCAGGGGCTGTGGCTAAAAGTATTAGAGACACAGGATCAGCAGGAGAGTCAGGTAACGGGCATTATTTTAAAAGGAAAAATCCATATCTTTCTCAGTTTAGGTTCCCTTTAAAGTATGTCCGACTACCCATTCGTATTGAACAACCGTTATGACAGATTGATTGACTTACACACTAATTACCAGGATAGTCTCTGCGACCTGTGATTCTGGAAGATGGATCAGGGAATGATTGTTAGTCACTGGAAATCCCCAGATTCATCTTCCGGTAAGTACTCAAATTCAACCCAATTTAAAAGGACTCTGCCAGATGGTGCACGATTTTCCCATTAATTTTTGACACCATCCAAGAGTGAACTCGATCCTAGAGATGACAACAAAGTTTCCCAATGTCATGCACATGTCACTAGGCAATAGCGTCTATATAGAGGGGAGGAAAGATTATAGCACTGGAAACCATTTCCATGGGTGAAGAAAAAAAAAAAGAAAAAAGAGGGAAATAATGTGGGCAGTGATGAGTGTTCTGACGTAAATATCCTTTTCACCTGATTCAGAACAGTAACTGTGTTTGTACACGGAGGCCATGGCAGGGAGGGTTAACAGACAACTGAAGTGAGAGTGATATGGAGGCTGACATTTATTTCCTTTCAAACAATACAAGTTGCATGGCAGACCTCTTTGGCTGTAGCAGTGTCTGAACAACACCAGAAACAAGAATGCAGATACCTGGTAAGATCTGACAAAGTCAGAAACATCTGATATTATACATGCTTGTTCAGGGTCTATGGCTAAAAATATTAGATGATCAGCAGGACAGCCAGGCAGCCAGTATTTCTTAGAAGGAAATAACTATGGCAGCCTCCATATTACTCACTTCAGTTGTCCTCTAAGCCAGTGTTCCAACCAGGGCTGTGGAGTCGGAGTCGTGGAGTCGGGCAATTTTGGGTGCCTGGAGTCGGAGTCGGGAAAAATGCACCGACTCCGACTCCTAATGAATTTGTAACTGTAATTAAAATAGAAAATATGATAAAATGTTCTATTTCTCAGGTAATAGTCATTAAAAATAATGTATATATACAGTAATAGCTGTGCTTAGTCCACAAAAATGAAATAAACCAATCAAAATTAGTTACTTGTGCTGCTTCAATAAAGCAGTCCCCGTATTTTTAAGGTCAGATATACATATCTGATTGTGACTGTATATATGATGCGTACACAGGAATCTCATATATACACTAAATAACATCTATGCTGTAAGAATAAAGCCTGATGTGTAGCTGTGTCACTAATAGAGATGGTCAATGAGATGGAAATAATTCTGCACTGATGCTGATTTATGCAAATGTATGCACTCCCTTTGCTGATGAAATCAAATAATTTGATAGGTTATTAAAATTTGGTTTGGTGACTACAAATTAAAGGGTACCTGAGACGGATGAAAAGTAAAGTTTTATACATACCTGGGGCTTCCTCCAGCCCCCTTCAGGCTAATCAGTCCCTCACTGTCCTCCACCACCCGGATCTTCTGCTACGAGTCCTGGTAATTCAGCCAGTCAGCGCAGTCCGGCCGCATGCCACTCCCACAGCCAGGAACATTCTGCACCTGCGCAATAGTGCTGCACAGGTGTAGTATGCTCCTAGCGGTGGAGTGTGTTCATGCGCACTACGCCAGACTGGCTCAAGTACCTGGACTCATAGCAGAAGATCCAGGTGGTGGAGGAGGACAACGAGGGACTGATTATCCTGAAGGCGGCTGGAGGAAGCCCCAGGTATGTATAAAACTTTAATTTCATCTGTCTCAGGTTTACTTTGTTACACAGTAGTACTATACTCTACATATGCACTCCTCACAGAGCTGCAGGGAATCCACTGAGAATGCTGTGCACATTGAACACAGAGGTGTTGTCTGTTTACAATCTCCTCATTCCCCTGCAGAGTACCTGCACATCATTCTTACATGTACCCACACTTACATTGCCTAGGGCCTGATAGATGTTCTTTGTTCCGGTTTGTACCTTTTACAAGTACTATTACTAAGGACTAGTTTTAGTCTAAAGGGAATAAATATAGTAGTCTACATATCCTTCTCACTTCAGTTGTCTTGTAAAATTCCTAAGCGTTGGCAGTTATGAGACGAATTTCATGTTACATACTTTTAATCAACAAAATTGTAATATGCAAATTAGAGGAGTCGGAGTCGTGGAGTCGGAGTCGGAGGAATCCTAAACTGAGGAGTCGGAGTCGGTGGATTTTTGGACCGACTCCACAGCCCTGGTTCCAACCCTGTCCTCAAGGCCCACCAACAGTGCATGTTTTGTGGAAATCCACAGGGGTAATCAGCTCTGCTACAACCCCAATTACTCCACTTGTGATTTAGTGTGGTTTTCTGCAAAACATGTACCGTTGGTGGGCCTTGAGGATAGGGTTGGGGAACTCTGCTTTAAAGGGGAACTGAAGAGAGGTATATGGAGTCTGCAATGTTTATTTCCTTTTAAGCAATACCAGTTACCTGACAGCCCTGCTGATCCTCTGCCTCTAATACCATTAACATAGCCCCTGAACAAGCATGCAGCAGATCAGGTGTTTTAGACTTTAAAGTCAGAGCTGACAAGACTAGCTGCATGCTTGTTTCTGTGCTATTCAGATACTACTGCAGAGAAATTGACCAGCAGGGCTGCCAAGCAACTGGTATTGATTAAAAGGAAATATGGCAGCCTCCACATACCGCTTACTTCAGTTCCCCTTTAAAAGGAAAAATATGGCAGCCTCCATATTCTTCTCACTTCAAGTGTCCGTTAAGTCAGCCTCGTCACTGCATTGCGTCCCATCTCTCAGATACAGCCTCATAGCCAGAAGGGTAAGTTAACCTCTGCTGCAGCTGTCATGTACAAACACCCCGTTTCTGTTCCAAATCAGGCAGAACAAAGATCAACTTTCAAACACTTCGGGGAAGGTGGAGCAGCGCAGGAGTAAAACTTACGCATCGGGTGGGTTAAGTATGGAGAACAATGCTCTCAGCCGTCACTCAACTAAAGTGATCCTTCAACATGGATCGCTGGTCGAACGTCCAAAAAGCTTCCGTACTCGCACTGGATTCTCAGCAGAGGTAGTGGTTGTCTGCCTCAGCCCAATTTCATCTAGCATGTGTACAGAGCCTTATGCATCAGTGACCCCCAAGTATTGTTCCCCTCCTCACCCCTCCCGATAGAAACTACTCCATTGCGAGGCTTGCTGTTGTCCCTGCTTCTCCATAGAAACAGATTAGCTGAAGCTCTACACAATATCCACCAACAACTAATGCATGTCAAATAATTAAATAGATGAGTAATCTGATCATAATCAATAATAACTAATGCTTAATTGATCAGTTAATACACCTATACAGACAGTAATTGGCTAAGGAAAAAAAAAAAAAAAACCATCTGTCTGATTTCCTACATTTGAAGTATGCCTTTATAGTATAGGTTTTCTATGAGCAACACGTTCTAAAGTTTACAAAGACAGCGCCAGCGAACAGCAAAGAGATGCAAAAGGTGAACCCTATGAGGGTGGTTCCATGACAGAACTACTGCACCTGCGCAGTCCGCTCCAGTCCACGTGACGGTGATAGACAGCGCCGCCCGCACAGGCGTAGTACAGGCCGACCTGGGGGTCAGCCTGACCTCATCGCCGGGGAATCAGGGCTGTGGAGTCGGAGCAATTTTGGGTGCCTGGAGTTGGAGTCGGGGAAAAAAAATGCACTGACTCCGACTCCTCATGAATTTAAACTAATTAAAATAGAAAATGTGATAAAATGTTCTATTTCTCAGAAAATAGTAATCATAAATAATTTATATATACAGTAATAGCTCTGCTTAGTCCACAAAAATCAAATAAAATCAATCAAAATTAGTTACTTGTGCTGCTTCAGTAAAGCAGTCCCCGTATTTTTAAAGTCAGACATACATATCTGATTGTGACTGTATATATGATGTGTACATCGGAATCTCATAATTAAAAAAAAAATCCATGCTGTAAGAATAAAGCTTGATGTGTAGCTGTGTCACTAATAGAGATGGTCAATGAGATGGAAATAATTCTGCGTTGATGCGGATTTATGCAAATGTATGTACTCTCTTTGCTCATGAAATCAAATAATTTGATGTTAAAATTTTGGTTTGGTGACTATGAATTAAAGGGCAACTGAAGCTAGAGGGATATGGAGGCTGCCATATTTATTTCCTTTTTAACAATACCGGTTGCCTGGCAGCCCTGCTGATCCTCTGCCTCTAATACTTTTAGCCAGAGACCCTGAACAAGCATGCTGCAGATCAGGTGTTTGACATTGTCAGATCTGACAAGATTAGCTGCATCCTTGTTTCTGGTGCGATTCAGACACTTCAGCAGTTAAATAGGGCAACAGGGCTGCCAGGCAATGTGTATTGTTTAAAAGAAAAATATGGCAGCCTCCGTATTCTTCTCACTTCAGTTCCCCTTTCAAGGGTACCTGAGACGGATGAAAAAAGTTTTATACATACCTGGGGCTTCCTCCAGCCCCCTTAAGGCTTATCAGTCCCTCGCTGTCCTCCGCCACCTGGATCTTCTGCTACAAGTCCTGGTAATTCAGCCAGTCAGCGCAGTCTGCCCAAGTGCAGCTTCTACAGCCAGGAGCATTCTGCACCTGCACAATAGTGCTGCGCAGATGTAGTACGCTCCTGACAGCAGAGTGTGTGCATGCGCACTACGCCAGACTGGACCAAGTACCTGGACTCAGAACAATATCCAGGTGGTGGAGGACAGCGAGGGGCTGATTAGTCTGAAGGGGGCTGGAGGAAGACCCAGGTATGTATAAAACTTTAATTTCATCTGTCTCAGGTTTACTTTGTTACACTGTAGTACTATACATATTTACTCCCCACAGAGCTGCAGGGAATCCACTGAGAATGTTGTGCACACTGAACACAGAGGTTTTGTCCATCACCCATAAACCTGGTTCAGATTGTGCATGAAGAATGTGTAATAGAGGAAGAATCTCCTCATTCTCCTGCAGAGTACCTGCAGATCACTCTTACATGTACCCACAGTTGCATTGCCTAGGGCCTGATAGATGTTCTTTGTTCCGGTCTGTACCTTTTACAAGTACTCTTACCAAGGACTCGTTTTAGTCTGACTAAAGGGAATATGACAGTCTACATATCCTCACTTCAGTTGACTTTTAAAATTCCTAAGTGTTGGCAGTTAAAGAGAGTCTGAAGCGAGAATAAAACTCGCTTCAGCTCTTATATTCAGCAGGGGCATGTGTGCCCCTGCTAAACCGCCGCTATACCGCGGCTGAACGGGGGTCCCTTACCTCCCAAATCCCCTCCGTTCTTTGCGGGGATCTCTTCCTGTTGAGGCAGGGCTAATGGCCGCAGCCCTGCCTTACACGCATCTGTCAGCGCGCATCTCCGCCTCTCACCCGCCCCTCTCAGTCTTCCTTCACTGAGAGGGGCGGGGGAGAGACGGCGATGCGCCGCTGATAGACTCGTGTGAGGCAGGGCTGCTGCAGCAGTTAACCCTGCCTTCAGCAGCAGCAAAATCTACGTTGCAGGGTGGGGGATTTGGGGGGTAAGGGACCCCCGTTCAGCCACGGGATAGCGGCGTTTTAGCAGGGGCAGAATATAGGCTCTGAAGAGAGTTTTATTCTCGCTTCAGAGTCTTTCAGATGATTTTTATGTTACATACTTTCAAACAACAAGATTGTAATATGCAAATTAGAGGAGTTTGAGTCGGTGTATTTTTGTACCGACTCCACAGCCCTGAAAAAAAAATACACCAACTAATACATTTAATTATAGGAGAAAATATATGATAAATTGTTCTATTTCTCAGATGATTGTCATCATACATAACATATATACAGAAATAAACGTGCTTAGTCCACCAAAATGAAATAAACCAATCAAAAAACAAGATATTTGGGCTGCTGCAATAAAGCAGTCCTATACACATATCTGATTGTGATTGTATAATGTGTACTCAGGAATCTGTTACGTATAACAAACATCTCTGCTGTAAAAGGGCCCATACACTGGTCGATTTCAGACAACGATCGATTTATGAGAAATCAATTCTATCAAATCTATCGATCGATGGCAGCTTTCGATCGATCTACTCCTGGCAGACGATCTATGGCCCATAGAGTTGCATTGGATCTAATGGTCCAATAATGCATTTAGATCAATTTCCAATAGATTTCATTCTGAAATCTATTAGAAATCTGTTGCTAGTGTGTGGCAGATTCGAATTGACAGGCAACTGATAGAAATAGATCTAATGGTTGAATCTGCTGCAAATCTATAAAAGTGTAAGGCCACCTTAAGAATGAAGCCAGATAAGTAGTTTTGTCACTAAAGGCGCATACACACACCGTAATCCATCAGACCCTCCCGCGGTGCGGTCGTTCTGCCGACAGTTGCACATGTGTACAGTCTGTCGGCAAGCTGATAAGGCTGGTTTTGACCGATGTGAAGAGCGGCTCAGTCAAAACCAGCCTTATCAGCCTGCGAACAGACTGTACACACGGGCATCATGCGTGTGTATGCGCCTTAATAGGGATGTCAATGAAATGCAAAGAATTCTGAGTTGATGTATGCAAATGTATGCACTCCCTTTGCCCCCTTTACTCACTACACAACCAATCCATAATTAGCTACAACTCACAGACACTATCCCGATTTAATATCTCCACTTATTTACCTCAAGTAATGTAAAGAAGGATCTTGCAGCTGCATAAATGATACTTGTATACTGCTTCCGTTTTAAAGTAACTAAGGCAGAGAACACACTTGACTGTTTTGGTGCTCAAGTTAATTAACTCAAATTAATGGGCTAGTTCACACTTAAAGTGGTCTGAAACTGCCAATATTCAATAAAAATTTGTTTTCTTCTACTTTTTATTATTCATAGTTATATTTGCTTTTGTGCACAATATTGTCTGTTTACAAATTACAAGTTTCCAAAGTGTAGTTTTTTTTGCCCTGAACTACTACATTGCATTTTTAACTGCTTTTTATTATATATTAAAATCTTCTAATGAGTTGTTCCTAAGCTGTTTTTTTTTTACTTGTCACATACAATGCATCTACATTGGAATGTAAACAAAGATACCGTTCTCTCCAGTTTGGATGCTAATTTGAAGCTGAATAGCAGAGCAAAGCTTTGTTTAACAATTTCAGTGATGTTCTACTAAAAAAAAAAAAAAAAAAAAAAAAAAATTCTGGGATAGTAGATTTGACGGTGTGAGGAATCTTAGTTTTTCCCGCAGAAAAATAAATAAAAAAAAAAAAAGAAAGAAAAAACACTGCATGATGACTGCACATTTTGTCAGTTTTCTCCATCAATTACATCAGCTGCTGTGAAAAAAACATGCGCGTTTTACTGCATAGAAACACGCTTGGTGTGCAGAAAAAGTATGCAGAAAAACTAGCACAGAAAAGAGACAAGTGTGTTCCCTGGCTAAACCAATCTTCCTTTAACTTGATCTCAGCATTGCCATGTGCAACAAATCCAAATACTGTTTTATGCACACTGCCTTCTAATCATACTGGATAGAGCAGAAAAATTCATTCCTATGCAGTAGCAGTCTTTCTTTCTGCAAATGATGATCATAAAAGCACCTGAAACTAAACAATTTCTGCCCCCAAACATCACTGATAGCACCTTTTACACAGAAGGGTAAGGGCTGTGTCAGCCAGAGAAGGAACTGATAAGGAAGGAAATGAGGATCTTTGAAGAATGAGACATCAAAGAAACTAAGTGGGTATGAATACAACCATTGCTCAGAAAAGAACAGAATATAAAATCCAAAGTTCTGGTAGTCTAAAGGGGCCCATACACCTAACGATTATCCCGCCGATATACAGCTTCACAGATTGTGATCTGTTTTATGCTGAAATCGATTCACAATCTGTTTGCAGTAAAGGCAGCCATACGATCCCTCTCCGATCAGATTCGATCAGAGAGGAATCTGTTGGTCGAATCTGATGGCAAATCGACCAGTGTATGGCTACCTTAAGTGGGCAAAACTAGTTTCAGTAGAGAGCCTTTACATTCTTTGTCCCACTACAAACATCCTGCGGGTTCTGGTTCTTCATTATTTCTCTGGCCACCTTGTGTAGAAAACGTACCTAATGAATCGGCTTTCTGCACCTCCGAGAAACACAGGAGGCAGATGCCATTGTTAAAAATAGGGTTTGCTTCCACTTATTAAAAACAGAGCCGTTCACATAAAGGCTGACTTATTACTCTTTTTCCAGACAAGCAGATGCGTTTCCCATAGCCACCTATGTTGCAAACACATCCTACCCAGATGCAATGAGAAAACCAGCTGGACACGGAATTGGTCCAGTCCACTCTATACCAAACAGCCCATCAGGACGGTCGGTCAAGTGGGAATCAAGCCTAAAACCTTATACAAGTAAAAGAGACATCTTACCCAAAGCAATATTTCCCAGCTTTAGCACTGATCATACAGATTTGCTGCTTCACTTTTGCACATGCCCCATTATCAAATACCACAGAAGCTGGTATTCAGGAGACAGAGACCAACACTGGCCAGCTCAGTGGTCTAGCAATATCAGCCTAAATGGCTGTCAAAGGGTTAACACTTATTTGTGATTGGTAGAGGAAAGAAAAAGTTTGTTTCCTTATGTTTAAAATTAAAAGTTGGAAACTAATAGAGAAAGTAAAGCAGTAGGAAGTAAGTGATGTGTTGTGCTGAAGAAAGTGTGATTAATGCAAGAGATATTGTAAACAAATACATCTAACAAAAGCCATTCACATTCTGGCAAGATAAAATTCAACCAGCTAATGCAAGCATTCATTATCAAATTAAATTTTAAACTGTGCGGGGCTGTACAAATATCACTAGCCTATGGAGCGGCACAGACAGGGTGGAAAGGAAAATGCCCTTGAGCAGATAATTTGCTGAAGCACCGAAGGGGATATGTAACTACTGGATCTGAGACGGGAGCGTGATTGAGGATGCGCGCACAGTGACTAGCAATGTCGCCAAAATCAAAACTTAAAGAGACTCCGTAACAAAAATTGCATCCTGTTTTTTATCATCCTACAAGTTCCAAAAGCTATTCTAATGTGTTCTGGCTTACTGCAGCACGTTCTACTATCACCATCTCTGTAATAAATCAACTTATCTCTCTCTTGTCAGACTTGTCAGCCTGTGTCTGGAAGGCTGCCAAGTTCTTCAGTGTTATGGTTCTGCTATGAACTCCCCCTTTCAGGCCCCTCTCTGTACACTGCCTGTGTGATATTTAGATTAGTGCAGCTTCTCTCTGTTCTATTATCTTTTACAAGCTGGATAAATCCTCCTCTGAGCTGGCTGGGCTTTCACATACTGAGGAATTACATACAGGCACAGCTGTCTGCACTCTGCAGGAAGAAATAGCCTGACACTTCAGTGGAAGATAGCTGCAGGGGGAAAGAAACACACAAATGATCTCTTGAGATTCAAAAGGATGGCTGTATACAGCCTGCTTGTGTATGGATGTATTTTCTATGTGTGGACATACTGTACATCAATTTACTTCCTGTTTTGGTGGCCATTTTGTTTGTTTATAAACAAACTTTTTAAAACTGTTTTTAACCACTTTTAATGCGGGGAGGAGCGGCGAAATTGTGACAGAGGGTAATAGGAGATGTCCTCTAACGCACTGGTATGTTTACTTTTGTGCGATTTTAACAATACAGATTCTCTTTAAAGAGAGCCTGAACTGAAAATAAAGTCAAAATTTCCATACACCGGTCATACTTACCTCCTGTGTAGTCTACTCAATCTCTTTCTCCTCTCCTGTGTTCCATTTGTCCACTGTGATCAATGGAATTCTCCGTCCTCCATTTTAGAAATGGCCATTACCCCATAACCGCTTCCTGGTCAGCACACTATTAAACTGTAATATCACCCACTTGAGCCATAGGGTAACATGGACATTACCTTGCACATTCAGTTGTAACTGACAGCTGCTGATATATAACTGACAGCAACTGGTATATTTCAGTTCCGACAATCTTGTCAGAACTGGAAGGGATCACTGTAAAAAGAAAATTGTGAGCTTCTGAGAGGAACTGATGGTGAGGTTAGTATGTACTATTCATTTGCAGCTTCGTCATGTGTTTATTTTCAATAATTTTCCTTGCTTCAGGTTCCCTTTAAAGTGGATCCGAGATGAACTTTTACTCAGGGCTGTGAAGTCAGTACAAAAATACACCGACTCGGACCCCGACTCCTCAGTTTAGGATTCCACAGACTGACGACTCTAATTTGCATATTACAATCTTGTTTATTGGAAGTATGTAACATAAAATTCATCTCTTAACTGCCAACGCTTAGGAATTTTAAAAGACAACTGAAGTGAGAAGGATATGTAGACATACATATGCCATATTTATTCCCTTTAGTCATATATTAAAACTAGTCCTTGGTAAGAGAGTACTTGTAAAAAGGTACAGACCGGAACAAAGAACATCTATCAGGTCCTAGGCAATGTAACTGTAGGTACATGTAAGAGTGATGTGCAGGTACTCTGCAGGAGAATGAGGCGATTCTTCCTCTATTACACATTCTTCATGCACAATCTGAACCATGTTTATGGGCGATAGACAACACCTCTGTGTTCAATGTGCACAACATTCTCAGTGAATTACCTGCAGCTCTGTGGGGAGTGAATATGTAGAGTATAGTACTACTGTGTAACAAAGTAAACCTGAGACAGAAAAAATTAAAGTGTGTTTTTTTTTTTTTTGTTTTTTTTTAATACATATTTGGGGCTTCCTCCAGACCCCTTCAGGCTAATCAGTCCCTCCGCCACCTGGATCTTCTGCTATGAGTCCAGGTACTTGAGCCAGTCTGGTGCATGCACACACTCCGCCACCGGGAGCGTACTACACCTGCGCAGCACTATTGCGCAGGTGCAGAATGCTCCTGGCTGTGGAAGCGGCACATAGCCAGACTGTGCTGACTGGCTGAATTACCAGGACTCGTAGCAGAAGATCCAGTTGGTGGAGGTGAACAGCAAGGGACTGATTAGCCTGAAGGGGGCTGGAAGAAGCCCCAGGTATGTATAACACTTTTCTTTTCATCCGTCTGAGCAAAGAGTGCATACATTTGCATAAAACAGCATCAACGCAGAATTATTTCCATCTCATTGACCATCTCTATTAGTGACACGGCTACACATCAGGCTTTATAGTGCATATGTAGAGTATAGTACTATTGTGTAACAAGGTAAACCTTAGACAGATGAAATTAAAGTTTTATACATACCCGGGGCTTCCTCCAGCCTCCTTCAGGATAATCAGTCCCTTGCTGTCCTCATCTGCCACCTGGATCTTCTGCTATGAGTTCAGGTACTTGAGCCAGTCTTGCTTAGTTTGTATGCACACACTCCGCTGCGAGCGTTCTACACCTGCGCAGCACTATTGCGCAGATGCAGAATGCTCCTGGCTGACAAGGCATGCAGCCGGACAGCGCTGACTGGCTGAATTACTGGGACTCATAGCAGAAGATCCAGGTGGCAGAGGAGGACAGCGAGGGACTGATTAGCATAAAGGGGTTTGGAAGAAGCCCCAGGTATGTATAACACTATTTTCATCCGTCTCAGGTACCCTTTAATTCGTATTCACCAAATCAAATTTTATCATATCAAATTATTTGATTTCATGAGCAAAGAGTGTATACATTTGCATAAACCAGCGTCAGCGCAGATTCATTTCCATCTCATTGACTATCTATTAGTGACAGCTACACATCAGGCTTTATTCTTACAGCATAGATGCTATTTAGTATATAAATAGCATCGTGTGTGTGTGTGTGTGTGTGTGTGTGTGTGTGTGTGCGTGCGTGCGTGCGTCTCTTGACGCAGAAAGCACTGCCAGGGATCCTTAGGATTACACTAGTGTTTAGACTATTGACTTGTACTTTACTGAATCCATATTCTCCCAAGAATTTTTCTCAACTGGGTGATATGAAAAAGTAGCCAGGTGGGGTGTGATAGGGGATTGCAGGGCCTGCGCAACTGTACTTGGAGGAGGAGGAAGCGAGCCGATGACAAATGGGTGCTCACCAAAATTAGTCGGGTGGAGCACCTGGCTAAAAGAGCGTGGGGAGAACACTGCTGGAATTAAATCAATTTTAAATTGCCGAATTTTAAAACCGCTAGCGTAATTAAACCCTATGGGTCCAGTTCTTACTTGGGCGATAAAAGCGCTAAACGCGATCGCGGTAAAATCCCAGCATTGTTCAGTGATTTTTCCGCGTGAAATCGCGGAAAAATCACTCCTGCAAAACACCGGGAAAGAAAAAGAAAAAAACACAGACTTTTGCGGTTTGTAAGTGTGAATGGGGCCTAAAAGCATTCGATCCCAGTTTTTCCTTATGTAAGGGGGTTTCCCCAGACGCACTGCTCTCGCATAAGGTTGCGGTGCAAACAGTCTGCCTACTAGAGCGTTGGCAGGCTAGACATATTTGTAGTGTAAGGACCAGGGCAATTTTGGGCACCCGGAGTTGGAGTCGTGCTTTTCAGAAACAGAGTCGTCGGAATCGCATGATTTTTGTACAAAATCCACAGCCCTGTTAAGTATTAGACTAAGGAGTTGGAGTCGAGGAGTCTGGCCAATTTTGGGTACCCGGAGTCGGGAGTCGTGGTTTCTGAAACTGAGGAGTCGGAGTTGGAAGATTTTTGTACCAACTCCACAGCCCTGGTAAGGACCAACACACACACACACACACACACACACACACACACACACACACACACACATTTTTACTTCATCCAATAATTTACATATGCAGTTTCATATGGTGACAATCCACTGGGTAATCTGGCAAGGAGATTGTTACCAAAAAGATAACCGAAAGTCCATCAAATGAGTGAAACCTTGCTGGATATAATGAGCAACTGCAGTGGTTAATGAGTCCAGAAAATTACAACATCCAATCCATGTGTCTTGAAACAAACTGCAACAGACATTGGCCACGAGCTGTATCAAGTACTGTAATACCGCATTTTCTGCCATATAAGCCGCTCCGGAATACAAGATGTGCATAGGTTTAGAGGGCAAAAACTAGGAGGTGCGTCCACATAATGTTTTCCCCCCCCAATTGGTGTCCTCCCTTCTCTCCCCTGTGTCTCCCATTTCCCTCTTATGTCCCGTGGATGATGGAGCCACAGAGGAGGGAGCAGGGAGAGAGCAGACACAGGGGGACAGAACTGAATCACACATGATGTCGGGTCAGCAATTCGTATTGGCGGGCATTCATAAGTCAGGGATTCCCTGCATTCACCGTATAAGATGCAGCGACTTTTTGTCCCCATGTTTTGGGGAGAAAGTGCATCTTATACGGCGGCAACTCCGGTACTGCCTGTTTTCAAGCCAATACGTGCACCATCTCCTTGCCGGTTTACCTACTGGATTCTTACTACATGCAATTGCATGTAAATTACTGAAGTAAAAACTACTGTTCAGTGAATTCTTGTAAGTGTGCTTGTCTTTATCACCGGTTTTCCTCATACTAATACCTCTATTTGCAGTGTAAAGCACCGTTATTGCCACTGAACCAAAAGTGAGGTGTCCTGCTGCATTGCAGTTCTATCTAGGTGAATAATTGAGATGAATGAAAAGAAGCATGCAACACAGGTTAGGCAGGTGTGAGGTCACAGCAGGGCTTTAAACAAAAATGGAGGCAGAGCACTAAAGCAAGATAAAGATTTAGACTGCTGGTAGGAAGGCTATAAAAGACATGCAAGACTGCATTTTTTACATTACATTGCAGCTATTACAGAGAATTCAAACCGAACGCATGCGCAGGACACTCCAGGCGATCGAGGACACACACGACCAGGGTTGCACAGGTGTAACCCTGGTCGTGTGCCAAAAACTATCATCAGCTGCTGTGGAGGACCAGAGGATAGTTCCGTGACAATGCGGGCATAGGGCGGCTGCTAGGGGCCCCAGGTAAGTTTAAACATTTTTCATGTTCAGTTTAGGTTCCCTTTAAAAAGCAAGCAGCCATGACATTGTAGCTTCTATAAGGACTTCCTTCTAGGAGTATTTATCCTGCAAAGAAAATTGATGAAGATCAGGTGACAGAGTTATAGTTTTCTTTCAAAATTTGATCCTAATTTTTTCAGCCTGTATAAGGTAATCATGAACAGAGCGTACAAATACATTTCATGATATTCTGAGCCTGTGCCATGGGACTTGGAAGTTGGGCATTGGAGTGTGGTCCAGACAGAAGTACGCAATGCATAAATGCATACAGCAAATAGATTAACCATCCTGCAAGTGTGTGCACTGATGTTTAGCAGCCATTGGATGTGAGGGTGCTCTAGTTGCACAGAAATGTGTGTGTACTGTTGAGGCTCTATGCACTATTACCAATGTATACCTGCTAGGCTGAAGCGCACCTCTGGCTTGAAGGAGTTACTTGTACTGAGAAGTATATGAAGGCTGCCATCTTAATCCTTTTAAATGCCAATTGCCTGTTTGACAACAGGTACTAACTGCCTGCTTATCCTACTGATCTTTTGGTTGTATAACGTACAGATCCATACACCTGCATAAAGAATGCAGTCATGAAACTCCAACATGATTCAGGTCACCTGATCTGCATACTATTTCTGGGTCACTGAGCCAGGCAGCTTTACAGGAAGATGATCAACAGAACAAGTAGAATATAGTAAATTATTCAGGATACCCACTTTTATATTATCCTGGTTTCAGAAACCCTTCCTATGTTTAGATATCGCTGTATATTGTATGTTGCCCCACCTTCCCAGTGATGTTTAGCCTAGGGTGTATAATGCATATTTTTTCTCCCAGCGCACTGATAGACCAGGTGTTTTATCTGCTGGCTTCGGAACAAATAAAACATTCCACAGTGATGTGCCTGCCAGCAGTAAAGATGTTGCCGCCTGTAAAATTTTACAGTGTAAAACAAGGCGAGGAAAGATTTTGCAATGGGTTAAAACCTGACTAAATTTATACAAAAATAAAAATTGTTCATTATGTTCTATTCAGGAAAGTTTCTCTTTAAGGCAGGTGTGTCAAACTCAAATACAAAGTGGGCCGAAATTGAACATTGGGACTTAGCTGTGGGCCAACCTCAAGATCTACTGGCCATCTTATGAAGTTCCCTGGTGTCTAATTGCCCCCCTCCAGCTCCTATACAGTTCCCTGGTGTCTAGTGGGCCTTCTCCCTCCCCTATACAGTTCCTGGTGTCTAGTGGTCCTCGTCCTCCCCTGTACAGTTCCCTGGTAATAAGTGCTTTTCCTTACCTCCCCCATATGGCTTCCTGGGTGATCTAGGCCTTCACCTCCAGTATAGCTTCCCAGGTGGTCTAGAGTGGGCCAAACAATGTAAAGTGGGGAAACCCCTTAAGGGCCAGATTTGAACCACAGGCTGGAGTTTGACATGTCCGCTTTAAGGGGGAAAAAAAAAAAAAAAAAAAAAAAAAAAAAAAAAAAAAAAAAGGAGATGATAGCCTCTGTACCCTCCTTACAAGGTTTAACTTTAAAGCTATGAATACCCGATAGAACTCCTAGATTAGACCAGTCTTTTTTTAACCTTGAGGAACTCTACAGTTGGTGTGGTCTTTTAAGAGAACCCGAGGTGGGTTCTAAAAATCCTATTAGCACACAGAGGCTGTGTCTGCATATAATGCCCAGCCTCCGTTGCAATACTGTCTCCCCCCCAGGCTGCGCTCTGCTGGCCCCCATAAATCAAACCGCCATGCTAGCGACACGCAGCTAGCGACACGCAGCGTGTTGATAGCAGGCTGTTTACATCCACACTGTTACTCTCTGCCACTCCCAGCCTGCGTCCCTTCGCTCCAATCAGAGACAGTATAGCACACAGAGGCTGGGCATTCTATGCAGACCCAGCCTCTGTGTGCTAATAGGATTCTTAGAACCCACCTCAGGTTCTCTTTAAAAGTGGATGTGTGTTTTCTGTAACCGAAAAGTCAGTTAACCCTTTTCACACTCGCATGCAAATTATACAAACGGTTTCATCCAAAATCAATCATTCAGGAACCACCGCTATGCAAGGAGAAAAACTAATGAGAAAAACAATTTTATCTATCCTACTAAAAATGACTTTAGATATCCCACAGTTGTTTAAATCTAGTTTTTAAGTTTTTACTGTTTCATTGACTCTGCTCAATGACACCTTCATTGAAGTTTGCCAGAGCTCAAGTTTATTATTGACCCTTTTTATCGCTTTCCTGCTCCCAGAAGCTAATTACTGACAGAAAAGTGTTTATGGCTGTAATTTGTTATCAGTGAGGTTTATGCGGTCATGAGTTTGACCTAGTCCGACCCAGACAGAAACTGTCACTGTCATACCTGATGTTTAACTCTTTCAGGCAGAAAAAAAAACCTGCATGATTATTCGTGTGCTTGGCACTGTACATATACAGTGGAGGAAATTTGACCCCTCACTGATTTTGTAAGTTTGTCCAATGACAAAGAAATGAAGTCTCAGAACAGTATCATTTCAATGGTAGGTTTATTTTAACAGTGGCAGATAGCACATCAAAAAGGAAAATCGAAAAAATAACCTTAAAGGACTTACGAGGCGAACACACGAAAAAAAGTTAATTACCTTATGGCCATTGCAGTGGTCATAGCAGACTATCAGCGCCTGGCCTGTCACTGTGTGGCCCTCTGTTAGCATTATCCAAGCTGTAGTTCAGGCCCCGACCCTGCCCAGGGTCGCCCTATCAATTTGCGATCAAAATCTCTGCTTTAAAAAAATCCTACGTCTGCGCAGTTCTTAGCCGATAGTGCGGCTGCGCAGGTTCTCTGGCCTGTCCCCGGCCTGTCCTCGCTCCCTTCACTCAGCTCTGTACGTCATGTGGGCGTGCCCGCACGGCCGCCCACATGACTGATTGAGGGACAAGTCAGCCACGCCCCCTCAGCCGAGACAAGCAGCGTGGGGAGACGTGACTTGTCCATCAATCAGTCATGTGGGCGGCCGTGCAGGCACGCCCACATGACGTACGGAGCGAGGACGGGCCGGGGACAGGCCAGAGAACCTGCGCAGCCGCACTAGCGGCTAAGAACTGCGCAGACGTAGGATTTTTTTAAAGCGGCGATTTTGATCGCAAATTGATAGGGCGACCC
Source organism: Hyperolius riggenbachi (assembly GCF_040937935.1). Classification (NCBI taxonomy): domain Eukaryota; kingdom Metazoa; phylum Chordata; class Amphibia; order Anura; family Hyperoliidae; genus Hyperolius; species Hyperolius riggenbachi. Next base: position 473,619,780 of record NC_090647.1, read on the forward strand.
TGGGCAGGGTCGGGGCCTGAACTACAGCTTGGATAATGCTAACAGAGGGCCACACAGTGACAGGCCAGGCGCTGATAGTCTGCTATGACCACTGCAATGGCCATAAGGTAATTAACTTTTTTTCGTGTGTTCGCCTCGCAAGTCCTTTAAAAAAAAAAAGATAGCAACTGATTTGCATTTCATTGAGTGAAATAAGTTTTTGAATCCTCTAACAATAAAAGACTTAATACTTAGTGGAAAAACCCTTGTTTGCAAGCAGAGGTCAAACGTTTCTTGTAATTGATGACCAAGTTTGCACACATTTTAGGAGGAATGTTGGTCCACTCTTTGCAGATCATCTCTAAATCCCTAAGGTTTCGAGGCTGTCTCTGTGCAACTCTGCGCTTGAGCTCCCTCCATAGGTTTTCTATTGGATTAAGGTCCGGAGACTGACTAGGCCACTCCATGACCTTAATGTGCTTCTTCTTGAGCCACTCCTTTGTTGCCTTTGCTGTATGTTTTGGGTCATTGTCGTGCTGGAACACCCATCCACGACCCATTTTCAGTTTCCTGGCAGAGGTAAGGAGGTTGTCGTTCAGGATTTCACGATACATGGCTCCGTCCATTTTCCCGTTAATGCGATTAAGTTGTCCTGTGCCCTTAGCAGAAAAACACCCCCAAAGCAAAATGTTTCCACCCCCATGCTTGACGGTGGGGACGGTGTTTTGGGGGTCATAGGCAGCATTTATCTTCCTCCAAACACAGCGAGTTGAGTTAATGCCAAAGAGCTCTATATTGGTCTCATCAGACCACAGCACCTTCTCCCAGTCACTCACAGAATCATTCAGGTGTTCATTGGCAAACTTCAGACGGGCCTGCACATGTGCCTTCTTGAGCAGGGGGACCTTGCGAGCCCTGCAGGATTTTAATCCATTGCGGTGTAATGTGTTTCCAATGGTTTTCTTGGTGACTGTGGTCCCTGCTAATTTGAGGTCATTCACTAACTCCTCCCGTGTAGTTCTAGGATGCTTTTTCACCTTTCTCAGAACCATTGACACCCCACGAGGTGAGATCTTGCGTGGAGCCCCAGAGCGAGGTCGATTGATGGTCATTTTGTGCTCCTTCCATTTTCGAACAATCGCACCAACAGTTGTCACCTTCTCTCCCAGCTTCTTGCTAATGGTTTTGTAGCCCATTCCAGCCTTGTGCAGGTCTACAATTTTGTCTCTGACATCCTTGGACAGCTCTTTGGTCTTTCCCGTGTTGGAGAGTTTGGAGTCCTCTGGGGCAGAAACATTTTACATTACAGCATAAGCTGTGAAATCACCAGGAGGGGTAACCTATAGGAAGTGTTTGATGCTAAAACCAGGATATTTAAAATGCACCAGTAGCAGGAAAAGTGTGCCCCAATTAGATACTTTACTCAGTAAAGTTATGCCTCTGGATAATTCAGGCACTTCCCCCGCCCCCCCTCAAGCTTGCTGTTCCAGCGCTGGAACCCTCTGGACCTATTTGACAATGGCTTGTTGAATAGGTTTGTGAAGCAGCGCTCCCATAAGTATACAGGCACGGCTGCACTGCGCAGGAGCAAGACAGGTCACACTGAGCAGCTCTATGCCACTGCGCAGGCACAGGCCGTCAGTGCACCTGCAGTGTGTGGCCACGCACATTCAAAGATAGGAGCTTAGCCACACACTTTCTCAGAGGCAGCGAAGGGGGTTTTGAAGACGAGGGGCTTGATTCACTAAGACAAATAGCATGCCTTATCAAGTTAGCACACTTAAAATTAACACACCTTATCAGAGTAGCATAGCGAGCGCTACAAACCCGCAGGGGCTCAGGGCAGGACGAGCTCTCGTCATTGCCACTTAGCAGGCATAAGTTTGCTATGCTACTCTGATAAGGCGTGTTAACTTTGATAAGATCCACTATTTGCCTTAGTGAATCAAGCCCAAGGCGTGAAGCCTCTGGAGGATTCTCTCTACCCAGGCAAGTATCTGAATTTTCCCTTAAGTCACAGGTTTGCTTCAAAGAGGGTGTATATTAACCTCCTGGGCGGTAAGCCAGAGCTGAGCTCTGGCTATGCCGCCGCAGGGCACCGCTTAGGCCTTGGTGGGCCGATATGCAAAAATGTGTTTTTCTTACATGCAGCTAGCACTTTGCTAGCTGCGTGTACTATGATCGCCGCTGCTCTGCGCAGATTCGCCGCTACCTGGCGTGCCGCCCCAAAGCCCCCCACCCCCAGACCCCGTGCGCAGCCTGGCCAATCAGTGCCAGGCAGCGCTGTGAGGTGGATTGGGACTCCCGATGTCATCGCGATCGTCGCCATAGCGACGGGGGAAGCCAAGCAGGAAATCCCGTTCTGAACAGAGGGGGTGGGGGATGCCGCTGCTCAGCGGCTATCATGTAGCTAGCGCTAGGCTACTCCTATCGAGGCTTCCCCCATCCTACAGTGGCAGCGATCGAGCTTCCCAAACAGCGGCCATATAAATATTTACCTTCCCAGCTCCAGCGCAGTAGCAGCTCTGAAATAGGCAGAAAGTGTCGATAGTGTCGATCCTAGTCGGGTCCGCTCTACTGCGCAGTCAGAAGTCACCTGCATAGAGCAACCCCGACTGATATCGGCTATTTCCGAGCGAAGAGCAGCAATAGCGCCCCCGCTGGAACAGGCGAAGGTAAATATTGCACAGCCTGAAGCAAGACCACCGCAGGATCCGATAGGATCCAGAGGCTTCCCCCTCCCGAGGCGAGTACCCCCAGGGTAGGCCTGAACAATTTATCGATTTTAGATCAAAATCACGCTCACGACAATACCATGATCATCAAAGTGGCGGTTTTTAATCTCCTGAGCAGTATGCCCAAAACTTGCTGAAAGCGGCATGCAGCTCAGGAGATTTTCTATTAAACTATCGGGTCCCAGAGTAAGTTCGTTAACTATATGTGGGCCAGCTCATGTTAGCCAGCTATAGAAGCTCCAGAATCAGTGTCCCCCTCTCAGCAATCCCCCCCCCCCCCCTCCCATTTAGAGATTCCCTCCCCTCCACAGCGATAGCATATTCACATGATCCACCTGCAGCTGCATACCTCTACCCCTCTGCAGTGACATCCTGACATTGGGAGGCAGGTGCTGCTGCTGGGACTCACTGTACCAGTTTCCTGCAGGGCTGTGGAGTCGGTACAAAAATCTTCCGACTCCGGGTACCCAAAATGACTCAGACTCCTCGACTCCGACTCCTTTGTCTAATACTTAACAGGGATGTGGATCTTGTACAAAAATCGGCCAACTCAGACGTTTATTAAATCAACAACTCCAACTCGGACTCCGGGTGCCCAAAATTGCTCCGACTCCTCGACTCCGACTGATTCCACAGCCCTGGTTTCCTGATCACTCTACAAGCTTGTCCTCTATGTCCGCGCCCGGGTACCGTAGGACGGACATGGAGGACGAGCTTGTAGAGTGATCGGGAGACAGGCACAGAGAGTCTCAGCCGCAGCACCGGCCTCCAGATGTCAGGATGTCACTGCAGACAGCTGCAGGGGGATCATGTGAATATGCTATCGCTGCGGAGGGAATCTCTAAATGGGGGGGGGGGGGGGGGGGGATTGCCGAGTGGTGGACACGGATTCTGGAGCATCTATAGTTCGCTAACATGAGCTGGCCCACACATAGCTAGCTAACTTATTCAGGAAAAACAAGAGTTTGCTTTCTTAAAAACAGAAAGAATTTGCAATAATTCAGGTTGGAGTGAGCTTGCATAGAGCCGAATTAATCCATGCCATACACTGATGAGGAGCAAACAATCCGAAACAGTCTGTATGCATGTTGGATTACTACGACTCTGTACAAATTAACAAAATTTATACTCACCATTGACAAGTCGTTCCCTCGTCGTGTGCCTCCGATAGTGACATTCACAAGCGAAAGGAGTGATGCCAAGGTCACGCAGCGTCATCAGCATTTCACAGCAAACTTTTTCTTGTATTTAATCCATACCAATAACCAGCAGGGGATTTGAAAGACCGATGAGCACCGCATGGTGGGCGACACAGGACAGGTAATGTATAAATGCACACACGGAGTACATTTATACATGGGTGGGGCGCAAACATGGCCGATTCCCAAATGATTTCATGATTAAATTAATCAGGAATCAGCCTGCGGTGTTTGGGCAGCCGACAGATCTCTCTAATCAGATTCGATCAGAGGGATTTGTCTCTTGGTCGAATCTGTCCATCATCTCTCGATGTATGGTTACCTTTACATTCATATTAGTGCACACTGAGCAGTTGCATCTCAGAAGTGTAAATGATCAGAGATTTTGGGGAGTAACTTAGTTTTTAGTTTTGATTTGATGTTGTGTTTCAAGCTTTTATTAAAAACGTAAAATTTATACTAGATCCTTGCTTGACACATTTTGGTAAGTTACAGGAAAAAAGGTTATGAAAATTAACTAGATCACTTTTGTACAGAAATTCAGCAGAAACTGAACGCTAGGGAGGTTAAAATATACTGGCGCTCTCCCGCTGTGCAGCCAGTACAGCCCAGCAGTCCCCTACTTCTACCGCTTTGCAGAGCTCGCTGCTCCGTGCACATGTAGCAGCGGCTATCACTTACGGCGGAAGTGGGTAGGGGGAAGGGACGTTCCTGCCATCTTCACCCTGATCTTGTGCTCTCTCCTGCTGCGCGGGGCTGTTTCACAGCTGGTTGGAGGCAGGGTGGGAGGTTTAGAAGGGAATTGACTTCCCGGTCAGGCCTGAGAAGTGGAGCGCCGAAAAGGCGGAACAGTCATGGAGGGGTGAGGAAACACTGCAGGGTGACACCGCTCGCTGCCGGGCTACTTTTTATACATATTTGTAGTGGGTACTACTATGCCACAGGTAAGAGTCGGGGTGACAGAGGCTTCCTGGGGGGTGCATACTAGCCATACATACTATGGGAGGGGGTTACCGGCCAAACATACTATGAGGGGGTGGGGACATACTGCCTACGTCCAGAGGTGGCAAGTACAGTATCATGCTTTAGCACTAAATTCACAATGTACAGTAACATTTACAAACAGGACAGAAAACAACATACTATCAATTTAATAGTATGTCATTTTCTGTCAATGCAGGTTTGTAAATGTTACTGTACATTGCGAATTTAGTGCTAAAGCTTGATTTGAAGAAAATCATACATCGAAATCACAATTTCTGGCAGAAATCGTGCAATTCAATCTTTTCCTAAAATCATTCAGGCCTACCCCAGGGGTGTTTTTTTGTACAGAGTCACTAATGTAAAATTGGGCATCATGAATAATTTATTATATTTTACTATATGTCGGATGTGGCCAACAGACAGAACCTGTCAGATCATTATCTGATTAGAGGGGGGATCTATCTGAAGCTTATCAAAATCTATTGAAAAATCTGTGCGTACAGCCTGCCAGGTCCCCAGATGGAGAAGTATACCAGCTGTCTGGATGAACTACCTGACAGTGCTCATATTGGAGACGAAAACCGGCCATACACAGTCCATTTTTTTTCCTAGTCGATATGCGACCGATTCCATAATTTGTATCTGCTAGAAATTGATGCCGCAAGCTATTCCAGACATTTGACCGGACATTTGGGTAATTGTTCTATATGGAAGATTTTCGGTTACAAGCATGACGCTAGCAGCGTTTGACTTTGTGACATGTGGTGTGTACGGCTTACATTCACCTGTTCGCTGGCGTGCTTTCTCTCCACTGTCGAGAGCTCCTGTCTTCTCTCCAGAGCTGTGGAGTCAGAGTTGGAGTCGAGGAGCCGAAGTAATTTTGGGCACCCGGAGTTGGAGGTTTCATAACCGGAGGAGCTGGAGTCGGAGCCGGGTGATTTTTTTGTACAAAATCCACAGCCCTGTTAAATATTAGACTAAGGAGTCAGGGCCATTTTGGTTACCCGGAGTCGGAGTCGTGGTTTCATAAACTGAGAAGTCGGAGTCGGAAGATTTTTGTACAAACTCCACAGCCCTGCCTCTCTCCCGAGTACCATGTCCCCTAACAGATGCTAGAGGTGCCAAACACTAGGGGCCCCGTGGCATGCATGTAGTAGGAGGGCCAACAAATTGTGAATACTATGAGCAGATTTTGTAATTTCACATACATGTGAGTGTTAAAGTTGGCCAATAACTGGCCATTCAAAAATGGATGTGTACCCCAACGCATCATACACACATACGAGGCATGTTGTCCGACAGGAGTCAGAAAATTAATCCCTAGGGCAACATTGCAGGGGACTGGGGAGAACATTTCTCTCAGCCAGCAATCAGCTAGGCTGATCGCTGGCTGAGGAAATCTGGTGGCATCCAGAATGCTGTACACACGCTAAAACCAAAGGCTGTGGAGTCAGTACAGGAATCCTGTCAAACATCCCGGCCTATCCTAAGCATTAGCACATACCTCTGTTTTTATGTACACCAGACCTTACCTCGGAAAGAGGAAGCCTCTTGATCCTAATGAGGCTTTCCCCGTCCTGTGCAGCCCCAGTCCAGTGTTGGCACTCCACAGACTATGCACACAGGCACACTAGCGCCTGCAGCACGTCGCGATATTTACCTTTAGGATCCAGTGCAGATAGTACCATCTTCCCTCTCAGGCTCCGGACGAAATAGTAGAGCCTGAGCGGGTCCGCGCTACTGCACAGGTGCCTCCGGCTTGAGCAGTAGAGCGGATCTGATCGGGCTCAGCCATTTCCGCCAGAGCCCAAGGAGGGGAAAAAAAAAATGGTACTGGAGCTGGTTCACAAAGGTAAACATTGAAGGAACCAACGCTGGATCGGTGTTGCACAAGAGGAAGCCTAAATTAGAATTCAGAGGTAAGGCCGGCCTTAGGTTTCACAGCACCCTGAGCAAAACCTGATTTTTGTGCCCCCCCTTCATCCTTTACACACACACACACACACACACACACACACACACTTCACCTTTTCTCCTGAGATATCTCCTAGGACAGTGGTTCCCAACCTTTTTGACGTAGTGACACATCACGCCAAATGCTCAGATCTCCGTGACACGTCACGTATGTATAATAGAAAAAATACTATTAATAACCACGAATGGATGGAAAGAGTGCATTATCCTGAATACACTTAAAAATGAAGGCTAGAACCTTTCAGGAAGATTAATAAAAGTGGGACAGTTAGCTGCCTCCCCCCCCCCCCATTTAGAATGATAGCACAGCACTGACAATTTGCACCACGCGTTATAGCCGCAGTGCACCTCCCCCCCCCCCCCCCCCCAACGCCCTCAGACTCAGTATAGGTAGGTAGCCAGGTATAGGTGCCCCCAGTATAGGATCTCATGTGTAGGTGCCCTCAATATAGGTTGCCAAGCATAGGTGCCCCCAGTATAGGTAGCCATGTGTTGGAGCCCTCAGTAAAGGTAGCCAGCTATAGGTGCCCTCAGTATAGGAAATCAGGTGTAGGTGCCCTCAGTATAGGCAACCAGCTATAGGCGCCCCCTTGGAAGCTGGCGCCCTGAGCGACCGCTCCGGTCGCTCATATCAAAGGCCGGCTATGTTCAGAGGCTTCCCCCCTCGTAGCAAGTAGCCCCCAGGGGCACTTTTCTTTATTACAGGTTCTCTAAGTTTAAAAATATCTGAAGCAGGCTGTGCCAGCACAATAGCACACACAATCTCCTTCCTCTTACCCGCCTTTATTGAGACTCAATGGAAACTGACAGGACAGAAAATCTCCATCAATTGAGAGCCGGGCAGGAGTAGTAATCAACAGCTTCGCACAGTGCAATCTGTGGTTCCGTAATTTTTTAATAGAGTCCTTGCTGAGCTCTATTGGAAATAGACTGGATAAGCTGCATGCTTGTTTCAGGTGTGTGATTCAGCCACTACTGCAGCCAAAGAGATCAACAGGCCTGCCAAGCAACTGGTATGGTTTAAAAAAAAAAAAAAAAAATCCATATCCCTCAGTTTAGTTTGGTGGAGGTTGGAGGCGCCAGTAGTAAAACAAGCTGTATCTTATGCTGGATAGCAATGGACTAGGGTACAAAAGGTACCAGTATTCCTACTTTAAAGAGAATCTGAAGCGAGGATAGATTCTATTTTTTTTTAACTTGTACTGTTAATGACCATAACAGCTGCTAAACTGTCGCTATCCCACAGCAAAACAAGGGGTCTAAACGCCCAAATCCCCTCTGCTAGGTTTCGGGAGCGCTTCGTGAATGAGGCAGAGCTAATGGCTGTAGCTCTGCCTCAGCGTTGTCAATCCTTGCTGATCGCCGCCTCCCCGCCCCTCTCAATCTGACTTAAGAGAGGGGCGGGGGAGAAGCGGAGATCCGAGCAGCGATTGACGCGCATGTAGGCAGAGCTACAGCTCAGTAGCTCTGCCTCCAGGAGCAACAAAATCCATGACCAAGTCAGTCAGACCAAGTCAAGTCAGTCAAACAACTATGTAACTATGTATTTTGCAGGGGGATTTGGGGGTTATAAACCCCTTGTTTTGCAGCGGGATAGCGGCAGTTTAGCAGCTGTTATAGTCATTGACAGTAATCAAAAAGTTGAAAAATAGAATTTATCCTCGCTTCAGATTCTCTTTATAGTGACATTCACATTCAATGTTATGGTGAAAGCTTCTCAAATTTTACTATGCACACTTGACAACACGTTTCATGGACAATAGCACTTCCTCAGGTCAATAGGTGTGCCTGAAAATATGTCATCAGTCCTGGGCGCCGTGGGTCAGATGACATCTTTTCAGGCACACCTATTGACCTGAGAATTTGCCATTGGACGTGACTGAGTCTGTCAGTGTTGGCCCAGTGATGTCGCCTGAGGGATTGGGTCCCGTTCCCCGACGGGTGACAATCAGCAGTGTGTAAGGGCCTCAAGCCAGTCCACAATCATCATTTGTTGATTGTTCTTGTAAATATCAGTTGGTCATGCACATGTAGTGCTTTCTGCAAAAACCCAATCAATGTAATGTGCTTAGAAAGGAACCCTAGGGAACTTGCTTGGAAAACTGGAGGGAATAATACATCAAAACCATCAACTGCCCAAAGGACAGGTCGTAGATCATCCAAGTATCAAACCTAAAGCCTAATACATACACTAAAATATCGCCCAGATTAATCATTTCAGGTGACAGGTTTTAAAATTAGCACTATTAGCTGGCTGCTTAACTTAGGGCTGGTTCAGACGGACGTTTGGAGGCGTTGCGTTTGCTGGCGTCGCGTTCAGCAGCGTTCGTGTGCGTTTGGATGCGGTCGCGTTTTTTCTTCCCCTAGGGAGACATTAGCCGTCGCGGTTAACCTCCCCTGGAAGCTACATGTAGCTTCCAGGGGCTCCTTGAACGCCAGGGAAAATCGGGACCCAAACGCCGCGTTTGTGTAAACGCGCTTGAAAGCTTGGTACAAACGCTCCTATTCACTTGAATGGGAGCGTTTAACACCAAGCCCTGAACGCTGGCTGTAAACGCTCTGCAAGCGTCCGTCTGAACCAGCCCTTAATCCATGGAGCTGGTCCTGTACTATGGAGAGGGGAGACTACAAGCAACAAAAACTGCACTTGCAGTGGGAAAAAACATGAAAGCGGATCCAAGATTAAAAACTAACTATAACAAGCAACTTGTCTATATATCTTATCTAAAGTTTAGATAGTTTACACAGCAAATCTAGCTGCAAACTGCATCAAAAGAATATGATTATTTCTTCCAGTGATACAATGACAGCAGTTATGTTTGTAAACATTACACACAGGCAAGCTGATCTGCATCTCCAGTCCTCAGCCTGTGAAAACCTAATTCCCTCTTTTCCCCCCTGCCTCTGAAATCTCTGGCTAGTAACACCTCCCCCTCCTGTCCATATTGAGCTGCCAAGGCACTGTGAAAAGCTGTGGGCGAGGCTTGTTTAGTTTATAGGGAATTAGAATATTAAATCAAAAACAAAAATGTTAAATCAAAAACAAAAATGTATTTGGCTTGAGAAATGCCCTATAAACAATATGAAAGGAACACAATTATGCAATGAGTAAAGTTGATCTCGGATCCACTTTAAACCGTAATGATGGTTCGCTATGCACCTATCCATTATGAAAGATCACCAAATAATGCTGCAGGACAGTTGTATTTAGGCTACAATTTTTTCAGACTGTCACATTGAAAATCTGTGTATATGTAGCTCCAGATGCAGTGGGGGGGGGGGGGGGGGGGGGGGGAGGAAGTCACATGACTAGCAAGCAGTCACATGACCAAAAAGTTTGGCAAGTATTTGCTGACTAATTTAAAGCGGAGAGCTTACCACATTTCTGGTGCTAAAGAGGGATTTTTAACTCAGGATCTAACTTCAATCCGTAGCAGATACCTCCTTTCCAACAAGAAATCTTTACCTTTTCACAAATAGATCAGGGGGTATGTATAAGCTTATATTGTGGTGAAACCCCTCCCACCGGGTGACGTAGCCCTAACAATTTGCTGTCTGAACCTCATTGCACTGTGCGAAATAACAGTTTCCAGCTGCCAAGCAAGCAGCATCTCCCTCTGTGCATAGAACTCTCATAACACAAACATTCCTCAGAGATCACCTGGCAGGACTAAAAAGATGTTACCACCTGTGAGAAATTTCAGAATTTAAATCAAGGAGAATAAATATTTCACAATGCGCAAACACTAAGTAAATAATTTGTAAATGAATAAAATAAGCAAATGTATTCATTGCATTATTTTCACCATTACCCCTTTAAATCTGTTGCATTGATTACAATTTCTGATAAGCTATTAAGGGGGAATACACATGGCTCACAAACTGTTCTTTGCAGTATTTTGAGGACAATGAGTGTTTACTATAAAACATCCAATAACTCTTCCTTTATATCTGTACACATACATATAATACTTGTATAAATGCTACAAAATATATCCATACTCAAAAGGTATTTACGATGTTACAAATGTACACCGGAAATGCTGCACAAAATACCCTTTATTAAATACAAGGAACAGAACAAGGTGGGAGATTTGACTAGATGGCTCACATGCTTAGCACAGAAGCAGCTAAACAAAGCCAAACTGATGCATAACATCACAGGGAAAAGAACACATGCACTGAGCAGGTGTCAAACTTCCTTTGTGTCTAGAAAACAATATGACATCAGTAGATTTATCGTTTCATCTAATAGAAAATTACATACGGGACAAGAATACTCTGTAAAAGCAAGATATGGTTGATTTTAACAAACCTACAGTATGATGCAACAGAGAACTTTCAAAGCATTAAGCAAGCACTGCATTGTAGGAGTGGCATGCAATGAGACAAAGAGTGAGAGCTTATAAATAGCTAACCAGTGGTCAAGACAGGTGACTTTACAAAAAGGTAATGAGGCATAAAAACCAACACAAAAAAAGTCAATTAGGTTTTTATTTTATTTTTTTGACATGCCTGCAAAACAAGCCTTAAGGGAAAAAACTACCACGTGATATTTCTGACATGTGAAAACAGGCTGAAAAATAGAGCAATTAGAAAAAGCAATATATCATATAAAGTAGAGGCTGAAATTCACAAAAGATACAGCGACAGAGAAATGAGAGGCACCTTTGCACCTCACAAAGAAAATGTCACTTCATGAAACCATTGTTATAAAGTCCAAGGAACACTCAAGCAAGTAAATGTAAACATCACACAGCAATATTGTGCACCAAAACCAAAGAGACAAAATCCCCCTAATAAAGATCAATCCATCACAGAACAAATGCTTTGGTTAATTCTACCAGAGCACCCCACAGACACTGTCACAACAAAGAAAAGTTATCAAAGGCAGAACTCAATCATCTACAGTAATAGTGCTAATCACCACAAACACAAGTACAGTATGTGATTTAGGAAACACTAAAATCTCTCAACAAGTGAAGCTGGCTTAACCATCCTAAACCATGACTTGTCATTTTTCAAGCTGCAGACATTTGCTCATCGTTCCGTTTGTGAGATGAACATTTTACCCAAATATCAAGCACAGATCAAAAGAAGGCAACTTATTGGTGAAAATACCTATAATCTAATGCAGACTTTCAGAGATGATATGAAATGATTAAGGGAGTCTGATAAGAGCCATTGCTAAGCCTTTGCATCCTTACTCCACCCAGTCTCCACCGTCAGTGCACAGCATCCATCTGGGTAATCCACCACACAAGGTTCAAACATGCAGAATGTGTTTACTCAACCTCCACCAGCACAATGTCTGAATAGGATTTCATTTTTTACTAAAATACAGTCATGGTTTATTAGCTTGAAGAGACAACGGGCTGAGGACAAATGATTCCTCCTCTGTCGTATGTCTTAAAGGGTAGAATGACGAAAATAATTCATTCATTCTCGCTCCTTATAACCGCAGGATAGTATCACAACATCATCTTCATGAAAAGCCGATATAACCAATGTATAAAACAAGGGTGTGCTCAACAAACACACCTAGAGTGATTCAGCCATCTCCCACTCCCCGCCCCTGACAATTCCATCTTCAATACAAGCAACAGCATAGATAATAGCAAATCCCTCTGCTAGATTGGGTTTCTATGTGCTGTTTTTCTCTGAATTAAATCGATCAACTATGATGTTCTGGAAAAGGAAATGCAATAGGACAGCACTACAGGACAAGTAAAATATAGGCGTTCACGTCCAAGCCTTCCAGCTGTTAGAATGGAGCATGCAGTTTTGCTTCTACAGTAATATGTAATCTACAGCATCTGCCTCAAGAATCAACAGGAATAAACTGTACACACGTATGTTATTAAAGGCTAGATAGGCTATCAATGACAGTTTACTGTACTGCTGTCCTCCCTTTCAATTGTGCTCTGTTTTTCACGGTTCAGACAACCAGATAATCACATTCACAAAAAAATAGTCCAGATAAAGCAAAGTCATAGTACAGACCTTGTATGTGCACTGCTCTCCTAGTCTATTATAGAAATCCTAAAACCCCCCAAGCCTCACACCTTTTATCTATAGTACTATATAGAGAAAAACATACCCTGCATAACTTGAAATTGAATTAAGCAATGCTAGTCTATCCATTCCAGCCAGATGACATATGGCTATCAGATGCAAGTGAAGAATACAAGGCCCCTGTAAGCTTGACCACTACCGCAGATTATACAAGGGGAATAAGGCCATAGCCTGATAACACACAACAGAAAAGGAACAGTCAGGTTAAATTCATCCAGTAAAATCCTAATCTCCTCCAGGGCTGTCACAGTAAAGTTGTTTTGGTAAAGCATAAAAATGCATGGCTGTCCTGCAACCTCGACCTGACGAAAAACAAAAAATATATAACAGGCCATGGGCAATGTTCCCCTTTCTAGAATCAGATGCAAGGATGCCTTTCTGGGTTTGCTGTTATGTTACCATGCTATATCCAGTTTTACAACAAACCATGCAACAAGACCAAGGGTCCAGATTTTCAACAAATTATGCCTTGTTATCTGGACACATGCTCGTTCTATTGGTTTTGCTCTTGCCTTGCAAAAACAGGCCGCATTACTCACATCACTACTCCTAATCAGGCCACCTATTACCACTATTAAAAAGACACACTAATAAAAACCAGAGGCCTAATCCTATATTTTCCTTCCCAGGTCATCTTGATCTACAGTTATCAGAACTGGCAGAGACTATACCAGAAATGTACATTAGGCTAATTAGATACAGAAGCGACAGATTAAAAATTCCTGACTGAGGATTAATGAAACAAGCTGTCAGTTAATGATTTGTTCCCAAAACAGATTAACAAAGTACAAAGTTCTGATCCAGCCTCCACAGTCTAAAATCTATAGGAAAATCAAATTATTTTCTCAACTCTGCTTCAGAACCCTTACACATATAGCAATTTTGGCAATGAATCAACTAAGCAATCGATTTAATTGGGCCAATTAACTTCAATATGGTTGACTGAAAGGCTATAACTAGTGGCCCACACACTAATAGCAATATCCTATACGATTCACCTTCTCTAATCGAAATGACTGATGTTGTGCCTCCATGATCTGACTGCAAAAACCGATTCAGTGTCACCCTAGTGATATGTGAACAGTAGCAGATTCCCACGATCGACCAATATCTTCCATCCTTAATAGACAAGGTTCATCATTTAAACATGATAACCGTCACTTATCAATCTGGGATACTAATTGCTAAAATTATCTAATCAAACAGTCGACCATACAGCCAGATTGCTAAATTTATGGCCACCATAATTCTACTGCTAAATAACAGCAACACACTGACAACTGGGCCCAATCCTTGCTCTCCAACCCCTTTGACAGGTAATAGGCCTGACAGAACCAGGCAAATGGTGTGGGGCATCTTTGATTTGATTGATGTGTTCAGGATGAATATAGGGCAAACTAGCATCAGGTGACATGAAGAAGAAAAGCAGAGGCTGCTGATGGATCCACTCTTCACATCCATCACCAAGCACCCCAGTAAGGGCACAGAGAAGAAGAAGAGACCCAAGAGAGAGAAGCAATTCAGGCTTTCCATCAGCTGTAGGGCGGCCAATCACATGAGAGCTGTGTGATGCAGCAGCAGCAGCTCCCCACACACTGCAGATGTGGCCGGGATCACAATGCACCCCTCATCTCCGGCTAATGACTGGAGGACAGGCGGCCAGTGCCTCGCCCCGCATCAGAGCCTTCTTCCCAGCAGCCCCCTGTGGTGTGCGAGCAGTAACGGCTGGCCGCCATTTTGAGAGGGAGAGAGAAGATGAAGGAGGGAGGAGGAAGCGGCGGCGGCGGCAGCCACATCGTCAGGGTCGGGCCTGGCCCGCCGCACCGTCCTTCACGGCCGCCATGCAGGTTACACAGGAAGCCGCCACTTACCGGAGGAGTCATCCAGGCACACAGTGCGGCGACGGGTAATGGCCGCTCCTCCTCGGTCTGTGTGCGGGTGGAGCTCCCGTCTCGTTGGCACACCACAACGCAGAAAAACAAGTGAGGGGAAGGGCTGGGTGGGCACGCAGTGCGGTGGGGCGCGCAGGAAGCCCCCTCAGGATGGCTGGTTGTCCCGTCACAGGTAATCCGCCGGCGCCTCCCTCTCCCGTCTGTCCCTTCCGCCGGGCACTGTGGGCAGTCGCCGCCGCGCTGTCAACGAAACGGAGATCAGCAGCGCGGTGACGTCATATCAACCGCTGTAGGGGAGGAGAAGGAGGAGGGAGCGACCGGCCGGCTGCAGGGAGGTTGGGGGGAGAGAAGGCGGAGCTCTACAGGCCGCGCATGCGCCAATCGAACGCTGCTGGCTAGGCGTGGACGGCGGGAGAGAAGCGGAGGAGGGAGGGGAATGACGCAGGGCGGCCACACCACGCATGCGTGCTGTCTGATCTGTAAATTAACGCATATACACATATTGTACTGTGGATGGATTGAGCGTCTCTTCTGCAAATTCACGCTGGAAATGTAGCTTTGCTATTACAGCTGTTTCTCATCTGGAAGGGAATTTACCTGGCTTTATTTAATATTGCAATGACCATTGTTAACGAATGTACAAATCTGAAATAAACCATTACATACTGAATGTGGTCATTTGTCAAACCTTATGTATGGACTTGCAAATCTGCAATGCTAATACAGACTACTGATTAGTGGTGCAAGAATGGACCAGTGTTGTAAGAAAAATGTTTTTTTTTAAGAATAATTTTGTGTTGTGCTTGTCCCACATCCCCACCGCTAGGTGAAAATAATGTGAAGGGATGGTCCATGAGATGCAAGTAATTCAGAGTTGATGCAGGGTTATGAAAATATATGCAGCTAATAAATGGACCAATCAAATTTAGTTTTGTCAGGGTTCGGTTGATCCACTTTCAAGAAGAATAAATGTGCATACAGAATTTGCATAATTCTGCATCAGCTTGGAACTATTTGCATCTCAATAACCATTCCTACTAGTGTGGTTTCCTGGACCAAACATGGCGCCATACATATGGGTTATGGCTCCGCCCCCTGAACCCGATAGGACAGACTACCTATAAAACCTTTTGACCCGCCCCCTCCAGCCATTCTTTTTTTCTGTCCTCGAATGGACAGGTTGCCTATTTTTTTCCTTTTATTTTTTCTTTATTTTTTCTTTTACCTTTCTTTTTTTTCAAGCCTGTGCAGGACGGGTTCAGCCTCTCCCGTCCTTGAGGAGCGTCCTGTACCCTCAAATAGGGTTTAATGACGTTTTCCTCCGTGTGCAGCAGCTTTGCTGTTTGTGGCCGGCTGCCCTCTTTCTTAATGGCGCCGCCTGACCCCTCCGTCTAGCATCATAGCGCCGATGCGCAGGAACTCTCGCGAGAAGCGAGATTTGCAGAGTCGCCGCTGATTGGCTGCTCTTCTGCATTTGGGGAGGACCCGGAAGCAGCTCTGAGTCTCGGCACGCTGCTTTGGCGTCTCTGATCGAGACAGCAGGCGCTGACAGGGGACTGAGCTGTAGGCTGTACGAGCTGAAGCTGATCTGACCCAGGATTACATGCTGATCTGTCTGCTGGAGCAGGTATGATTCACAGTATTATTATGAAATGCAATGCAATGCTATGCAATTTCTATGCTGTTATGGTAAACTTTCTTATGGCTCTTTATCTTTCTCTTAAATAGAGAAATGGATAATGTGGAGCCTAGAGAGGAGGTGGTCGTTGTCAGGTAATGGGCTGCTAAAAGCAGCCTTTCTGATTATGCACACAGGGTGATCCTTTTAAAGTTCTCCCAAACACAGGGGTTCCAGGTTAAAAGAGTGCTTTCCCTTATTTTGTATTTCTGGTATACACGGATTCTTGTGGAAACATATATGTGTATTCTATGTTTCCACAGTCCGGGGGAAGGAGGAAGTGGCCAGGTGCCGAAAGATCGCAAGTCGGCATCTAAGAGACGGCAATCTCGGTCACGTTCCAGAGACAGGAGCCATCATTCCCGTAACAAGTCTGCAGCCAGGAGAAGGTCCTCCAGAGAGCATAGGAGTAGATCCCGGAGAAGATCTCCTAGAGACCGCAGAAGTAGATCCCGGAGCAGAAGCAGAAGATACAGGGAATCGTCTAGGAGATGGCAGTACCGTTCCCCTTCACATAGACGTTCCAGAGACAGAAGGAGAGAGCGGTCCACTGATCGCTTTTCCGCCGATAGACGGAGAGGACGCTATGAGAATAGGTCCCCTAGGAAAGGCAGGGGGGAGTGGAATAGGTCTCCAGAGTCAGACCCCTTTGAGCCTTTCCAGAGACCTGTTCAGAATCAATGCTGGTCATGCTCCCTGCCAGCAATGCCTGATAAGAGGGTTTGCGAGGCTTGCTTTACAGAGCTCGGAAGGGACAGAGACTCTGATAACCAACAGGTGTTAGCTTTCATCCAGCAGGCGGTGCAGGAGACTTTCCAGAATATGGCACCTTCTCAGCCTGGGACAGCAGCAGTTGCTCAGGCTCTTCCGGAAGACCATCTGTCTCAAGAGGATTTATCCCCAGTGGGGTTTAATTTTGCCCTAGTGCCTGCATTTCTTACAGCTATTAAGGCAGCTATTGAATGGCAAGATGAGGAGGGTACAGTGCAGGAGCCAGATAAGTACTATCCTCATTTAGACCAGCAACCAAAGGTTTTCCCATTCATGAAAGTGATAAAAGATGTTATGCTGAAAGAATGGAGTAAGGTGGAACAAAAACCATCTCTCAATAATAAACTGTCTAAACTTTATCCTCTGAGGCAGGAGGATGCAAAGTTATTGGACTCTGCGCTGATAGTTGATGCATCAGTGGCCAGACTGGCCAAGCATGTGACTCTGCCTATGGAGAACGTGGTTGCCTTCAAGGAACCTTTAGACAGGAAGATAGACACGGATGTTAGAAAGGCCTTTCTGTCTGCTGGTTCAGCCTGCAGGCCAGCCATCGCCTTGACCTCCCTAGCAAAGGCCACTCGCGTATGGGTAGACAACGTGGAGGCAGCAATCAATGCAGGTGCTGACAAGCAGGAGATCATAAAAGCTCTGGATGAGTTGAAATTGACAGGAGATTTCATGGGGGAAGCGGCCATTGACATCATTAGATCAGCGGCAAGATCAATGTTATACAGTGTCACCGCCAGAAGGGCCCTGTGGCTGAAGCCCTGGTCAGCCGATCAAGCATCAAAGTCTAATTGGTGTAAGATTCCCTTTGATGGTTCCCGTTTGTTTGGCGCTCAGATGGATAGTGCTATTTCGATGGTGACGGGAGGAAAATCGGGCCTGATTCCACAGGATAGGAAACAGAGGCCCTTCAGACAGCAGGCCCCAAGAAGAGTCCCCAACAGCAGGTTTCAACAAGCAAGATCTTATAAGCCGGGGAGGCAGTTTAACAGAAGCTGGAAGGGGACACAGTCCACCTTTATGAAGGGGATGAAGGCAAAGGCTTCCTCCGACACTCTGCAGAATCCAAAGCGTTTTTGATGGGGCGCTTACTCAGGATTATCCGGTAGGGGCCAGATTAGGCCTCTATTGGAGATCTTGGGTAGGGATAATCAGAGATCCCTGGGTGTTAAATACTCTGAAGACGGGTCACTCCTGGAGGTTCAAGAAGAATCCCCCACACTTCAAATTCATGGCCACAACCATGCCTCAAAACAACGAGAAGTCTCAGACCCTAAACGAATTTGTAGAGACATTACTGAAGGAAGAAGCGATCATTCCATTATCAAGCAAAGAATGTCGGAGGGGAATCTTTTCTCCACTATTCTTAGTAAGAAAGTCTACAGGAGGCTGGAGACCGATACTCGACCTGAAGTTCCTGAACAAACACATAAAGATCAGTCACTTCAAGATGGAGTCTCTGCAATCCATCATTCCAATGATAGCTGTAGGGGATTGGATGTCGACAGTAGATTTATCCGATGCCTACCTTCACATTCCCATAAAAAGAGAGTTCCAGAAGTTTCTCAGGTTCTCACTAAATGGAAGAGCCTATCAGTTCCGATGTTTGCCCTTCGGTCTCTCCACAGCCCCAAGAACCTTTACCAAGGTGCTACTGCCAGTAATTGCATATTTGAGGCTTCAGGGATTGAGGATTTACCATTACCTGGACGACATCCTGTTACTTCATCAGGATCGTCAGGAATTGTTGCAACATCAGGAAATCTTGCTCAATCTACTCCATCGCTTGGGCTGGTTAGTAAATACCAAGAAGAGTCAGCTCTCTCCTTCACAGGATCTGATTTTTCTAGGAGCAAGATTCAGGACAATACAAAATCAAGTATGCCTGCCGGATCAGAAGATTGTCACAATCCAGATGAAGGTGCAGAGGGCTCTGAAAGTTCCTTTTCTGACCACCAGGGACTGTTTAAGTCTGTTGGGGACCTTGTCATCATCTATCCCGATGGTAAAGTGGGCACACTGGTTCCTCAGGGAGCTTCAGATATTCTTTTTGCATCATTGGAACAGAACAAGCTTGGTACAGAGGTTCCATCTTCCCCTCCAGGTGAGGATTTCCCTCAGATGGTGGACCAGGGAGCAGAATCTAAGGAATTGTCGGCAGATCCAGCCAGATGTGCCGATAGTAATTACCACAGATGCCAGTATAAGAGGTTGGGGGGCCCACTGCAATGGGATCCAAATGCAGAACAAATGGAGGACATTACAGGAGGGAGTTCCCTCGAATCTCCTGGAACTGAGAGCGGCCTTCCTGGCCTTGAAGGCCTTCCAACACCTGATATACGAAAGATCGGTCTTATTGAAGATAGACAATGTGTCCGCAGTGGCTTATATCAGGAGACAGGGAGGTACCAGGAGTCGGTCACTCCTTCAAGAGACTGGACATCTGATGGCCTGGGCAATGAGGAATCTGTCAGACCTCACAGCAACTTATCTGCCGGGAGAGAAGAATATATTAGCGGATCACCTAAGCAGGGAATTTGCAGATCCCCACGAGTGGTCTCTGGACAAGAGGATCTTCCAGTGGATTACCAGGAGGTGGGGATATCCACAGATAGATCTATTGGCCTCTCCTCAGAACAACAAAGTACAGAGATTCTTTTCTCGCTTTCATCACCCAGCAGCAGCAGCAGTGGATTGCCTGGTCCAAGAATGGAACTTCTCCCTGGGATATGCCTTCCCTCCGTTTCCTCTGATTCCCAGGTTTCTTCAAAGGCTTTGCAGGGAGCGATGCACGATCATCGCTATACTTCCCTTCTGGCCCAGGAGACCTTGGTTCGCCTTAGCAATGTCCTGAGCATAGAAGACCCAATCAAGTTACCACCGAATCACGATCTTCTGTCACAAGGTCGCCTTCTTCATCCAGGAGTCAGCAGTCTGAGTTTAGCGGCCTGGAAATTGAGAGGAAGAAGTATACTGATGTCGGATGCTCCTCTCAGGTGATAGAGACTCTGTTAAAAGCAAGGAAGCCTTCTACGAATACTACCTATTATCGTATCTGGGAGAAGTTTGTTGCCTATGCTCTAGATAAAGGCTTCGACAGTCTGCGTCCAGAAGTCCAGAATATATTGGATTTTTTACAAACAGGAGTGGGCAAGGGTCTCAGTGTGGCAGCTATTAAAGTTCAGGTGTCTGCTCTTTCAGCCTTGACAAACCACCGATGGGCGGTCCATCCATTGGTGATACAGTTTGTGCAAGCAGTTTTCAAGATCCGTCCACCTAGAAAGCCTTTCTTCCCAAAGTGGGATCTGACAATGGTATTGGAGGTATTGTCTTCCCCTCCTTTCTTCCCACCTCAATCAATTTCTTTGGAGAATTTAGTTCTAAGAACAGTCTTTCTAACCGCTATGGCATCCGGAAAGAGAGTCTCAGACTTACAGGCCCTGGGTTGTGCCAATAACCTATTGGAGTTTTTCCCAGATAGGGTAGTGGTTAGGCCTGTGTTACATTTCATCCCAAAGGTTGCTTCAGGATTCCATATAAATCAGGAACTCTCTCTACCCACTTTCTTCTTGAAGGAGGCATGTCACCCACTGGATGTGGGACAATCAATTAAGTCTTATCTGGAGGCCACGGCCTCTTTCAGGTCTTCCGACCACTTATTTATTAATTTCAGAGGTCCAAGAAAGGGCATGCAGGTTACCTCTAGGACCATTGCTTCTTGGCTGGTTAAGACGATTCAAAAATGTTACAGCATTAGGGGGTTACCTGTTCCGAGAGAGATTAATGCTCATTCTACCAGGGGCATGTCTGCCTCCTGGGCATGTTTTTCTAAAGTTTCAGTTGAATCTGTATGTAGAGCAGCAGGTTGGTCTTCTGTAAGCACATTCCTCAAACATTATCATGTTGATCCTGCTGCCTTGTCTTCTGTGGATTTTGAAAAGCGGTATTATCTGTGTAAATAAATTTTGTTACTTTTGCAGCATTCCCTCCCTCAAGTGTGATTTGTTACATCCCATATGTATGCCGCCATGTTTGGTCCAGGAAATCGGAAAATTGTATACTCACCTTCCGTAATTTTCCTTTCCTGGATCAAACGATGGCGGCATACCAATCCCTCCCTCTTGTCCATTCGAGGACTGATTTACACCAAGAATGGCTGGAGGGGGCGGGTCAAAAGGTTTTATAGGTAGTCTGTCCTCTCGGGTTCAGGGGGCGGAGCCATAACCCATATGTATGCCGCCATCGTTTGATCCAGGAAAGGAAAATTACGGAAGGTGAGTATACAATTTTCCGATTTCCAGTGTGCTGCCTTGCAGCTGAACTGTGGGCTGGTCTGAACTAGGGATGGTTTATGAAATGCAAATAATTCTGAGCTGATGCAGCTTTTTTGCAGCTTGAAATATGACCAGTCGGGTGCAGCTGGTATGGCCTTCGATTTTTTTTTTTTTCATTTTAAAGCTGTGTAAATTACTGTAACATTTTCATCAACTCTGAATTATTTGGATTCTATATATTCCCTAGTCTGAACCTGTTTGAGATGTGATTAGACTGGTAGCCAGCTATTCACTCAGGCATGGGTCACACTTGCTTAAAGGATACCTGAGGTGACATGATGAGATAGACATGTGTGTGTACAGTGCCTAGCACACAAATAACTATGCTGTGTTCCTTTTTTCTTTCTCTGCCTGAAAGAGTTAAATATCAGGTATGTAAGTGGCAGTTCCTGTCTGAGTTAGGACTGGGTCAGACTACAGTGTGACCCTCACTGATAAGAAATTACAACTATAAAACACTTTGCTAGCACAAAATGGCTTCTCAGAGCAGGTAAGAGATACAAAGGTTCAATAGTTCATAGATTTTAGCTGTGGCAAACTTTAATGAATGTGTCATTGAGCAAAAACAATAAAACAGTAAAAACTTAAAAAGTAGATTTAAATATAAAATAAAACTGTGGAATATCTTAAAAAGTCATTTTTGGGAGAAGGTGGATAGATACAATTGTTTATTTCATTAGTTTATTTTCATCTTGGGTGCCCTTTAAGGCCTCTTTTCCACGGACATTTGAACTGTGTGCTCAGCAAGCAGTTGCCAGGCAGCAGTGAGCAGTTACCAGACAGCAGCAAATGCCTCTCAAACTCGCAACTATTAAAGAGAACCCGAGGTGTGTTTAAAGAATGTTATCTGCATACAGAGGCTGGATCTGCCTATACAGCCCAGCCTCTGTTGCTATCCCAAACCCCACTAAGGTCCCCCTGCACTCTGCAATACCTCATAAATCACAGCCATGCTGTGAGGCTGTGTTTACATCTGTAGTGTCAGTCTCAGCTGCTCCCCCGCCTCCTGCATAGCTCCGGTCCTTGCCCCCGTCCCTTCCCTCCAATCAGCAGGGAGGGAAGGGATGCAGGCGGGGACTGGAGTTCTGCAGGAGACGGGGAGAGCAGCAGACTGACACTATAGAGATAAACAAAGCCAGCTCTGACAAGCGGTTTGTCAGCAGCGTGGCTGTGATTTATGAGGGATTGCAGAGTGCAGGGGGACCTTAGGGGGGTTTGGGATAGCAACAGAGGCTGGGCGGTATAGGCAGATCCAGCCTCTGTATGCAGATAATATTCTTCAAACCCACCTCGGGTTCTCTTTAACAGTCCATGGAAAAGAGGCCTAAAATCTGCAAACATGCTCATATTGCTTCCCAATGGAGGAAGGGTGAGTAGCTCAAAAACGTTTGTGTACTGTCGTGTACAATATAAGGTATATTGCCAAATAAGAGTGCTTCCCTCCTCTGTTTGGTTGAATCCATCATTCTTGTGAGGAGTGGTGAACCACAGGGGGTAAGCACCGGCAGCCAGGTGGAAAGTTCCCCTGGAAGGAGGTCGAGAAAGGGTCATCTATTGCGCAAGAATGAGGATTCGGCTGCGGTAAAACGCTGCTGTTTTTCTGCGGCCTCAAGTCTGACCCTTTCCTCAATGATGGGTTCCAAAGTATCTGGTTAGTTTCTGTCTTCAATCATTCTAATTTATGGGATAAAATGCTTTTTTTGTGTGCTATTTTCGTAACTTTAAAGAAAACCTGAACTGAAAATTAAAAGTCAAAATAAACATGCACAAGTCATACTTACCTCCCGTGTACTCTACTTATCAATCTTTCTGCCTCTCCTGCGTCTTGTTCGTCCACTGTGATCAGTTAAATTCTCTGTCCTCCATTTTGAAAATGGTCACTACCCCATAACAGCTTTCTGGTCAGCACACTGTTAAACTGTAACATCGTCACTTGAGCCATAGGGAAACATGGACACATCAGTTCTCCTCTCAGCTATAACTGACAGCAACTGATATATTTCAGTTCTGACAAAATGTTGTCGGAACTGAAAGGGATTATTGTCAGAAGAAAATGGTGAGCTTCTGAGAGGAACTGATGGCAAGGTAACTATGTAATGTTCATTTGAAATTACCTCATGTGTTTATTTTAAATAATTTTACTCAGTACAGGTTCCCTTTAAAGGGATACTGTAGGGGGGTCAGGGGAAAATGAGTTGAAGTTACCTGGGGCTTCTAATGGTCCCCCACAGACAACCTGTGCCCACGCAGCCACTCCCTAATGCTCCGGCCCCGCCTCTGGTTCACTTCTGGAATTTCAGACTTTAAAGTCTGAAAACCACTGCGTCTGCGTTGCCGTGTGCTCACTCCCGCTGATGGCACCAGGAGCTTACTGCACAGGCCCAGTATGGTCTGTGCCTGCGCTGTGCGCTCCTGGTGACATCAGGGGAAGCGAGGACACGGCAACGCAGGCGCAGTGGTTTTCAGACTTTAAAGTCTGAAATTCCAGAAGTGAGCCGAAAGCGGGGCCGGAGCATCGGTGAGTGGCTGCGCGGGCACAGGATGCCTGCGGGGGACCATTAGAAGACCCGGGTAACTTCAACTCATTTTCCCCCGACCCCCCTACAGTATCCCTTTAAGGCAGGGAACACATGTCCTAGCATTTTTCTGTGTGATGTTGAGGCTGATGTCTCCCTGCAATCGCATTTTACCATACACGTTTTTTCTGTATTGTGGCAAAATAAATTGTAATTGGGAATTATTATTATTATTATTATTATTTTTTATTTATATAGCGCCAACATATTCCGCAGCGCATGTCCTGGGGAATGAAGCAGAAGGATGTTCGATTTTTAAAGAGCGGAAGCAGAACATGAACTAAGGCCTAGTGCACACCGAACGTTTTTTGGAGCGATCCGCTGGCCGCATCCGCCTGGAAAAACGCTTGGCTAATGTATTGCAATGGGATGGTGCACACCGGCGGCTTGAGGTTTTTGCCAAGCCGCAAACGCGCCTCCTGCTGCGCGTTTGCGGATTTCGGAAGCGTTTCGTCCTCAATGTAAAGTATAGGAAAAACGCAAAGCACTCTGAAAAACGCTACTTCAGAGCGGTTTGCCAGGCATTTTTGTTACAGAAGCTGTTCAGTAACAGCTTTTACTGTAACAATATGTGTAATCTGCTACACAAAAACGCACCCAAAACCGCTAGGTATGTTTAGAAAACCTCTCTAAACATACCTAGAATCGCTCTGAAATCAGCTCCCAAAACCGCTAGCGTATTGCGGATCTGCTAGCGGTTTTGGTGTGCACTGGGCCTAAGGCCTGGTGCACACCAGAGGAGTTTTTCTGAGCGTTTTGAGTTTTTAAATCTGCTGCTAATGTTATCCTATGTGTCTGTGCACACTGGAGCAATAAGGTTTTGTAAAAAAAACCCATAGCATTACATTGGGAAGAGCTTTTAGAGGTTTCAAAAGCTCTTCCCAATGTAATGCTATGTGGTTTTTTACAAAACCTCATTGCTCCAGTGTGCACAGACACATAGGATAACATTAGCAGCAGATTTAAAAACTCAAAACGCTCAGAAAAACTCATCTGGTGTGCACCAGGCCTGAGGCCTGGTGCACACCAAAAACCGCTAGCAGATCTGCAAAATGCTAGCAGATTTTGAAACGCTTTTTCTTCTTTTTCTGTAGCGTTTCAGCTAGCATTTTGCGGTTTTGTGAAGCGTTTTTGGTGTAGTAGATTTCATGGATTGTTACAGTAAAGCTGTTACTGAACAGCTACTTTAACAAGAAACGCCTGGCAAACCGCTCTGAAGTGCCATTTTTCAGAGCGGTTTGCGTTTTTCCTATACTTAACATCGAGTCAGAAACGCATCCGCAATCCAAAATCTACAGCAGCCCGGGAGTATGCGTTTCTGCAAAACGCCTCCCGCTCTGATGTGCACCAGCCCATTGAAATACATTACCCTAGCGGATCCGCACCCGCAAGCGGATCGCAAACCGCAGCAGAACCGCTCTGGTGTGCACTAGGCCTAACAGAAGAAAATTCTGATTACCAACCAAACCATTGATTTCCATGGTGAATGCATTGGTGCGCCTGCATGCGGCAAAACATGTGCAATTCTAACAAGTGTGTTTTCCATGTAAGGCAGGCATGGGACTCCTTTGCAGAGCTGTGCTGGATTCCTACCCATCCTTTTACCTGCTCCAAGGGTCCTGCAGATTTAAGATTACATCATCTCACATGCTACATAATGCCAGGCTATTCTGGCACCTCCAAGGGAAGAAGAACACGCAAGTCAGAAGAGGAAGTGGCCACACTGGAGGGCAGGAGAATGCCGGGTAACTGAGTCGAAGGCCCATATCCTCTTCACTGGCATGATAGAAGAGGAGAACAAAACCTTGAAGGGAACCTAAACTGAGAAGGAAACAAGCAACTGGTATTGTTTAAAAGGAAGCATCCATATCCCTCTCAGTTAAAGTGGTCTGATAGCCAGCATTTCTACTTTGCTCTAAAAGATTCCTCACAGCTTGAAAGCTACTATCCCAGATTTTTTTTTTAGCAGAACATCATTGAAATGGTTAAACAAAGCACTTTGTCCTGCTATTCAGCTTCAAATCCACATCCAAACTGTAGATAACAGTATCTTTGTTTGCATTCCAATGTTGTTACAGTGTGTGTAAAAAAAACTGAAAAGGAGCTCTCTGTGAAGCTCTCTGTGCTTCAGACGCACGTACGCACGCACGCACGCACGCACACACACACACACACACACACTCTCTCTTTTCAGAAAAGCTCATTACAAGATGTTAATATAATAAGAAGCAGTTTGAATAAAATGCAATTACAGCTTTCAGGGCACGATAAACTACACTTTGAAAACTTGTGATTTGTAAACAGACGATATTACTTATGCACAAAAGCAAATATGATAACTGTGTGAATAATAAAAAATAGCAAAAACACATTTTTATTGAATGTTATGTCAGGAGTTTCAGACCACTTCAAGGTTCCCTTTAAAGATAAGGTTTTCATTGGTAAGAAGTACCAGCACTGCATACTGGGCATGCATCAGAAACCACACATGTTAAATTCCACTTTACGGGGCCTATGTATAAAGGTGGCAATAAGCCTGACCTACAGTGAGGGGCTATTATTTCTTCAGAAATAAAGGCATTTTTCTAATTGTTGCATTAATAAAAGTGACAGTCGGCTGAATGTTTATGAAGAGTCAGTCCATGAGTCTGATTGCCACATTATGGATCTCCAAATAGCCCTCACCACCTTCGTTGGAAATATCATAGGCAGCAATGGATATTGGCTGTGCTTCATCAAACAACGCCCGCCACTTTAAGAACTAGTGGTAAATCCTACAGTTGGTTCTATACATTTTCCTTTCTTTATTGCAGACCATTCCAAGTTTTATAATGGTCTATATTTAAAAAGCAGCAGAAAAAAAGGTAATGTGGACTAGTCTAGACCAGAGCAGCGGCACGCAGATCTTACTCGGTGCTTGGATCGAGGTAGAGTTAAGTCCCGCCAGCCGCCGCAAATTTTAGTTCTGGAGGGGAGAGCGAGGGATGGAGAGCCCCAAGGTGAGGGAAGTGGGGGGAGACGTCCTCCCTTCTCCACCGCTGCCCACTACTCTCCTTCCACTGCGCTGCTCCCCTCCTCACATGCCCGGTAGACGGGGTCCACCCTCTGAAAAAAGCAGGTGGACGTGGTCCACCCGCGTCCACGCCCCGCTCGACCCCTGCTGTCTATCCATCTTCTTTTACCCTCTATTTTTTCAAGCATCAAGGATTTCTTCAAAAAATCTGGTCTTCCCAATATGTGACCAAAGTATTTGAGTTTTAATAGAAGTATCAGCCCTTCTAAAAACAATGGTGCATGAGCCAGCCTGGGGCCCCGGGAACTCTCACTGCCCGGGGCCCCAGAACCAGCATCTAACACCATATGTGAGCGCAGCCAAAACTGTCTCCTACTGCTCTAAAACTTACCAAACACACAATTGGAGAGCCTCACTCCCAAACAGTTCTCTGCTGCTTTATAAAGCCTGCAGGCTGCTTATAAGCCAATGAAAAGTGCACACATAATACACCTAGCTTGCAGTGATAATCAAGCAAAAGCTGAGCAAGTCAGCCAATTAGTAGGAGAGGGCTTCAGTTGCATATAGACAATGGCTATATGACCAGCAGGGGGCACCAGCGTGCAGGATATTCCCTCTCATCTGCCCCCCTCCTAACTAAACTGCATGGGATACTACAATAATTCAAAACAATGGTGCATGAGCCAGCCTGGGGCCCCGGGAACTCTCACTGCCCGGGGCCCCAGAACCAGCATCTAACACCATATGTGAGCGCAGCCAAAACCTTGGAGCTGGCTCATGCACCATTGTTTTTAATTATTGTAGTATCCCATGCAGTTTAGTTAGGAGGGGGGCAGATGAGAGGGAATATCCTGCACGCTGGTGCCCCCTGCTGGTCATATAGCCATTGTCTATATGCAACTGAAGCCCTCTCCTACTAATTGGCTGACTTGCTCAGCTTTTGCTTGATTATCACTGCAAGCTAGGTGTATTATGTGTGCACTTTTCATTGGCTTATAAGCAGCCTGCAGGCTTTATAAAGCAGCAGAGAACTGTTTGGGAGTGAGGCTCTCCAATTGTGTGTTTGGTAAGTTTTAGAGCAGTAGGAGACAGGCCTTGGAGGTGGCAGCTCCAAGGTTTTGGCTGCGCTCACATATGGTGTTAGATGCTGGTTCTGGGGCCCCGGGCAGTGAGAGTTCCCGGGGCCCCAGGCTGGCTCATGCACCATTGTTTTTAATTATTGTAGTATCCCATGCAGTTTAGTTAGGAGGGGGGCAGATGAGAGGGAATATCCTGCACGCTGGTGCCCCCTGCTGGTCATATAGCCATTGTCTATATGCAACTGAAGCCCTCTCCTACTAATTGGCTGACTTGCTCAGCTTTTGCTTGATTATCACTGCAAGCTAGGTGTATTATGTGTGCACTTTTCATTGGCTTATAAGCAGCCTGCAGGCTTTATAAAGCAGCAGAGAACTGTTTGGGAGTGAGGCTCTCCAATTGTGTGTTTGGTAAGTATCAGCCCTTCTAGTGAACTCTCTGGCCTTATTTCTTTAAGTATTCACTGGTTAGATCTTCTAGCAGTCCACATAACTCTCAGTAGCTTTCTACACAACCACAGTTCAAAAGCATCATTTTTTCTACGTATGACCTTATTTATAGTCCAACTTTCACAGCCATATGTTACTACTGGGAAGACCATAGATTTAACTATTATACATAAAGTATACATAAATTACATGAAGTCAATAAGTATTTGCCTGATGCATGTTTCACAGGTATTCCACTGCTTCCTAATATACCTACAATATATTTTTTCCAGTGCACACAATAAAGATACAGCCATACTCAAATATCCAAAAGAATAATGTAATCATGTCTGTAAAGGACATATTACAGAATATGGACGAATTATGGCTTTTGCCCTTACAGTTAAAGTTTTTATCCATTAACACTAATTACTGTGTTCAAAATAGAATCTCTATATCAGACATCAAATGTCTGCACGATTACTCTGCTCCCAATTAGCTAGGGTGGTTAAGAATACTACAACCCGCTTAAAAAAAAACCCCACCAATAGTATGTGTGTAGCATGTTCCAAACATCACCAGTGATAAGTGGAACATGCCACACGTGATTGAGTTTTTGCATAGTGTGGAATACATCATAATTTGCAGTGCAGGAAGTTTTATGCATTATTTTTTTTTTAATTATCCAAAGCTCCTACTCCCCCCTGCCCCTTTTTGGGAGGGGTGAGGGGCAGTTCCTCTTTGGAAACCAAATTCTCTGTCCCATTTCCTTCCTCATGTATCCCTCTTTCAGGACTGATGTACAGATTTATGTAAATATTTGTATTTTTCTAATGAACAATGAACAAAACATGTCTAAGCATTATTACCTTCCCTTATATTGATACATTTCTAGTTTTCAAATGTTAATGTGAAGGAAAACTAATGATGATGATAGAAAGAACTAATGTAATCCTACCTAATAAAATACAAGTGTCCCTGCGTCCCATGTCCGTGTCAGTGCTTTTGCGCTGCTGCGCAGCCGTTGGGACAGGATGCAGGACGGGATAGGAGCGGGCGGGCGTGTGTGCGGCCTGTGTGTGTGTGCGGCCTGGGTGTGTGCGTGCGGGCGGGTGCGCACGCGGCGGTGATAGACCTGAAGCCCGTTTTCAAACGGGCTTAGGTCACTAGTTTGAATTATAAAACCACATCTTTTGCCTATGAATTCTTTGTGGCA
Organism: Hyperolius riggenbachi; assembly: GCF_040937935.1. Taxonomy (NCBI): domain Eukaryota; kingdom Metazoa; phylum Chordata; class Amphibia; order Anura; family Hyperoliidae; genus Hyperolius; species Hyperolius riggenbachi. The sequence goes on from NC_090647.1 coordinate 473,649,717, forward strand.
AGTGTGACTAGAGGTGTGGTTAAGGCGTGGTTAGAAGTGTGGCGAGGGCGTGGTTAGAAGTGTGGTGAGGGCAAATCATTAAGTGTACCGCTTTTTTAGCTCAAACAGTTTAGTGGTTTCTAATTACCTGGCTGGCTGAGTTTGCAATGTTGATTTCAGATACAGCTTGTCTATACCGAACATTCCTATCATGACTTACATGAGGCAGTCAGGGACACCAGCGAGTCCTTTTTTGTAAACACAAAGCTGATTCTGCCCACAAGATGTTGGTGTTTTTGTTTTGTTTTTTTGCAGAGGAAAAAAACTCTCACTCTGCTGACATTTCTATAATTTGTGTAAGGCCCCATTCACACTTAATCAGTTGGTTCTTCTCCATAGCAGTGCATTATGAAACATCTTTCTGTTAACAACCAAAAAAAAGAAAAAAAGAAGTTCCCTAAAACACCGCACCACTCGAATAATTATTCAAAAATATAAACCATCTTTATTAATCACATGAACTATAATAAAAACACTTAAAACCAAAAGAGCATGGGGCAGTCAATAATATCCGCCATGTCAAAAGCAATATACATATCAATAAATACAAAGCCTTTAAGTATATATAAGTATAAAAGTATCAAAAAACGAGTGAAAAGGACTGGTGCTTAACACAAGGTGGACTGGCAGTGAGTGCTCGTGGTAACCGTCGCGATTCGCTGCGTCAAGTACGCAGCTTCCTCTGGGCAGAGGAAGCTGCGTACTTGAGGCAGCGAATTGCGACGGTTAGCATGGGGCATGCCAGGAGCACTCACTGCCAGTCCACCTTGTGGTAAGCGCCAGTCCTTTTCACTCGTTTTTTGATACTTTTATACTTATATATACTTACAGGCTTTGTATTTATTGATATGTATATTGTTTTTGACATGGCAGATATTATTGAGTGCCCCATGCTCTTTTGGTTTTAAGTGTTTTTATTATAGTTCATGTGATTAATAAAGATGGTTTATATTTTTGAATAATTCTTCGAGTGGTGCGGTGTTTTAGGGAACTTCTTTTTTTTGGTTGTATATAATTCTTGGTTCCTTTCTGCACGCTCTAGATGAGTATTTATTTACATATGTGTATATATTTGCGGTATATATACATTTTTTGGTTGAAGGTGCTTGCCCATTTGTCCTGCTTTTGTATACATCTTTCTGTTAAAACGCGTATTGTGTGAACTAAGCCAATGGGAAACATGGTAATTACTTAAATCAGTTGTCCTTTCAGTTATAACTGAGACCAAGTTATTAAGTGTAGATGGGGCCTGAGAGTCACTACGTCACTACGCTCTGGCTCCGCCCTCTGGCACCCGGAATTGTTCGGCCGGTGTTTGAGATTGGGAGAAGGTAGGAGCCACTGGAGGGAGCAGGGACTTAGACTCTTGAGGGACGATGTCAAGAACCCTCAACAGTGCCCGGTTGGAAGGCTCAGTAGCTATATATATGCAAACCATATATATGCAAACCAACACCCGGAGGTGGAAGTGTAACTCTTTTGTATGCGCAGAAGAGCTTTTGTAACAAAATCACCCGATGGGAATGTTCTTATGTCTCTTACATGTTGAGGAATAAAACTGCTTTTATGAGAAGAGGAAGCATTGAGCCTTTATCCGCAGAAAGAGTGTCGTTATAGTGTAATACCTGCTTGACCTCCAACTGGTCTGTGAGGTGGTGAAAATCTGGAGAGCCCCTTCGCTGTTGGTGGGGGGGCCCCCTGACTAAATGCACTTGTGGGGTGTTGATATATGGTGATTGTTCTACTAGATACCCCCCATGGTGTAAATTCCTACACTATGCAAGGTATTTTTGTTTATTTATAGGAGGTTTTGATGTGTGTGAGCACAGCTGAACACTTTTTAAGCAAACACAATAAAAATGCAACATTTTTGATTAACCAAAAATCAACGCAATAACCAGGATTTGTGGGCACACCTTTTCATGCAGTGCGGGTGCTGACACCATGGGCGCTTGGCTGAGGTCCATTAAAATCACAATTGTAAAGATCAGCCAGCTCACACTATTCCAAGCTGTACTGATTCAGGCGACTGAGAGGTGACCTAATTAACATGTATAAGTACACCAGAGGGCAATACAAAAGCTTGGCAGATAAACTTTTTGTCCCTAGGGTTGTATGAAGGACAAAGGGACATGATTTGCGGGTGGAGGAAAAAAGTTTTCGCGATCTATTTAGAAAGGGGTCCTTCACACTGAGAGTGGTTAAAATCTGGAACATCTTACCTCACTCAGGAAGTAGTTATGGCAAACTCAATATCTGCATCTTGTATTCTTTCCTTGCATTGAAGGGCATCCACGGCTATAATTTTTAGGGAATTCCCAGAAGAGTTGATCCAGGGATTTATCTGACTGCGATCTGGAGTGGGGAAGGAAATTTTACCTTTTAAGGCTAATTGGCTCAGGCCTTGTAAGGTTATTTGCCTTCCCCTGGATCAACTGGGATATGCGCAGGTTCAAGATGTTTTATTTTTATTTATTTATTTGTATTTTCCTGGTTGGACTTGATGGACAAATGTCTTTTTTCAACCAAACTAACTATGTAACTATGATTCCATCACAACCGACAATGACCGAACATAACATTTTGGCTAAAGTCAAAATTTTCTGTCATTAGGAGGCAGGCTTGCTGTGATGTTTCCTCCTACTATCCTTTCATTACCTTCTCTGTAGGAGAGTGAATGGGATGGGAGCTATCGTCTTTCCATCTGAAGATTTGACTTTACCCAAAAGAGGTTTGACACTATTGCAGCCACAAGTATCAGCATGACTGCAAAGCAATGCACATTTTTTAAAAGGTAATAAATATGATCTCAATATCCCTCTCACTACAGGATCCCTTTAGGGCCCTTTTACATGCAGCCACTCGGATCACGTATGATTTGCTAATCGCAAGGGTACCACAACTACCATGACCTTTTTCCACCAATGTGCTTTGATTTTTGGCCACAATTGCAAAGATTGGCCAGCACACTAGACTCTTTTCCAAGCCGTATTTATTCCATCACAACCGACAATAACTGAACATATTGTTGTTGGTTGTGATAGAATAAATACGGCTTGGAAAGGAGTCTGTTGTGTTGGCTGATCTTTGCAATCGTGGCCAAAAATCAAAGCGTCCTGGTGGAAAAAGGGCATGCTAATTGTGGTACCCTTGCGATTAGCAAATCATGTGTGATCCAAGTGGCTGTGTGTCAAAGGGCCCTAAAGGGATCCTGTAGTGAGAGGTGTAATAAATATTTGGTGGCTATGGGCAACCACACAACACCTTTGTTCGGCACCATATCACAGAACCTGTGATAACTTGACATTCGTCACAGCAGCAGCAAAGGAGATAGAACTGATAGACAGCTTAAAACTTTGAGGAGTTTATTTGGAAAAACAGATATACAGCCGGAAATGCAGTCATGTGTTTAAGGGTGACTCCGCAAAGCAGGAATCTGAAGTTCATCTTAAGCTTTCATGGCATCTTAAAACCAGTCTAGTACTGGTTTTAGGTTTGTCTTTATGTTACCTCACCATAAAACCAATGCAGCCTATGTACAAAGATACAAGTGTAGTAAAGCTAAGATATAGAAGAAAAGTAGTGAGCAAAGTTAAGTGAAGTCCTTCCAGACTGTCCGCCATTATGAACGGCCAGTCAAGGGTTAATCCTGTATCCCACCCTTAAGGGGTGGAGTCCGCTGTTTATCATATGCCTGGCCTGTAATTGGCTAGTCAAAGCCTGTGATAGGATGACAAGCACAATACTTACTGCGCTTACCCGATGACCTGTTCCCGAATTGGAGCTTCGGTGGAATTGCCCTCCAATTACAGGAAAATACTGTTGATCTGTTCCTCAGAGGGCTGATTCCCTCAGGGGAACAAGTCAACACTTATGTTTACTCTACTCCTGCCTGGATGTCATTACATTTTGAGCTCATAAGAAGTTCTCTGGCCTTCTACAAGAAAAACATTCTGCTCCAACCTTCCGTTGTGCCTTCAGTATGGAGCTTCCAGAAAGTGTCATTTAAAGAGACACTCTGCATATCAAGTCTTTTTGCTAAAACTCAGTTACCTAAAGTAACTGAGGGCCCAGATTTCAAGCATATCATCTTTAAATTCCAACAAGAGGGAAATTTAGATCATATTTATTTCCTTTTAAACAATGTGCATTGCTTTGTAGTCATGCTGATACTTTTGTTTGCAGTAGTGTCAAACCTCTTTCGGTTAAAGTTAAATCTTAAAGAGAACCCGAGGTGGGTTCTAAGAATCCTAATAGCAGACAGAGGCTGGCTGTGCATATAATCACCAGCCTCTGTTGCTATATATCGTCCCTCCAGGGCCCCCCTGCGCTCGGCTCTGCCCCCCATAAATCACAGCCGCGCTGTCGACGCGCAGCGTGTCACCAGCCTACTGTTTACAATTGCCTATCAATTTCCGCCGCTCCCCCGCCTCCTCCATAGGTCCAGTCCGTGTCCCTTCCCTCCTGGCTGATTGGAGGAAAGGGACACGTGCGGGGACCGGAGCTATGGAGGAGTCGGGGGAGCGAAAGAGATTGATAGGCAATTGTAAACAGTCGGCTGGTGACACGCTGCGTGTCGATAGCGTGGCTGTGATTTATGGGGGGCAGAGCGCAGGGGGGCCCTGGAGGGACGATATATAGCAACAGAGCCTCGTGATTATATGCACAGCCAGCCTCTGTCTGCTATTAGGATTCTTAGAACCCACCTCGAGTTATCTTTAAGACAGAAAGAGGAAGGCTTGCGGCGATGTCCCCTCCTATTTCCCTTCTATTCCCTCCTCTTTCCCGCCCCATTCACTCTCCTACAGAGAAGGGAATGAAAGGATGGTAGGAAGGAAAATCACAGCAAAACTGCCTCTTCCTGTCTGAGAATTCGACTTAAAGCGGAACTGTAAATTCCCTTAAAAAAAACAGTTTCACTTACCTGGGGCATCCCCAAGCCCCCAGCAGCCGTCCTGTCCCATGCCGGTCCTGTAAGATCTTCTGTTCTCCAGCCGTGGGGCAGCTTTGTTACCATCGACTTACAAGTCAACGGCAACTGCGCCTGCGTGGCCTGTGCTACGCAAAGCTTACTTTGTGTTCCAGCCCGCAATAGAGCCCTGCATATAGCGCAGGACGCTATAGCGGACAGGAACGCGAACAAAGCTACGTGTAGCCCAGGCTGCATAGGCCCAGTTGCCCTAAGTCGATGGTAAAGAAGCTGCACGGAGAACGGAATATCGTGCAGGACCGGCGCGAGACAGGATGAATGCTGGGGAATTTACAGTTCCGCTTTAAGACAAAAGTCCAAAATTTCAAGGAGATTTCCAACCATTTCATATGAAATGGTTGGAAATCATTCTAAATTAAAAAAAAAAAAAAAAAAATTGTAACAATATAGGAAATCTTTATGTAAATAGAAGATAAGGCAAGTCAAGCAAACTTTGCTGAACTTTTTCAACTAACTACGTAGTACAGTGAAGATTTATTACAGTGGCATAATTCAATAAATATATGAGAAATTGTTATACTTGGATATAGCCCCATGCAAATGTCACATGACTCAGGTGTGTGAGATGGGGGAGGGAGATGGCGAAAAGGTCTAATAGGTAGAAAAGATATAAATTAAGTAAATAACGTTCTAAGTTACCCTTATGAAAACACAATTTGAATATTGATCTGCAAACGGTGATATTATTACTGCAACAAATATATATTGTTAAGCTTTTGATTTTTTGATTTTTTTTTTGTGTTGGGCTTATGTCAGATATCCAGCCTTAGAAATCGTTTGCAGGAGTCCTATAAGGCAAAGTTATAATTACCTGCGCTGTCTTGTCCCTCTAAGTTGTCCCCAAAGCCCCCAAATCAGTCGACTTCTGGCCTGTAGCAGAAGGGAGGGGCTACACGCAAGAAGCCAGTTGATTCAGGAGACAAGACAGCACAAGTATTTATAACCTTGCCTTACAGGAGGACTCCTGCAAACTAGTTTTTAGGCTGGATATCCGCTTTAAGCTCAACATAAAAAAACGACTACCTTCACACTGACATGTTGCATTGCACCAGACATATAATCGCAAATGCTATACAATTATGTTGTAGCGGCATGTTCACATCAGTGTGTTAGCAGTGTGGTTCTGCGACATCTATTGGTATATCATGAGGCTTGCTGTATGTTACCGTACAACGGGTGCGCTTACAGTTGCAGTGAAGAATACTTTTAAAGAAAACCTGTACTGTGAAAAACGGCCTCTGGGGGGTACGGATCCTATCTAGGCTTCCCCTGTCCTCCTGCGTCCTACGGGGGTCCCGCTGTGCCCCTCCGAACGTCGGTGATGTCAATATTTACCTTCCCGGCTCCAGCGCAGGCACAGTAGTGGCGCTGCACTCCGAAGTAGGCGCAAGTCTCCAGCGCCTGCGCAGTAGAACGGACCCGACTGAGATCGGGTATTTCCGTTTACTACGGAGCTGAAAGCCGAAACAGCGCCCCGCTGGAGCCTGGAAAGGTAAATATTGAGCAGGCTGACAGATTTGTCGGGCCGGCTTTGAAGGGCTGCAGCGAGACCCCTGTGGGACAGAGGAGGATGGGGGAAGCCTCATTAGGATCCGGAGGCTTCCCCCATCCCGAGGTGAGTACCCCTCAGGGGCAGTGGCGTAGCTAAGAAGCTATGGGCCCCGGTGCAAGATTTACATGCCCCCCCAAGCACTCTATACATAACAATTGATACGGCGCACCAAAACCTGCCAAGGATTTTCACAGTGTCAGAGGTGCAAGTAGGGGATGGAAAACAGTTTGTTAATGATTACTACTATACAAAGCATCTGTACGAGTGATTATTACCAGCACAGGGCCAATAGAGAGCTAATATTGTGCTTGAGGGAGGGCCCCTCGGGGCCCCTCTGACCCAAGGGCCCCGATGCGGTCGCTACCTCTGCAACCCCGATTGCTACGCCCCTGCCCAGGGGCCGTTTTTCTAGTTACAGTGTCTCTTTAACTCATTACAGACTGAAAGGACCAGAGCCTTTTATCATGCAGCTGTTTAGCGATCACTGTGATTGGCTGGTAGTGATCACCTGGTAAGGAGCCAATGAAACTGACTCCTTACTGATAGGAGAAAGCCCGGCTGTCATATGACAGTGAGTCTGCACCCACAGTGAGAAGCTATCAATTCAGGACAGCGGGAAGCCATGGAGTAGAATCTATACAACATCAGAAGTAAAGAGTCACTGATGCGGCGTAGATTGTATCTTCGCCAAATGTACAGTATACTTCACTGTATGCATGCATCCCAAGTGTAATGCTAGGCATACACCTAGCCAATAATGCGCCGGATCGAGCCGCTGGCTCGATGCCGGCGCATCCCCGCTCGTCCGCGCGGATCGATCCCCGCTCGTCCCCGCCGGCGCTGCTTATCACCCGCTCGATTCCCCGCTTCTGTCCACCAGCGGGGATCGAGCGGGGAATCTAACCGGCAGGTCATCGGATCTGTGGGATATTATCAATCGAGCCATCAGCGGCTCGATTGATAAGGTCTGAAAATGCCATGTATGCCCGGCATAACACAGCATGCAACTTTTCCCCTCCATTGTGTTTCAATCCTGCTACTACAGCACTCCAATCGGTATTGAGTATAGTTACATTGTAGCCAAACTCATATTGCAGTAATGGAGACAAAAAAGGGAAGGTTAGTCTTTGAGGTCAAGAGGGAAAGGTTAGGATGGAAGGGGGAGGTTAGTGTTAGACTTTAAGGGGGGGGGGGGAGATTAGTGTGAGAATAGGCAACAGAGAGGGAATATGACAGAATATTGCTGAAAAAGAAACTTTGGCAATACCCTGCGCCAAATAGAAAATGCGACAGTAAAGTATGTACGCACATTACTAGTCCTACTTAGAAATTGTCCGAAGTCCTTTTCTCTGTTCCTGTAAAAAAAACTGGAGTTGTTATTCATGCAAATGAGGCAGTCGAACAGAAAGTCAAATTTAGCTTGATGACCTGAAAAGTAAAATAGAAGGCAAAACCCTTTTATCCAATTGAGGAAACAAAGTTGAGAAGGTTTTAGGCTTTGTTTACATCTAAAATCAATATTGCTGACGCCAGCGATTTTTGTTTTTTTGCGCTTTTTTTTCTCCTCCCAGCGCTTTTGCAGAGCGATTTGTTTTTTCACTTCCTGACGCAAGCATTCAGGAAGTGAACTCTTTGACCCGGAAATCAGTAAACACATTGGGCTTGATTCACAAAAGAGTGCTAACTGTTAGCACGGGCGTTTTCGCACGAATTTTCGCATTGCACGTGATCGCGAATTTTCACGTGAAACGATAACGTTTTTGCGCGATATCTATTTCGCGGGACAATTCGCGTTTGCGCGCGAAAATTTTATAGTTTTGCGCAAAAATTCACGCGAAAACGCCCGTGCGCTTTCAGGGCAATTTTACAAATCGCCGGCATATAAAAATTGCGAAAAAGCCCTAGGTGTGAACAAACCCTTAGTGCTGAAAATTTCATACTTCAGCCTGTTTTAAGCTCAATGAGGCCTGGAACACACTAGAGCGTTTACGGAGTGATTTAAATCGGTAGTGATTTCCTTAAAGGGGAACTGAAGAGAGAGGTATATGGAGGCTGCCATGTTTATTTTTTTTTAAGCAATACCAGTTGCCTGGCAGCCCTGCTGATGCTTTGCCTCTAATACTATTAGCCATAGCCCCTGAACAAGCATGCAGCAGATCAGGTGTTTCAGACTTTAAAGTCAGATCTGACAAAACTAGCTGCATGCTTGTTTCTGGTGTTATTCAGATACTACTGCAGAGAAATAGACCAGCAGGGCTGCCAGGCAACTGGTATTGATTAAAAGGAAATAAATATGGCAGCCTCCGTATACCTCTTACTTCAGTTCCCCTTTAAACGCTTTGCCAATTTAAATGGATGGGACAGATTCCACTACATCGATTGTGATTAAGCAAATCGCAGGACATGCAGAATTTTGGGAGCGTTTCCATTTTAATGAATTGTATAGAAGCAGGGAAATTTCTCCCAAAATCACTTGCAAAACGCTATCACAAATCGCTAGCGATTGCAATAGCACTTTGAGCTTTCTAGTGGGTTCCAGGCCTCAAGCAGATTTTACACCAGAATATCGTGGCTTCTGTTTCGTATTCAGTCTGAAGAATTTGAATCTTAAATTAAAAATAAAAACATGATATTCATTTCTGTTAACTAATGTTCTATTTACCATTAGTACTACACATACAATCAAATATTTCATGTTTCTTTTCAAATCAGGTTTGCTTTAAACAAAGGGGAACTACTGCACATTGAAGTGTGCAAGCAGTGAGCTTAAAATCTTTGCATGCAGATTTCCAAGGAAATGAAATAGAGCAAATCACATTCGGTAGCCACTAATCAATTAGCAGGCAGCTGGTTAATTATCCAGCCACCAGTAGGTTTGATAGACTCAGCTTCACACTTATAGACATTTGCATGCTGAGTCAGATTTCAAGGTCATCTCTAGTGTCTACCCCTGAAAAAAATGGCCTGGGAAGGAAACTTTGTTCCTTTGCTGGCTGTAACTAGACACAGAACATTGATATCACGCTTTTCTCCTGGCGGACTCAAAACACCAGAGCTACAGCCACTAGAGTGCACTCTATAGGCAGTAGCAGTGTTAGGGAGTCTTGCCCAAGGTATCCAACTGAATAGGTGCTGGCTTACTGAACAGGAAGAGCCAAGATTCAAACCCTGGTCTCCTGTGTCAGAGGCAGAGCCCGTAACCAGCCACTACTACATACAGTAACTACAACTACATAATAATCAACAACTGGAATAGTTGTAAACATATGTAATAAAATATATTATATCATGTAGTTAACTAAATTAAACAGAAATTTACTAACCTGTGAACTGAGGCCATGTGGATTTACCATTATGCGTATGGATGGCTTAGGGCCGGCTCAGACGGACGGCTGCAAGCGTCCATCTACGTTGTTTAGCGCCGATGTCCACCGCGTCCTGCATTGAGATGAATATAAGCAGTTATCTCAATGTGTTTACTGTTGATTGTGCGATCGCCGCAGTCAATCGCATTTTCCGAGTAGTACGTGTAGCTTCTAGCATTATTTGCTGTTCCGTATCACGTACATATGGTTCCGGCAGTGGTGATTTGGGCGGAGGGAGGAGCCGAGAGATGGCTCTCCCTGCGCTATTTGTTAAAGTCACCCACTAATTACCTAATTTGTCCCTTTGGACACGTATTTCGGGGTCTGGCTATTGCCGACACCCGAATTACAGTGATTTGACAAGAAATCCCCCCATGCGCTGCTATAACCGCAATTAACATTATGGTCTATGGCAGCCCCCAAGTCAGGTGCTACGCATTATCATAGACAAAATAAAACGGTACAATATGGTTCACCCCTAATATATCAAAGTATTTCAATTCCAACAAACAACAAAGATGGGTTTTTTTTTAGAACCAAACTACACTTTTCTCTTTGATACTTTATTCTTTCTTTACAATCTCTTCAGATCGTGGACAGGATATGTAGATACAGAAGCCGAACCGTCACGTTCATATAAAAGACAGCCTGACACGTGTTTCGCGGCCAACAACCGCTTCCTCAGAGGCACATCGTTTACAAACATCCAAAGGTCGGCATAAAAGGTCCCACGATCTGGAATTGAAGAGAGAAGCTGCCCTCAGCGCCGATGCTGGTTCGTATAAGTTACCTTATCTTATGCGAACCAGCATCGGCGCTGAGGGCTGCTTCTCTCGGCTTCTGTATCTACATATCCTGTCCACGATTTGAATAGATTGTAAAGAAAGAATAAAGTATCAAAGAGAAAAGTGAACTTTGGTTCTAAAAAAAAACCATCTTTGTTGTTTGTTGGAATTGACATACAGGTGCTACGCATTGCCGTGCAGGCGCCCAGAGGACCCGACTTGTCCGTATTCCCCAGGGGCTCAAAAAATGTGGTGCAACAACAGGAACCAAAGCCAAATGCTTTTCTGCTCAGTAAAAGAGATGCCGTCAGCCAGGTGAACCAGTCTTTAGTAAAGCTGCAATCAGGCTTTTCCCCCAATCTTGTATTTAGTAAATCCAGCCCAGTATGTTTTAATGCATTCAGGTTCACTTGAGAGATCAAGAAATGATTGATATTTGCGCAAAAGGTGGATCAGCGCAACACCAGGCCGCCTCCGAATGGCCTCCATCAGAGATGCGCTGAGCCCCCCCAGGAACTACAAACGCACCTTGAACCCAAACAGAAGCTCTGCATATACACCAAAAGCATGGCTGTTAAGTGGGAGCAGCTGACCAAAAACGAATTACATTAGTACATAGCAAGGAAATAAGCAGCGCTACTTAAAAACAGACTTGTGCCTACCTGCAAAAGAGTGCAAACCCCACTTGTGGGGTCGAATACACACCGAGCATCCCACTGCGAAGAAGTCAATCCTTCATGGGAGGGGCCTAACACATAGGTTAGGATTTAGTTAGTGTTAGGCCCCTCCCATGGAGGATTGACTTCTCCGCAGTGGGAGGGACGAGTACTTAATAGGTTGCATGCAAGCTGTTAATGGAAACCAACATCCTCCTCTAGTGGTAGACAGGTCATGTGTATGCTCGGTGTGTATTCGACCCCACAAGTGGGGCTTGCACTCTTTTTCAGGTAGGCACTAGTCTGTTTTTAAGTAGCGCTGCTTATTTCCTTGCTATGTACTAATGATTGATATTTGCCATGTAATTTGTTCATGTTATTTGATCCACAGTGAGGTGGCATATCATCATCTTTACTACTGGCAGACATGAAAAAAACACACAGCACCAACTACTATTATCTATACCCACACCCCCTAACAATGCAATAGGCTAAAGGGTTGGGTTTTTTGGGGCGATATACTGTACATATGCACAGAGTGAGATACTGGACGCTTGCCAGTTGGAGATGCAGTAGTACAGAGGCACCAGAAGAGTAAAAACAATTGGTTAAAAAGGTTTAAAATGAAGTGGGTAGTGGTGGACTTACCCCTTCAGTGCAGACATGAAAAAATGCAGGTTATAGCAAAAAAAGTTTATTTACATACTCCAGAAGGATGCAACGCATGAGCTTGCCAGTTGGAAACAGTTGTTATTTTCCACAATGCAGTGAGGTTCATAGACAGGAAACTGTGAGGACCTAGGTCCTGACATCACACTGTGGGAGGGGTTTCACCATAATATCAGCCATACCGACCCCCTGATGATCTATTCGAGAAAAGATAAAGATTTGTTTTGGGAAAGGGGGTATCAGCTTCTGATTGGGATTGAGTTCAATCCTTGGTTACAGTTGCTCTTTAAATTGCTGGAAGACATCTGTGGCCCGTAGCAGTCTGCCAGATAATCACTTTCATTTTCATTATCTGCACTAGGAGAGTAACAGTATAGAAGCAGTAAGCTGCATGAGCGTTTACAAATGAGCCTCCAGCTAGTGCATGATCAACCGTCACTTCTCAGCAAGCCTCCTGTCCGTCTCTATCCATTGTGCTGATTATTCCTTATTTTCCGGTGGCACCTATCAACAGCAGCCCAGCACCCATTACAGTGTACGCTAACCATTCAATTGCTGCCGCTTTGTGCTCTGCTCAGAAGAAACTTCATTTTGCTTTACACATAAAACTTGAGGGTTTGTGCCAAGTGCGTTCTGATTTCTCTGTCTGCTGCTTAGAAAGAGCATGGTGCAGACTTCGAGCCAACAGCTGCTGAGCAGTGATAACTTGCCAAAGCAAAATTTACATTCCGAGCACAGGATCTGAAATGTATAGCACTTCTTGCTGAGTAAGGCAAAGTGCTGCCATCTACGAAGGAAGCCCCAGTACAAATGCATTGCTTTAAAATATCTGTCAAATTATTGAGTTAGTGTTTGAACAGAGGTGCCAACATAGAGTAAAATATTTAAGAAGGGAGGTAGTGGTGGACTTACCTCCCCAAACAGACTCAGAACAGTCAATTATCAGCAGAAAAACCACGTTATTCGTAACTCCAAAAAGGCAACACATTTCACAAGTCTATGCTCGCTTCATCAGGTTATAACAGGAGTAACTGTTGAGGAATCTTCGCCAGCGCCTCTGCTGGCTAAGATTCCTGACCTGCTACGTCTGTTATAGCCTGATGAAGCGGGCATAGACCCATGAAATGCGTTGTGAATAAAGTGATTTTTCTGTTGATAATTGACTATTCTGAGTCTGTTTGGGTTGGTAAGTACCCAACTACATCCCTTCTTAAACTGTTTTTAAAGAGACACTGAAGTGGAAAAAAAAATGATATAGTGAATTGATTGTGTACTATGAATAATTACTAGAAGATTAGCAGCAAAGAAAATATTCTCATATTTTTATTTTCAGGTATATAGTGTGTTTTCTAACATTGCATCATTCTCTAATATGTACAGATTACACAACACTCTGCATTCAAAATGAGTCTTTCAGAGCAGTCTGTGAAGTAATGACCTCTCCTCTAGCAGATAAAAAGAAAACTGTTCACTTATAGTTGAGATAATAAAAGTCAGAAGACAGCCCTCTCCACGACTTTGAAAGTCGTAGAGATTAATGGCTTTTTTGCATAGAGATAACAACTGTAGTTTCTTAACTCTTCCTGTACTGGAAACAATTACACTGATGTATCTGATCTTAATGTTTTATTTCTTAGCTGTGCTACACATACAAATCATAATATCATATTTTTTTTTCGCTTCAGTGTCTCTTTAAATATTTTACTCTATGTTGGCACCTCTGTTCAAACACTAATTCAGTATTCCATGTCCACCCCTGGTGGAGGGGTGTTAACCCCTTTCTTTTTCCTGTCTAAAAGCAAGAAGTTTTGAATCAGGATGATACCATTTATTGGCTAACTTAGAGATGGATAAACAGTGAGCTTTCAACTTATAAAAAGCCTTCGTCGGACTGGTTCTTCCTGTCTACAGAGATAATTTTTTAAACCAAGTGAGTTCAGGTCTAATCTCCCCACCTAATGTCACAGTTGTCCATTATATATAAGATACACCTCTGATACCAAATTACTACACTATCAAGGGCTCTCAATCTTTTCTCCCTTAGTGTTTTTCAAGCATCTGTCAAATTATGTGTCTCGTTCTTGTGGATGTCCCAGTACTAAAATATGTTTATACCAAGAAGTATAGCATGCATATTGATTATTGTCCAGTCACAGATTTAATACTTGTATTGATGCATGCATTTGTATAAGTCATGTGATACATTTATAACTGCTGAAACCAAAAGGCATGCTTCACACTCGCATTCAGAGAGGGCCTTTATGAGCCTCTGAGCTAGTGGCGTAGCTAAGGAGCTGTGGTCCCCGATGCAAGTTTTACAATGGTGTCCCCCAAGCACCTTATACATAGCAATTGATACAGCGCACCAAAACCTGCCAATGGCATCCCCAGTGTCAGAGGTGCAAGAAGGGGATGGGGAACAGTTTGTTAATGATTACCACTATTCAAAGTATCTTTAAAGTGATTATTATGAGCACAGGATCAATAGAGAGCTAATACTGTAGTTGAGGGAGGACCCTTCGGGGCCCCTCTGGCCCAAGGGCTCCCATGCGGTGGTTACCTCTGCACCCCCTATTGCTACGCCCCTGCTCTGAGCGACAGGCCGAAGGCATGGTGTGAAATTCATATGTATTTTAATGGGCCAATTCACACTGGCTTTCCTGGGTAGTCTTTGCTTGGCTTTAGATTCAGGCTACAGTGTAAGCCTATGGAAACATCTGACAAATATCTAGCAAAAGCCTGCAGCTCCCCAACACCAGCAGCATTCATGCAACCCCACATAAGGACACTGCCACCATCATGTTTCACTGTAGGCACCATGCATTTTTCTTTGAAATCCTCACCTTTATGACGCCATACAGTTCTGAAACCATTAGTTCCAAAACCAGTGATCTTTGTCTCATCACTCCAGCGTATAGAGTCCCAGTAGTCTTCATCCTTTTTCAGCGTGGGCCCTTGCAAATTCTAGGCGTGCTTTTTTGTGCATGGGCTTTAGGAGAGGCTACCTTCGTGGATGCATGAATGCATGCCCATTCCTCTGCAGTGTGTGGCCTATGGTGTCACGGGAAACAGTCACTCCAGTAAGCTTTCTACTGCTTTAACTAACTGCAGTGAACTTGCATGGCGATTTTCTTCAACCCTTCTCATCAGAAGACACTCCTGTGGAGATGTTAACTTCCATGGACGGCCTGGACGTCTCTGTAAAATTGTTGCACATCCATCTTTCTTACATTTTTGGATCACTTTTGCTCTAGTATTTTGACTACTATGTAAAGATTTGCTGATCTCCTTGTAGCCATCACCTTTTTTGTGTAAAATAGATTTCCTTTCTCAGATTTTTTGACATTTCTCTTCCATGTGAAGCAGGGGCGGACTGGCCTGGGGGGATGGGAGGCGTTTGCCCCCCGGGCCGCCGCCTGCTCACACATGGAGGGCCGGTGGGGCAGCATTAGTCATCACAGACAGCTGCCACTGCCCGCTGCTAGTATTTACAATACCAGCGGATCTGCAGCGTCCCTGCTGTTGCGATGGCTACAGAGCAGAGAAGTGTAGGGGGTGGATACCTCCAGTCGGCTGGGATCACATGGGGCCGGGCAGCCAATGAGGAAGCAGAGCCGCTCATACCATGTGATCGGAGGGCTCCGTAAGCTGGAGTCCATTGGCTTGTGTGCTGTCCTGCTCTCTCTCTCCCTGGCGCGATATTTAACTCTGTGGCTTGACAGGGAGAGAATGTGAAGAGCAGCTGCAGCAGCCTCGCAGAGAATTCCTGGCAGCACAGACCACAGAGTGCAGCTTGTGCTGCTGGAGTCAGGCAGCATTGCACAGGGAGACTGCTGTGAATACACAGCACGTCTGAATCCTGTGTGCAGGAGACAGGAGTTCCCTATAACTGCAAGGATGTGCAGTGAAGGCTGGTGTCTGGTGATAAAGTTGTCATTCTTCTGCTTTTTTTTCTCCCCCTTTCATCTCCTGCTCTGTCTCTCCACCCCCCTCTGTTTTCATACCCCCCTCCTCCCCCTCCATCTCATGTTCTCTTTCCCTCCCCCCTGTGTTTTCATATCCCCCCTTTACATCTCTACAGCACACTCTCCCTCCCCCTCTTATCCTATACATAGTAATATGACACTCTAACCCTACCATAGTCATAGCCTAATGTCCTACCATATTATTATTATGTATGTGTATAGCACGGAAATCTTCTGCAGCACATTACAGAGTACATAGTCATGTCACTGACTGTCCTCAGAGGAGCTCACACTCTAATCCTACCATAGTCATCGCCTAATGTCCTACCATATTATTATTATGTATTTATGTAGCACTGACATCTTCTGCAGCACATTACAGAGTACATAGCCATGTCACTGACTGTCCTCAGAGGAGCTCACACTCTAATCCTACCATAGTCATAGTCTAATGTCCTACCATATTATTATTATGTATTTATATAGCAGTGACATCTTCTGCAGCACATTACAGAGTACATAGTCATGTCACTGACTGTCCTCAGAGGAGCTCACACTCTAATCCTACCATAGTCATAGTCTAATGTCCTACCATATTATTATTATGTATTTATATAGCACTGACACCTCCTGCAGCACATTACAGAATACATAGTCATGTCACTGACTGTCCTCAGAGAAGCTCACACTCTAATCCTACCATAGCCATAGTCTAATGTCCTACCATATTATTATTATGTATTTATATAGCACTGACACCTCCTGCAGCACATTACAGAATACATAGTCATGTCACTGACTGTCCTCAGAGGAGCTCACACTCTAATCCTACCATAGTCATAGTCTAATGTCCTACCATATTATTATTATGTATTTATATAGCAGTGACATCTTCTGCAGCACATTACAGAGTACATAGTCATGTCACTGACTGTTCGCAGAAGAGCTCACAATCTAATCCTACCATAGCTATAGTCTAACGTCCTACCATATTATTATGTATTTATATAGCACTCACCACTTCTGTAGCACTTTACAGAATACTTAGTCATGTCACTGACTATCCGCAGAAGTGTTCACAATCTAATACTACCATAGTCATAGTCTAATGTCCTACCATATTATTACGATGTATTTATATAAATAGCACTGACACCTTCTGCAGACTTTACAGAGTACATAGTCCTGTCACTGACTGACTTTAGTCAATTTAATCTTTGTAATCTTGTAATCAGTAACCGTAACCTGATACTTAATTTCATCCGCTTTTCTATAATTCTGCTCTCAAATTCCTAGCATCACCCTAAGTTGCCCAAAAGCCTAGCCTTTAATCTTTTCTAACCGCCTTTATGTTTCTTTTACCTAACTTTAACTCCCTTTTTTTTTGTAAATGCCTAAAGGCCCATACACACGTCGGATTTCCGCGAACGACGGGTCGTTTGAACGTCCCGTCGTTCGCCCGCGAAATCGGGCGTGTGTACAGACTATCGTTCGTTTGATAAGAGTGAATTTGAGCGATCCGCCGGGCGGATCGCTCAAACTCACTCTTATCAAACGAACGATAGTCTGTACACACGCCCGATTTAGCAGGCGAACGACGGGACGGTCAAACGACCCGTCCGATCCGACGTGTGTATGGGCCTTTACCCAGATCTATCAGTTTCCCTAACTTCCCCCCCCCCCCTTCTGATGACTCTATCCTAACCCTGCTGTTGTCATGAGGTGGCTGGTGATAGTGGTACAAATCTGGCCCTACTGCCGGTAGGCACACAGGGATCCTTCACAGCATGCCAGCAAGCCAGCCCTGAGCCCAGCATCACTGCCAGCTTGGCCTGCATCATTGCTGCATAACCACCAGCCAGGCCGCAGCATAACTGCCAGCCAGGCCAGCACAGCATCACAGCCAGGCCAGGTAGCCCAGCAAGCACAGCATCACCACAAACCTAGCACAGCATAACTGCCAGCCGAGCACAGCGCCCAGGCCAGCTGAGGATAAGACAGGTGAGAAAAGTCTACCTATTTTAAATACTGCGTATTTATCATATTTAAGTTACACCATTGCTAGGTTCATGTACATTTGACCCCACCCATGACCACTCCCACTTTCTTGCTGCATAACCACGCCCATTTTTGGCGCGCTACGCGCGCCACATGCTTCCTCTCCCTTGGTGCCCAGGATCTTCCAGGATCCTAGCAACGCCCCAGCGGTGAACCTGGGCACTCTGGCTATCGCTCAGTTCAATGGGGGGCATAAGGCCACCACCCCTTTTCAAGCAAAATATTTGATTTCACTGGAAAATTTATTTAAAATATGATTGAGCAGCAATGATGGAGCATCAGTTTCCAGCAGATTTGATCACAGTGATCGAATCTGCTGTGGAAAATCAATTAGTGTATGAGCAGTGCACTATATACATTTGGGCTCGAGAAAGATATGGATTGGGGCTGGGACTACCGTGAAAGGGCCTCTAGGTTGTGTTTCCCC
Source organism: Hyperolius riggenbachi (assembly GCF_040937935.1). NCBI lineage: Eukaryota > Metazoa > Chordata > Amphibia > Anura > Hyperoliidae > Hyperolius > Hyperolius riggenbachi. The sequence continues at coordinate 473,668,223 of NC_090647.1, forward strand.
CCAGGCCAAAAGGTCCCAGTCCTCCCCTGATGTGAAGCCATTGCTGACAGCATGAAATGGGAAGGGGTTTTCTTTGTTAAAGGCTCCCTGCACGGTGCAGAGGCTGACCTCGAGGTCGTCCTTACTGCATCTGCGTAAAGCGCCGCTGTTAATCATGGCCACGTTGTCCGTGGCGTACTGCGCCTGCGCAGTAAGCCGCGGACAACATGGCCATGATTAACAGCGGTGCTTCACGCTGGCGCAGTAAGGAAGACCTCGAGGTTGACCTCTGCACCGTGCGGGTAGACCGGGACGGCGGCGGAGAGCGGAGCGATCAGCGTAGGACAGTCAGCTGCAAGGGGCTGTAGAAAGCCCCAGGTGAGTACAGTTGATTTTACGTTTTTTAGCCTGATATTTCCGTTAAGTAATGCCTTTTATAATCATCTGTCTGCTGGACACCTCTTAAATGAATAATTAGACTCACCTGTTAATTATAATTTTGTAGTCTTAAGTGTGGCTTCTCTCCTAAGGCCTCGTTTCCACTTGTGCGGCGTGCGTCTGCGAGACGCACGCCGGCACTGAGCAGGTGGGCAAGATCGCAGGCGAATCCCATGAGCTGTGCCATGCACGGCTATGGGAATCGCAGCCTCCGCCGCAAATTCTGTGGGGGGTTCCGGCCAAATCGCTACCACGGCCATTCTCCCCATGGTAGAGTTTCCCCATGCGATTCATGTGCGGGAAAACTCTGCGTAATCGTGGCGGTTTCTGCGATAGTGGAAACGGGGCCTAAGACTACAATTGGGGTGTACCCATTTTTGCAACATGGGCTTGAATGAATTTGTTAGGAAAATCACTTTTTTGTGTGTGCAAATTAAGAAAACTTGTTTACAATGAATGGCCCACATTTGTGGGAGTATCTTGTAGTATATCTCATAGAAAATGTTGATACTGAAAGGAAACTAAAGGTTTTCTGACAAATGTAGTGGGGTGTACTCATTTATGCTGAGCACTGTAGCATAAGACTGAACGGAGGTAAACAATATATTGTATATGCATCCTAGAATGAATTTTAAAGCCAGAGCTGTGAAGAATCAGCAGAGGGATGTAAATGTACATACAGTCATTCTCTAGGAAGAAACTGGCATAGGGAACTGAGCCTACAAATTGGTCAGTGGGGAATAACATAAATGTGTGAAATTTATGAGTTCTTCAGCAAAGTTTCCTTCTTAGAGCCTCATAGTCCACCACACCACAGTGTTTATTTACTCACCTCAGAGAGTCCTCCCATCTCTCCCACATGCCGATTATCCGCCAGTTCCCTGGCTCCCTGCTGCTCTCCCGCTCATGTTTATTCCACTCACAATATCTACTTATAACAAAAGCGCTGGTCAGCAATTCCCAGACTGAAAACTACTGTTCTATACTCTTGTAGTATTATCAAAGACCACCATCTAGCAAGGTACAGTAATTGGTGAATAGTTTTAATGATATGGGCTTTTGCAGTTAATAAATTAATGTTTGTAACTTTGATGGTCAGTCTTTGTTTAGTAGCACACGGTACAAAGAATCCCAACAGCTTCTAACATAGGGACGTCCTTGGTATCCTGGCATGCCAGTTGTGAGGTTTGTTCATCACTGTGAAGAACAGAGCTCATTCTATAATCAAAGGTGTAACTATAGGGGAGCAGCCCATGTGACTGTGGAGGCCAGAGTTGTGGGGGCCCTAACTACTAAGCTGCCCTCCCTCTGATGCAGAGGTCCATTGATTAGGGTTCAGATTGTTATTGTTGTCATTGTGCATTTACGTTGACATCTTCTGCAGTTCTTTAGAAGACGAAACAGTCCCATCACTCACTGTCCCTCAGAGCAACTCCCAATGAAATCACTACCATAGTCAGTGCCCCTTCCATAGCCATGGAATGGTTCTCAGCAGAGGTAAGCCAGTTGGGGCAGCCTGTGCTGAGAATTTAGCATGTGTATGGTACCCCCCCCCCCCCCTGACATTAGCAAAGATCCGGCTGGATCATCTTGTTCGAGTACAGGCCAAGGGTATTGTTCTACTCCTGATCCCTCCTGGTAAATTGTGCACCGCGCCATCCCCCTTCACTGTAGCAGAACGTGCTGCTAGCGATGCGTCTTAACAGCACTTAGCCCCAAAATGTCTGGATCAAGTAATTTGGGTGCCAGGATTGGCAGTTGTCTAATAGACTTCGATAGTACCCGATAATCTGCTACATAGGAATTAATGGTTGTAGCCGATCGTTCACAATCAGCTACAATCCAGACAGAACAACAATAGTTGTTTAGCTGATAGCTTTAATGACTACCTGTACAAGAAATCTTTGCAAACTTTTGAAACTTTAAGTTTCTTCTTCAGGCATATTTCATAACTGGATCAGAACCATACAAACATTTGTATGTGACCGTACTCTGTATGGTTCTGATGTAGAGCTGAAACATGCCTGAAGAAGAAACTTGAAGGATACCAGAGCTCAAAAAGTTTGGAGAACTGGGGGGAGCAGGCATGTACTACCACCTCTCCTTATGCCCACTGCTCACCCCATTCTCCTCTCTGCCCCCCATAGCTCTAGCTCACCTAAAAGCCCCCCCAGGATCCTTGTCCGATCGGCTGGGTAGAGGATCCCAGGGGGGCTTTTAGGTGAGCTACGGGGTTTCAGATAGGAGAACGGGGGAAATGGTGGGCATAAGGACAGGTGGTAGCATATGACTGCTCCCCCCGTTTCTCCAAACTTTTTGAGCTCTGGTATCCTTTAAAGATTCAAAATCTTGCAAAGAAATCTTGTAGAGTTAGTCAATAAAGGTATCACTTGAACAACTTTTGTTGTTCTGTCTTTGGATTCTTTCCATGATTAATACCGGACCACAAGCAATCTGCCACAACTAGCGGATGTTTGAGAGCTGGGATTATGAGGTTTGTTCTAGGCACTTAGAAGGAGGTTATGATTAGTCAGAAGTTGGGGAATTCTTGTTAGGCACTAACAGGGAGGGGCTAAAATTAGGCATTAGGTGGTGGTGGATGGGGGGGGGGGGGTTCTTGTTAGTCATTTACAGGGGTGTAAGGGCTAGGCATTTGGTGGGGGAGTTCTCGGTATTGACTTAGAGTGTAGAGTGCAAGTGAAAATTGGTGTAGGCAAGGTGTAGTGCATTGGGAAAGTATTGGTAAACTAAATTAACAATATTTTGTAGGTAGCGGCACCACCTGGCGCACAACTCATGCAGTGAGAGTCCTCATGAAGCCAATTTTGAGGAAAGCCAGTTAATTTACCGGCAGGGCCGGCCCTAGACTTTTTGCCGCCTCAGGCATATTTAGAAAAAAAATCGCCGCCGCCCCCCCTAACCACCCCCCCCCCCCACCGTGGGAAGCCGCCGAGCAGGAGGGGTAGCAGGCAGGACGAGGGTATTGGGCCTGGCGGTGGCCCGATCTGCGCTCCCCTCCAGCTGTAATAGGAAGCTGCCGATGCCCAATAGTGAGAGGCACGGGCGGGGAGGACTCACCTTATCCGCGTTCCAGCATGCACTCCACTGACGTCACCTCCTGCATCGCCGCCCACTGTATTGTAAGTGGACGGCAATGCAGGAAGGGACGTCAGTGGAGCGCACGCTGGAACGCGGATAAGGTGAGTCCTCCCCGCCCGTGCCTCTTACGATTGGGCATCGGCTGCTTCCTATTACAGCTGGAGGGGAGCACAGATCGGGGACCCAGGCGAGGGAGGGGGGGGGTCCGACCCCCCTCCCTACCGCTAGGCCCAATACCCCCGTCCTGCCCGCTACCCCTCCGGCTCGGCGGGCGGGTGCCGCCCCTAGAAGTTTGCCGCCTGAGGCAAACGTTTCACCCCGCCTCATAAACGGGCCGGCCCTGTTTACCGACATGTTTTTGAGATTTGAGATGAAACTGGATTCCTTAGAGGAAGCCTACAAAAACACAAGAAGAACATACAAAATCCATGCAGAATCAGACCTGGGATTCTAATGCTGCAAGGGGAGTGGCCTGCAAATCATCTTTCTGTTTTGATGCACATTTTACATTGTTTCTTTGAAAACAGGGTTGTACAGTATGCATGACATGTTTTTCCTGTGAAAAGAAATCTCCAGGGATTATTTTTATCAAGCCAACTCCCTTCTCTTTAAAAATATCAACACCTGCCTAACATCCCAACATTTTAGAACCTTAACTACTTATGTTCCCAAACCTTAGTGGGAAGCTGCAGAGGGTATTGTAATATATTTAAAGAATCAAATTCTTATCTAAGGAATACCCAAGCAGCTCATGGTGACCCAGAACCAGCAGAAATGTATAAAGGACTCAAATAGATCAAAAAGCCCTCTTGGGCAAAGCAAAGCTAAATGTAATTCTGCATTCTTAAAACAGAAGGTATTTGCGATAATTCAGCTTTAAGTGAGAAACTTTGGTTTCCCATGATGCATCACTGCTGAATATGCAAATCATCTCTTTATGCTCCTGAAAGCCAGGCTTCACATCCAGGATCGCTGGTGTATAGTGAGCCTGTTACACCATACACTTTACAGAGTCAAACTAATCCAACAATGGGGGGGGGGGGGGGGGGGGAGTGGAATATCTTGTTGGCCCTCATCGGTACATGCATGACATAGATTAATATGGAACTATGGGATAGGAATTGGACCAGACCAAACAGCTTGATTCATTAAAGGTACCGCGCACAAGCAGCGATATTAGCAGTATTATTATTTAAAAAATGTGGGGCATGTCTTAAAGTGAAGCTTAAGTCAAGGGGGAAAAATGAGTTTAACTCACCTGGGGCTTTCCTCAGTCCCCTGCAGCCGATCGGTGCCCTCGCAGCCCCGCTCTGATGCTCCTGGACCCGCCGGCGGCGACTTCCGGTTTCGCCGTCACCGGCTGACAGGCATAGGAACGCGAGTGATTCTTCGCGTTCCCAGCACCCCCTATGCTGCTATTGCGGCCTCCTGGTCTTATCAGCTGTAACAAAAAAAGTTTTTCTTTAAAGGTTATTATGATGTTGCTTATCGTTTAGAGCTGAGATGAAGTTCTGAGTTCAGTTCTGCTTTAACTGCTTCACCACTAAGGGGTTTATCCCCTTATAGACCAGAGCAATTTTTACCTGTCAGCGCTCCTCCCTTTCATTCGCCAATAACTTTATCACTACTTATCACAACAAAATGATCTATATCTTGTTTTTTCGCCACTCATTAGGCTTTCGTTGGGTGGTACATTTGGCTAATAATTATTCTATTCTAAATGCACTTTAATGGGAAAAATAAGAAAAAAAAATGGAGAAAAATCATTATTTCTCAGTTTTCAGCTACTATAGTTTTAAAATAAAACTACTGTGGATAAAACCCACACATTGTTTTTTCCCATTTGTCCCAGTTATTGCAGCATTTAAAATATTTCCCTAATACAACGCTTGGGCGGCAAAATTTTATTTGGAAATAAAAGTGTATTATTTCTGTTTTGTGTCCATCACTAATCACAAGTAGAGATGTAGCGAGCAGTTCCCAGAACTGCTTGCTGCGAAGCTATGGGCAGCCTGACCCCTGTACTCCCCCTGACCCCTGTACTACTTCCGGGTCGCAATGACCCGCAGTAGTATGCATGCCCTGGGCCGGATGCGTTCATTAGTATGCATGCCTTAGTCTGGCGCGACCTTGATTGCGCACCTGTGGCCGGCTGCGCTCTGCTCATGAGCGTGACGTCAAGAAGCGTGCCCAGCTACAGGCACACAATCAAGGATGCGCATCGCCGGGCCAGGGCATGCATACTAATAAACGCATCCAGCTAAGGGCATGCGTACTACCGCGGGTCATTGCGACCTGGAAGTAATACAGGGGTCAGGCTGCGAAGTGTTCGCCAACATCACTAATTGCAAGCCCATATATGCAAAAATAACAGTAATATACCCTCAAGACATACAAATTAAAACATTTCAGTCCATAAGGTAACTATTTATGCAGTGCACCCCGGGAGATGTAGATCTTCAATGTGCCCCTCCTCTCCAGTGGCCCACACCATTTATGAACCTCCCACAGGGAGAGGCTCATTTTATATATTTTATGAAATACAGAGGTGAAGACATGGTGGAAGCTGTCTGCCACGGTCTACGTAGAGACGACTCTCCATCAGATGTTTTCTCAGACGTCTGTTGGTTGCAACTCTGCCGTCTGTAGAAAATGTATGTACACACAGAAGGACAGCAATAGGCTACGCGACAGTTTGCGCAACAAATGCCGTGAGTGATTGAAGAGTTTAATCACTCGGACAAGACCTTGTCTGCAGACTGTCGTCGGCGCTCACAGCATCCACACCAATGAACTGTCATTTGTATACCGATTGTATGGGCCTTTACAGTCTCTGGAAATAAACAATCTAGACAACTGTTTGTTACAAGATAAGGACCACTGATGATTCTCGGTTAAAACAAAGTATCCCATTGAATCGTTTTTGTGTGTGCAAATATTGCTTAATCATGAACATGAATTGGTGCAATTACACAGCTTCACCACATTCGTTTTGTTTCCCTTCTGTTGCCATACACTCTCATTTCCCTGCAGTCAGTACATTGTTGATAATGGCCATGTTGTTGCAGTATGTACAGTGTCATTGTATTGTACGTCATATTCTTATGCACAGGTGGCAATCTTTTTTATGGGAATTGTTTGTATGGTTTACCTAACTTGTGTACTTAGCTTAGGTAACAAACATTAAACAAATATCACTGATGAGGCCCTCAACAGAGCTTGTATGAGGGATCTTTGCTGTATCAAGATGTAAATTTGTTTAGCTGAATATCAAAACCTCTAAAGGATTTACTAGTGTTTGTTTATCTGAATTGTTTGTATATGTTTTGTTGTTTGATGTATTGATGGATCCTTTTGTAGCTAGCTTCTTCACCTCCAAAATATATGTATGATGATTTCTATTAACTAATTCAGTCCTAGATTGGGGGGGGGGATTTCCAAGTTTTAGCAAGTAATGCCTTTGCAGAAGTTTAGAAAGTTTAGAAAGTTAGGGATGAGGTCTGAGAAACAGAGCAGACCAAGGATCACGTTGAATCGACCCCCCCCCCCCCTCCCGAAAAAAAAAACAGCTACCAGAGAACACGACCACCAGCAGTGAGTTTGATCAGCGGGGGAAGCGCATCCATGTAAACATGCATCAGAAAGTAGTCCCCATTTAGCCAGCTGGACTGGTGTCCTGAACCAATCAAATAGTATCCTATAGTTGTGTTCTTTAGTTAGGGTATTCCTAGATGAGCTAAACATAGCTGAAAAGGTGGGTTCCCATTGCTTTGCGTCCCAAGAAGCATCCAGTCTATCTTGCCACTTAAACATGGCCTTAGGGAATGTATCATGTTTGGAGTACCAAAAATCATATTATAAGGAGGGAATCAACCCCTCAGAGCCAGATTAAGGCTAAATGGGGCCCTAAGCAAAGTATCTGATTTGGGTCCCCCCATCATGTCGTAATAGAATCAGAATTTGCAGCTGCACAGCAACACGCCACACACACCGGGGCAGCCGAGCTACTGGTTGCTATGGGCAACAGCCCGCTTTCCTCTGTGGGTGCACAATGCAGGGAATAGCAGCGGCAAAATGCAGAGTGAGAGATGAATGTCTGTGACATTTGCACTCAGGGGCTGGGGCACCCCTGTGAAGAGGGCGCCAGATATCACAGCAGCAGCACTTTCCCCCTGCATCTCCAGCCTGGCAATAGCAGAAAGCTCTGGACACCGCCAAACCGGAAGCCGTTCCCCAGACAGAATTACATAACCACCCCCACCACCGAACAACCAATTTCCTCCCAAACTAGACAGCCACCATGCAGCCTCCATCCCAGTGAATACGATAGTCCAGCAGAGAAGGCAGCTGCAGCGGGGGAGAATGACAGGACCAGATGACTCACATTCACCTATTGCAATCCAAGCAATAGAGGTCCCGTAATCCGGTGCCCATATGTCTCCAGTAGAGTGCTGCCGCTCTGTTACTACTACTATTACTACTTCCTACTTCCTGTCTGATCTGAGAATCAGGAAGTTCAGAGCAAGCGGCTGCACTGTAGAAGAGACAGATGGGTTTCAGATGACGGGATCTCTATCGCTTGGATCATGGATAGGTGAGTGAGCGTTTGCCATCTGCTGCTATCATTCTTGCTGCAGCTGTGGTTCTCTGTGGGAAGTAGGGAGGAGTGGGCAGCGGCAGAGCGCACAGTAGCAGGAGGGGGACCTAGGAGGAGAGATGCCATGTAGATGGAAAAAAAAGAAAAATGCTGGCACTGCACTAGCCGTATGCTGTCCAGGGAGGGGAGGGGGGGGGGGGGGGGGGGAAGGGCGACACAGTCCAATGTTGACACGTATGCGCTGTATGTTGTATATCTTCAGCGTGCTCAGGTCAGAGTAGTATCTAAATGCCAAAAGAAAGGGAGGAAACCGGCACTGCTGTCATATACTTTAATCCAAATACTTAAAAAAGACTTAAAAAAGCGGAGTAACATTATCCATTTCAAGAATCAAAATCCAAAGACACATACCATTGGTGACTGTGGGTGGTGCGGTGGGTAGGCTCTGCACCCTCCGCACCCACCGCACCACCCACAGTCATCAATGGTATGTGTCTTTGGATTTAGATTCTTGAAATGGATAATGTTACTCCGCTTTTTTAAGTATTTGGATTAAAGTATATGACAGCAGTGCCGGTTTCCTCCTTTTCCTTTGGCATTTGGACCTAGAAGGAGAGCCTGGCTCTGAAGACAATCAGTAGCGCACGGCATCATTAGACAACACAAATAACATTTATATCGCACTTTTCTCCTGGCGGACTCAAAGCACCAGAGCTGCAGCCACTAGGACGTGCCCTATAGGCAGTAGCAGTGTTAGAGAGACTTGCCTAAGGTCTCCTACTGAATAGGTGCTGAATAGGTGCTGGCTTACAGAAACGAGATTCGAACCCTAATCTCCTGTGTCAGTTAAAGGGACTCCGAGCAGTGCCTGTGGGTATGCCTTTAAGCATACCCACAACTAATTAATTACATCCTCCCACCTACCCTGGTGTGCTCTTGCCAGTGTATTTACGTAGGCGAGACCACAAATATGCTAAAGGACCGTCACCAGGCCCATTGCAGGTCCGTCCATAGTGGGGAAGGCTGCCCTCGTGTAATCGAACACATGCGGAGTGCCCATGGGGGAGATGTCACCAGCCTTAGGTTCCTTGGATTAGAGGTAGTTAAAAAAGATACTAGAGGGGGTGATTGGCATAGAAAATTACTGCAACGGGAGAGCTACTGGATTTCCCATTTTGAGGCCACTGGCCCATTGGGTCTAAATGAAAGAAATAATCTTTCAGTTTTCCTGTAATAGAGTTTCATCCTGGTACAGAAACAAACAGAATTCCCATATTTCTAATTAGTTTTTACGACATGCTTTATATCTATCTTTTACTTTGATTTTAATATTATGTATCTTTTGTATATCCTTCTTGTACAGATTTGGATTGTATCCCGGGATGTACTGGGTCCTAGTCTATGTTATGGGGTGGTGAGTAATGTACAACTATTTAATGAATCTTGTGTCCACCCATTAGGACCCATTGCACCTACGGTAAGGTATCCTTCAATGTTGCCTAGTGGTGGGCGGCGATTCAAACTTTAACTAATTCTTATTGCTAATTTTCCCCTATGTTTGATGCCTAATGTGCAGTTAGTCATATGGCCACAAGATGGCATAAGTCCTAACGGCAATTAATGGACACGTATATTGTGTCGCTTCCATGATGTAATATATGCGACGTCTGCGTTCCACGACGCGACGTCAGCCTCTGTGCACTTTGGCTATAGCCCGGATATGACGGCAGTCGTAATCCGGAAGTAGCTAATGGGGGAACTTGGTGCATATTACCTATGTGGCGTGCGTTACAGACAGCGGAAGCTGTACAGCCACGGCCATCACCCGCCCACCATAACAGGTAAGATGGAGGATATATAAAGGGGTATGTTGTATGGGGCCAATTGTCCTGATGATGCGCCACGCTACATAGGCGCGAAACGGCTGTTGACCTGCTCTCTGCCTGTACCTCTCTCCATTTGTGTATTGCCTTGAAACAGTTTTTACCAAGTTTGGAATAAATGCTACGTTTTAGCCGGATGTGCACTACCGCTGTTTTCTCTTCAAGCCATGCTTACTGAATGTATTTGGAAAGCTGCACTCAGGCTGTGATAGCTGTGGTCCTGTGCACAATCTTTTCTGTTACAGTTTGATTGGACTCTTGATTTTTCATTAATTGTGAACGGACTGCTTGGCTCACTGGAGAAATCCATGATGGCATTTTCTGCTTTAAAAGAAGGCCGTAAAGATATGGATGCCTACTTAGAGGAAAACCTGGATATACAGGAAGTCCATTTACCTCAAGAACTCAAAGGCCTGGAAAGCAGATTGCTTAACCTGATGGAGAGAGAGGTTAGAAAATACTGGACAGTTGCTACCTTAAAAAAGTACAAGGCAGTACAGAGAGCCCCAAGGGGGATTCGTTTTTATAAACATCTTATCCAGGCAAAAAATCGTCCCTCAGCCAAAGTTAAATATGATGCACTGTTTGAGAAATGTGTATTACTATACTTAGACTTGGTGATTGAGGAAGATGAAATAGACTACCAGGAAATTATAGATGAAACAGAAAAAACTAAACAACTCATCATGGCTGTGAGTGATGAGGATCATCTTAAGTTATGTGTGGCCAGATTTGAACAAAAATTGATCCCTATCCAGGAACAAATCAAAAAGGATAAAAATGCAAAATTTACCAGAGACCGGTTGGACTATGAACAACGTAAAGTCTTCACATGGAGACAGGATAATTACTATCTCAGTCCTAATAGAAAAAATAAAAACAAAAGGAGGAGGAGACGAAACCCCTCTGGCAATAGCTCAGGAGTTAACTCTCCCCAGACGTCACCAGGAAGTGTGCATGGTACAACTGATAATGGGGGCTCCTCCACTGAAGAAGATGTCCCTTTAGGAACAGGAAAAGGAAAAACAGGAGGGGCAAGAGGAGGCCAAAGGGGAATATTGAAGCAAGTAGCTTGGAACAAATCTCAGCCCAGACGATCAGAGAGGAACAAACAGAGATAAAAGTATTCAATTTATCAGGTGTAACACTGAGTCAATCTGTGCATTCTTTGTTGGCAAAGGGATTGAATTTCTGCCCTACAGCTGATTTTGACCCTATAAAGTTTGAACAAGAACTCTTTTTGAATGTAAGAAAACTTTCGCTACACAGGTTTTTTTCAACAAAATCTCCACAACCAACGAATCAGGAAATTAACAATAGACATACGATTCCTCTACTGGTGGGATCCTCCGATAACTATTGGGATCGACAAACCCTTCGGGACCTCTGTGAACTTTCAGAAACCAATGTTCCCAATATAGTTGAAACCCAACGCCCACTACCCCACAACATAGGTAATAATTCCCGCTTTAACCCTCCTTCAGTTCCAGGAGGATCAGTGGAACTTTTTTACCAAAAAGTCTTGAATGATTGCAAATCTTTAATCTATCCTAAGGTTCCCTCCAATTTAACTAGGTCAGAACAAGAGGCCTTGAGGTGGCTTCAAAATAATGCTGATTTAACTATTAGGGAGGCTGATAAAGGAGGTGAGGTGGTGATACTTCGCACAGAGGATTATCATGCAGAATGCTTACGACAGTTGGAAGATCGTTCTACTTACTCTAGGTTACCCTTGAATCCAACCTCCATGTATTTAGAGGAACTTAAAAAAATTGCTGCATAAGACTATGATGGATGGAGCTCTTGATAGGGCCACAGCGAACAAACTGCTTCCAGAATATCCACGTAGCCCGGTGTGGTATTGTATACCAAAGATACACAAATCGCTGGAACATCCTCCAGGTCGCCCAATAGTCTCGGCTATTGGGTCAGTGACTGAACCACTTGCTCAATTTTTAGACTTTCAATTGAGACCACTTTTGCGCTCCCTTCCTTCCTATGTGGGAGACACTTTAGAAGTACTTAATATTTTGAATAATTTTGAATGGCAACCTGACTTTCATCTTGCTTCTATTGATGTTGTCTCACTGTATAGTAGAATATGCCATCAAGATGGCCTGCAGGCAGTAGGTGAATTTCTACCTGAGCTCCAGTTGGGAGATGAGATGAATTGGTTGATTCAGGCGGGTCTGGAGTTTGTCCTCACCAGGAACTCATTCCTCTTTGACCGCCAGTGGTACCGTCAGGAGGTCGGCACGGCGATGGGGAGCCCTGTGGCCCCCACTTATGCCGGCCTCTTCATGGGCCACTGGGAGGCTAATACCATCTATTCATCGAGGAATGGGTTCCTGGAGCGGATTAAACTCTGGATCCGCTATATAGACGACATTTTGGTAATTTGGCAAGGGACAAAAGAGGAATTTGTGGCATTCATGGAGTATGTAAACTCAAATGATGTGAATATGTCGTTTACCCATCACTGGGGAGATCAGCAACTAGAATTTTTGGACTTGGACATTGCCGTGAGGGGTGGTGGCTTATTGACAAAAACCTTTAGAAAGAAAACGTCGGCCAATACAATGTTACAGGCCACGAGCTACCACCCCCCGACGACAACAAAAAGTCTGCCATACAGTCAGTTTCTTCGTTTGAGAAGGAATGCAAGTACTTGGGAGGATTTTCTGCTACAATCAGAGGAACTCAAACAGAGATTAAACCTGAGAGGGTATGAAGATCATTTAATAAAATTGGTGTTTAATAAAGCAGCAGGTAAAGATAGAGCATCATTATTGACCCCCAAGGTTAGACATAGAGAACAAGATCGTTTTTACATGCATTTCTCCTATTCACCAATGTATGAAACCATCAAAAAAACAATTGAGGACAACTGGTGGATTATCCAGCAAGATAAACTTTTTGGTTGTAAAAGCTTTGTGCCCCCCTGTGTTTCCTACAGGAGAGTCCCTAACTTAAAGGACAGATTAACACACAGCGAATTTATAAGTCCCCAAACCAGGTCCTGGCTTGGTGCCTCTCGACCATTGGGAAATTTTAGATGCCAGCGGTGTTCGTGTTGTAACTTCATTGTTGGGGGTGGGAGCTTTGTCCACTGTGGTCGGGCCTGCAAAATTAAGCAATTCATTAATTGCAGAACCAGGGGACTTGTATATGCCCTGGTGTGCTCTTGCCAGTGTATTTACGTAGGCGAGACCACAAATATGCTAAAGGACCGTTACCAGGCCCATTGCAGGTCCGTCCATAGTGGGGAAGGCTGCCCTCGTGTAATCGAACACATGCGGAGTGCCCATGGGGGAGATGTCACCAGCCTTAGGTTCCTTGGATTAGAGGTAGTTAAAAAAGATACTAGAGGGGGTGATTGGCATAGAAAATTACTGCAACGGGAGAGCTACTGGATTTCCCATTTTGAGGCCACTGGCCCATTGGGTCTAAATGAAAGAAATAATCTTTCAGTTTTCCTGTAATAGAGTTTCATCCTGGTACAGAAACAAACAGAATTCCCATATTTCTAATTAGTTTTTACGACATGCTTTATATACAATAATACAATACAATAACATTTCTATAGCGCTTTTCTCCCATAGGACTCAAAGCGCTTAGGCTCTCTCAGATTCAGTAATTAGTAGGATGAAGTATTCACACAACAAAAGTTACATTTCTGCAAATGCCAGACTGAACAGGTGGGTTTTCAGTCTGGATTTAAACACGTCCAGGGATGGGGCTGTCCTGATCTGTTGAGGTAAAGAGTTCCAAAACGTAGGGGCAGCATGACAGAAGGCTCTGGGACCAAAAGTTTCTAAGTGGACTCTGGGTATGACTAGATTATTAGAACCTGTGGATCTGAGAATGCGGGGATTGCTACGCAGCTGTAACATATCTTTCATGTATCCAGGGCCTAGATTATTCAGGGATTTAAATGTCAGTAGGCTGATCTTGAATAGTACCCTCCATTCTATAGGTAGCCAGTGAAGGGAATGCAGGACTGGCGTTATGTGGCAGTGACGGGGTTGGTTGGTTAGCAGTCTGGCAGCAGTATTCTGTATCAGCTGTAGGCGGTACAAGGCCTTTTTTGGAAGGCCAGTGTAGAGAGCATTGCAGTAGTCCAGTCGGGATGTGATGAAGGCGTGGACTAAGGTTGGCAGATCTTCTGGGGGTATGAGGTGCTTGATTTTTGCAATGTTCTTCAGGTGAAAATAGGATGATTTCACCACAGCAGAGATTTGAGTTCTGAAGTTTAAATCCCCATCAATTAGAACTCCCAGGCTACGCACATGATCAGAGCTGCGTAGATCCGTGCCTCCTATTCCCAGTGGTGAAGACTGCAAGTTAAGTTGTTTTGTTATCATGCTCTGCCCTCCAATCAGAAGGACTTCAGTTTTGTCTGCATTTAGTTTCAGCCAGTTGTCATTCATCCATTGCTGTAGTTCACGTAAGCAGGCGTTTATAGTTAGAGTTGGGTCTGTCACACCAGGCTTGAAGGAAAGATATAGTTGGGTGTCGTCTGCATAGCAGTGGTATGTCAGGCCATGTTTTTGGATTAGTTTTCCCAACGGTAGCATGTAAATCGTGAAAAGCAGGGGAGAGAGAATTGAGCCCTGGGGCACCCCATACTTAAGTGTTACAGGGGTGGACAGGAAGGGCCCCATAGACACTTTGTGGGTTCTGCCACTCAAGAAGGATTGGAACCACTGAAGTACTATGCCATCAATGCCGCAGTATTCCTGTAGCCTGTTTATCAAGATGTCATGGTCAACTGTGTCAAAGGCTGCAGAAAGGTCTAGCAGTATGAGGATCGAGCACTCTCCTCTGTCTCTTGCCATGAGCAGGTGGTTGCATATTTGGATGAGGGCAGTTTCAGTGCTGTGGTGTTTCCTGAAGCCAGACTGGAATGGGTCATAACTGTTATTTTGTAGGATTCTGGCTTCTAGCTGGAGGTATACAGCTTTTTCAATTAGCTTTCCCAGAAAGGGGAGGATAGAGACAGGTCTGTAGCTGGTCATTGCATCTGGGTCCAGGGAGGGTTTTTTGAGGAGAGGCCTGATGATTGCTTCCTTCAGTAAAGCAGGAAATATCCCTGATTGTAAGGAACAGTTAACAATTTTGAGGAATACCGGTACGAACAGGTCGGGGCAGTTCAGCATGAACTGTGTTGGGCCAGGATCCAGGTCACAGGTAGTTAGGCGGACGTGAAGGAGGATGCTTGATGTCTATCTTTTACTTTGATTTTAATATTATGTATCTTTTGTATATCCTTCTTGTACAGATTTGGATTGTATCCCGGGATGTACTGGGTCCTAGTCTATGTTATGGGGTGGTGAGTAATGTACAACTATTTAATGAATCTTGTGTCCACCCATTAGGACCCATTGCACCTACGGTAAGGTATCCTTCAATGTTGCCTAGTGGTGGGCGGCGATTCAAACTTTAACTAATTCTTATTGCTAATTTTCCCCTATGTTTGATGCCTAATGTGCAGTTAGTCATATGGCCACAAGATGGCATAAGTCCTAACGGCAATTAATGGACACGTATATTGTGTCGCTTCCATGATGTAATATATGCGACGTCTGCGTTCCACGACGCGACGTCAGCCTCTGTGCACTTTGGCTATAGCCCGGATATGACGGCAGTCGTAATCCGGAAGTAGCTAATGGGGGAACTTGGTGCATATTACCTATGTGGCGTGCGTTACAGACAGCGGAAGCTGTACAGCCGCGGCCATCACCCGCCCACCATAACAGGTAAGATGGAGGATATATAAAGGGGTATGTTGTATGGGGCCAATTGTCCTGATGATGCGCCACGCTACATAGGCGCGAAACGGCTGTTGACCTGCTCTCTGCCTGTACCTCTCTCCATTTGTGTATTGCCTTGAAACAGTTTTTACCAAGTTTGGAATAAATGCTACGTTTTAGCCGGATGTGCACTACCGCTGTTTTCTCTTCAAGCCATCCTCCCACCTACCAGCATGATGTTTGTAATTATATCCCCCTGGGTTCCTTATTATTTCATTGCATTGTGCTGAATCGAGCTGCCGACTTTGGAGAAAAGTCGTCCTGTGTAATACAATGTAACTATGGAAAGATGCATATCATTTTGAAGCTCTCTTTCTCCTCTTTCCAATGATAAACTGCCACCCTACGCCTTTTAGTTTTCACAATTTTCACAATCGAAATTGTCGCGGACGCGATTTCGATCGCAAAAATAGCGAAAACTAAAAGTCATAGGCGGCGGTTTATATATCATTGCAAAGAGGAGAAAGAGAGCTTTAAAATGATATGCATCTTTCCATAGTTACTGCACTGCTCAGAGTCCCTTTAACCATTATACCATCCAGCCACCGCTGACAGGATGGCGAGGGCTGGTTTATGTGCTGATGGGGCCCCTTTGACTCTGAATGGGGGGCCCCAAGCGGCTGCTTTTGTTGCCTGGTTGGTAATCCGGCCCTGGGTAGGACGAGAACATTTTCTCGGATCTAACTAGATGTAACTCTTGCAAGCAATGAGATTGCAAAAAATGCCTAATCTGTAAGTGCCTGAATGCTTCTGAGACTGGTAAGTTAAATTTATCCTGTAGTTGTGGCCAAGACAACGGGAGGTCATCTCCCAATAAGTCACCTATAACGTTTATATCTCTAGATTTCCAAGCCCCCCAGACCAAGCCACATACTCCTGGAGGAAAATCTGCATTATAGAACAACGATTATAAGCTGGAATATGGGCCTAGCCGGTCTATCATTTTAACTAGAGATTTTTTTGATTATGTGGGACTCATGAATAGGTAGTGGAATATCATCAGATCGTAAGCAAGTCTTAGGAGTCCAGAGAAGACACTTGATGGGAAATGGAGAAATAATTTCTTGTTCCAAATCCACCCATCTAACTGAACCTTTAGGTTACATTCTGAAATTTATCACAGGTGGTGATATCTTTAAAGCAAATCTGAATTTAAAAATAAAAGTTAAAATACATATACACACATCATATTTATCTCCCACATACGTAGTCTACTCATCAATCTATGTCTCCTCTTCCGTGTCCTGTTTGTCCACTGTGATTGATGGAGTACTCCAACCTCTTTTTTAAAAACAGCTTTCGGGTCAGCACTCTGTAAACCTGTAATATCACCAAGTTGAGCCATAGGGAAACATGGGCATTTCCTTGCACATCAGTTGTCCTTTCAGTTATAACTGACAGCAACCGTTATAGAGGAAAAAGGCCCTAAGATATCTGGTTCCGACTAGATCTAGTCAGAACTGGAAAGAATTGTTGTTAGAAGAAAATGGTGAGCTTCTGTAAAGAACAGACGGCAAGGTAATTATGTAATGTTCATTTGCAGATATTTCATGTGTTTATATTAAATCATTTTGCTTGGTTCAGGTTCCCTTTAATCCTGTCAGGTGCATCTCTGTGGAATGTTTGTTTACTGAGAGTTCTGAAGCCAGTAGAAAATAATAATAAAAATATACCTGCTCTGGGAGGAGAATTACACATAGCTAAACAGATTAGGCTTAAGTACCCTACCTGTGCATAGGTGAGGTTGCCTGAAAAACATACACAGTTGGGAAGTCACAAGGACAGGTTTGAGAAACACTGGCCTAGGTAAACATAATTCGGAGGGCAGGGCTACATACCAATATACAGCAAATATATAGATAGTATTATTATTTAGTATTTATATAGCGCAGACATCTTCTGCAGCGCTGTACAGAGTATATATTGTCCTGTCACTTAACTGTGCCTCAGAGGGGCTCACAATCTACTCCCTGCTATAGTCTTATGTCTATGTATGTATCGTGTAGAGTATGTATGGTAGTCTAGGGCCAATTTTGGGGGAAGCCAATAAACCTATCTGTATGTTTTTGGGGATGTGGAAGGAAACCGGAGTACCTGGAGGAAACCCACGCAGACACGGGAAGAACATACAAACTCCTTGCAGATGTTGATCTGGCTGGGATATAGGAAGTGTTTCTGATGCTGAAACCAGGAACATTACTGTAAAAGTGGATATCCTGAATAATGTAATGCATTCTACTGTATGTCACTACAGTGCCTCTTTTAACTGCTCAGTAAAAAGACATTGACAATACAAAGTATAAACACCTACGGTATTTCAGACATGTGACTGCTGGTTGCTTCCTGCCTGACTGATTAGACAGATGTGTCCAGGCTAGATGGCACTTGCCTCATAATGTCTAATAGAAGGAAGTTAAAGTCACCTGGAAGTTCAAGACAGAAAGGAGGATATTAATAAATGAAGGCTTCTGCTTCAATAGTGAGTTTTAGACTGTGCTTAAAAGATACAATTCTTGGAATTCAATCTAAAAGATTTGTAGTTCTGTCCAGCCAGTACTGATAAAGGGAACCTTAACTAAACCAGCCCCCTGCAGCCACCCTGCGCCCGTGCTGTCCTAGAACGATACTCCGCTCCACTGCAGCAGCTAATGGTTCGTTTTCACCGAGCCACTGCGCTGCTTCACCCTGGCCACGTGCGTCCTCTCTCTCGCCGCTGTCGCTATCCTGCGCATGCACTGTACAAGGTTTCTCTTCCTGCGCATGCGCAGGATGGCGACATGAGCGATAGCGAGGACGCACGCGGCCAGGGTGCAGTGACGGACCAGAGCATCGTTCCAGGACAGTGGGGGCGAGGACGGCTGCAGGGAGCTGGTAGAGGCCCCAGGTAAGTGAAACTCTTTTGTTTTTAGTTTAGTTAAGGTACCCTTTAATTAGATAGCCCAGCAATGCAAATCCTCCAGCATAAACAGCAGCTGTGGCCTTCCCCTTTTACTCACCTGCCCTGTTGTTCATTTGACAACACAAGTTAGCAGCTAGTTGATGAGATCACTATTCTGCTCCCATTCCCTGTATTAAAGGTGGACAAACACCACACAATTTTTTTAATTTCTTTTCAATTCAAGGTTTTCAGATTAATTGTAACATTTCACAAATGTTTCACAAATCTGACCAATGAATCACACACACAAGTTCATTTTTTTACCCAATTATGAAAAAAAAAGATTGAAAACTCTGAAATAACTGCTTAGGTATATACATCAAGAAATCAACAATCTTCCCTACACCATTAAATGTTCATAACAATTGATCAGAAAAATCCACCACTCTTGATCTTATCACAAAAAAACTGGAAATTCAACCAGATTTCTCTAACTAATCAAAAAAAAATAAAAATAAAAAAAGCTTTAAAATTTTCTGTACAAAGCATCTTTTTTATTGGATTGGTGTAAATTTGGATCATTTTATTGTACCATTTGTGGCCACCTTTAGGGCCCATTTCCACTTGTGCAGAATACGCAGCATTTCCCCGTATCCGAGTCACACAGGAAAACACTGCCTATTCCATCAATAGCGCACCACCCGAATCAAATGCTACTGCGATTCTGGACAGCAAGCTGCAATTTACCGCGGCTGCACGCATTAGAATCACTGTAGCCAAGCATAAAGCAATTCAGCAAGTCTTTCTTTGCAGCATGGGTGCTGCGTCCTTCGTAAACGGAAGTGGTACCCGAGTTGAAATATGGCCTTAGGCTGACAACACCGCGCAATGCAGTAGTGTCTGATGGGATGATAATGCTTCCCTCCTCCTACCAGTATGTGAATACAGCCAGAGACGGATTTGTGGGAAGGTCACAAAGGCACGGGCCTTGGGCGGCTGTAGCCTGAGGGGGCACCTGGACATGAAAGAGGGGCTACTATATATTAAAGAGGAGGCTGAAAATGGGGAGCAACACATAAAAAAAGGGAAACTGACACTCAAGGGAGCTGTTCATGAAGGAAAGGGTCTCCTGTTCTTGGATGATACACATGGAAGAGGGGGCAGCACATGGAATGGGAGGGGGGCAGCTGCATGTGAAAAGGGAGCCACAACATACTTTGCTTAGGGGCACATAAAGTATAATTCTGGCCTTGAATACAGCTGTAAAAGGAAGCTGATAATATCTAGTCAGGATCAGATACTATTTCTCTGATGATTTCATTTGCAGTTCAGCTTTACTCCTGACCTGAAATAACTTTCAGTTTAAATTGACTTTGCTGATTTTGTCTAAAGGTAGCCATACACTGGTCGATTTGCCATCAGAATCGACCAGCAGATAGATCCCTCTGTGATCGAATCTGATCAGGAAGGGATTGTATGGCTGCCTTTACTGCAAACAGATTGTGAATCGATTTCAGCATGAAACCGATTCACCATCTGTGAAGCTGCCCCCCCCCCCCCCACCAGCTATACTTTATCTGTTCCACCGCCGCCGTCGACGCACTCCCGACCCACCGGCAATCGAGCAAAATCTTCCGCAAGAATGGATCGACGGGAACGATTGATTTCGGATGGAAATCGATCGTTCTGTCAGCGTTTCAACGATTTCACAACAGATTCGATCACAGTAATCAAATCTGCTGTATATCGGCAGGAAAATCGTTAGGTGTATGGGCCCCTTTAGAGTAAAACTCAGACTCTTCTTAGCGGAGGATTGTTCAGCTGTTTCTATGTATTGTCTCATAGCATTCCCTTAAAATATTTGTATTTCTTTTAGTTTCAAATTCCTTATGTGAGCTTTGTATTGCTTTTGTTGCTGCTATTTCATATCCAGCTGTTTGAACAAAGCAGTTAAGATACATTAGCACTGCCCATCCTCTGGGTTGCTGGCAATGCAGTGGGTATATTTCCAACAGAACAATGGTGAATTAGCTACAACTTGAATCAATCCTTTTGTTGTGTTAAGAAACATGATTTAGTCACATGAGATCTTCAACATACAAGTAACATTGACATAAGATTTAACTCTCGGAAATAACTAGATATGGTGGTATAAAGAAGAGATTTACAACAAGGATATATCAATTTTCACATCTGAAGAGTTACTTCACTTTACTACAAAAATCTATAATACTGTACATACCAGTATGTCATCACTGCAGTCACACAATTACTGGATGTCAGTAAATAGGATCTATCAGCTTCATCTGATATAATGTTTCCTGCAAACATTATACCAGTAAGCAACAGTGTAAAGTTTGGTTTAGAAGATATCCAGAATTCTCCTATCACTGTTTGTCTAAATGGTTTTAAAGCTATAAACACACTATAGACAGGGGCGGGTAAACTTTTCTTGGATTGGACCGCACTCCTCTAGAATGTGGCCTGCAACTTGAGTGTCTGCTTCCCTCCCTTCGGAAAATGAGCGTACGTGGGTAGTAGCGGCGATCTCAATGGCCACTGTGGCGTCATGTGACACGCTGGTACATACTGATGGCAGGTCACATGACGCCGCAGTTGCCATGGAGATTGGCATTGGCGAGTGCGATTGGGTAAGTTGCCTCTCTTGTACATGCATGTATTTTTGAAAGGATGGTGGGATGGGTGATACGGAGTGGAATCTCGCACCCTATATCGCCCATGCCGCCTTCATGGCAGCTGTGGGCCAAACCCGGTCCTGTAGTTTGCCCAGTCCTGCACTAGACTAAACTCGGCTGAGGTGGCCCATACTGACCACCTCTGCTGAGAATCTTTTTTGTTCAACAAAAAATGAATATAATGTATATGATTTGTAGTATATTTTTCAGACACTACCCATTCCGGTCCCAGCTATCTTCTTCAAAAAAGCATAACAGGAATTCCATAGATTTATATGGGGGGAAAAAATCCCAACTCAAATACTCACTGTTAGTGAAGCCTAGAGGAAACTGTGGACTTGCATTCCTGGACCTAATTCTAATACTTTATTACGCTGAAGCTATCCTTACAAAGATCATAGACTGGAGTAGACATACTGAACATAAGAGGAAGGTGTCTCTGGAATAGAAGTTTGTCACTCCACCTACACACTATGGGCTGTATTTAGTAAATGTCAGTAAAGTTGCCGTACACAGGAGCTCACATCAATATTACCAGTACTTCCGACAGCTCCGCAGTGCATGCTTGCATAGGGCACGATACCCTAGCAAAGTACATATTACCTAGGTAACTCAGGTTGCACAAATTGTGCAATGCATGCTAAAGAGCTGTTGAGAATTTACTGAATACACCCCAATCTTCCTTGGGTAGCCACTACAAATAGAATTAGGGCCTGTTTCCACTACATGCAGATTGGATGCAGAATGGATGCAGAAAAACTGACTCCAATGTATGCATATGGGAAAATCTGCATCAGAAAAATTGCGTTTCATGGAAACAGTCCCATAGGCATTCATTGGAATCAGTTTTTCTGCATCCATTCTGCATCCAATCTGCGTGTAGTGGAAACAGGCCCTTACACAGCATAAAGGACTAATGACTGATGTACAGTACAGTTACGCATACTGCACAAATGCAGATCTCAGGATTCCCTCTCCCCATGGCCATCATGATAAAACTGATGGTGAGTGCAGACTTAAAAATCAATTTGCAAGTATATCTTTGTCCTGCCAAGCACTACTAACAATGAAATGGCAAATCATACCACTAATAGGCTGTTTCCCAGAAGTCATGCCTGAGGTGTACTACTGCCCCTTATCCCCTATTGGTAGTAAACAAATATGGTTGCCACTCTAACACCATAACAGTGCTCCAAAGTAGACTTGGAAGGGCTCTGATGTCATTTAGAACTGTAGTGAAAAGAACATAATGAATAAAATTGCTTATTTTTTCACAAAATTCATTTATAGATTATTTAGTCAGTGTTTGCCCATTGTAAAGTCTTCCCTCTCCCTGACCTCCACTCTGAAATTTATTACAGGTGGCGACATCTTTAGTTCTGTCAGGTGATCTATACGGAATGTTCGTTACTAGGGGTGGGACGGCGAATCCGGCGAATCCACGAATCCCTCGAATATTGAGAAATATTCGAGATTCGTGGATTCGAATCCCGACGCCATTTCCCCCTTAACGAATCCGCCGAATACCGCTGCATCCCCGCGCGCAACCGCCGATCCCCCGCTCGTCCTCTTCCGAACCCCCCCGCGCCTCCTTCGCTCGCCCCATGCATAGATGTGAGCATCGGCTCACCTAAAACCTGCCCTGGATTCTCTACCTGCCACGAGCGCAGAGCCGCAGACCCGCAGACCTCTTGTTTCCTCCTCTGTTCCCTCTAGTAACTGCCCGGCGCTTCAGTGATGACGCGATGCAAATGCCGATCACTAGGGGGAACAGAGGAGGAAGCAAGAGGTCTGCGGCGCTGCGCTGGCGGCAGGTAGGGAATCCAGGGCAGGTGTTAGGTGAGCCAATGCTCACATCTATGCAAGGGGCGAGCGGAGGAGGCGTGGGGGGGTCGGAAGAGGACGAGCGGGGGATCGGTGATTGCACGGGGATGCAGTGGGAATCGGCGCTGGATCCCCTTGTTAGGTGAGCCGATGCTATCTTTTTCTATGTAGGGGGTAAGCAGAGGAGGCGCACAGAGGGAGGGGTACCCTGGCTAGCTATACTGAGGGTCCCTATACCTAACTAGCTACACTGAATGCGCCTATACCTAACTAACTACACTGAATGCCCCTATAACTAACTAGCTATACTGAGGGTCCCTATACCTAACCAGCTATACTGAGGGTCCCTATACCTAACTAGCTACACTGAATGCCCCTATACCTAACTAGCTATACTGAGGGTCCCTATACCAAACTAGCTATACTGAGGGTCCCTATACCTAACTAGCTATACTGAATGCGCCTATACCTAACTAACTACACTGAGGGTCCCTATACCAAACTAGCTATACTGAGGGTCCCTATACCTAACTAGCTACACTGAATGCCCCTATACCTAACTAGCTATACTGAGGGTCCCTATACCTAACTAGCTACACTGAATGCCCCTATACCTAACTAGCTATACTGAGGGTCCCTATACCTAACTAGCTATACTGAATGCCCCTATACCTAACTAGCTATACTGAGGGTCCCTATACCTAACTAGCTACACTAAATGCCCCTATACCTAACTAGCTATACTGAGGGTCCCTATACCTAACTAGCTACACTGAATGCCCCTATACCTAACTAGCTATACTGAGGGTCCCTATACCTAACTAGCTACACTGAATGCCCCTATACCTAACTAGCTATACTGAGGGTCCCTATACCTAACTAGCTACACTGAATGCCCCTATACCTAACTAGCTATACTGAGGGTCCCTATACCAAACTAGCTATACTGAGGGTCCCTATACCTAACTAGCTACACTGAATGCCCCTATACCTAACTAGCTATACTGAGGGTCCCTATACCTAACTAGCTACACTAAATGCCCCTATACCTAACTAGCTATACTGAGGGTCCCTATACCTAACTAGCTACACTGAATGCCCCTATACCTATCTAGCTATACTGAGGGCCCCTATACCAAACTAGCTATACTGAATCCCCTTATACCTAGCTATACTGAATGCCCTTTTACCTAACTAGCTATACTGAATGCCCCTATACCTAACTAGCTATACTGAATGCCCCTATACCTAGCTATACTGAATGCCCCTATACCTAGCTATACTGAATGCCCCTATACCTAGCTGTACTGAATTCCCCTATCCCTAACTAGCTATACTGAGGGCCCCTATACCTAACTAGCTATACTGAGGGCCCCTATACCTAACTAACTTTACAGAAGGCCCCTATACCTTGCTAGCTATACTAAAGGCCCCTATGCTTTGCTAGCTATACTGAAGGCACCTATACCTAACTAGCTATACTGAAGGCACCTATACCTAACTAGCTATACTGAAGGCACCTATGCCTAGCTAGCTATACTGAAGGCACCTATGCCTAGCTAGCTATACTGAAGGCACCTATGCCTAGCTAGCTATACTGAAGGCACCTATGCCTAGCTAGCTATACTGAAGGCACCTATGCCTAGCTAGCTATACTGAAGGCACCTATGCCTAGCTAGCTATACTGAAGGCACCTATGCCTAGCTAGCTATACTGAAGGCACCTATGCCTAGCTAGCTATACTGAAGGCACCTTTACCAAGCTACCTATAGTGTGAGCACCTAGCCTGCCTACCTATACTGTGGGCAACTATTCCACGGATCGCAGGATTCGTTAGATTCGGGATTCGAAAGGTTCGAGATATTCGAGAACCTTTTTAGATTCGGATTCGGATTCGAAGAAATTGTGGATTCGTCCCATCCCTATTCGTTACTAAGAGTTCTATGCACAGAAGGAGATATTGCTTGCTTGGCAGTGGGTAAAAGCCATTATTTCCCACAATGCAACAAGGTTTATAAACAGCAAACTGTCAGGACCATGGTCATGACATCACTCTGTGGGATGGGTTTCACCACAATATCATATCAGCCATACAGAAATCCCTGATGATTTAGTTGAGAAAACGTAAAGATTTCTCGTGGGAAAGGGGGTTAGGATAAAGTTCAATCCTTGGTTTAAAGAGGAACTCCAGTGAAAATAATGTTAAAAAAATAATTATGTATAAATGATTTAGTCAGTGTTTGCCCATTGTAAAATCTTTCCTCTTCTTGATTTACATTCTGACTTTTATCAGATGGTAACATTTTTACTGCTGGCAGGTGATGTCAGTGGAAGGAGATGCTGCTTGCTTTTTTGGCAGTTGAAAACAGCTGAAAACAGCTGTTATTCTCACAATGCAATGCGGTAAACAGACAGGAAACTGTCAGGACCATGGTCCTGATATCACACTGTGGGAGGGATTTCAACGCAATATCAGCCATACAGAGCCCCCTGATGGATTTCTTATGGGAAAGGGAGTATCAGCTATTGATGGGGATGAAGTTCAATTCTTGTTTACGGTTTCTCTTTAAGTTCCTCTTTAGGTCTCACGTCAATATCTCTTACACAGTGTCATTATGGTGGCAGTGCAGTGGCCATCTTTGTTTACTACTGCTGGGAGCAGGGTCAGCAAAAGGCCTCTGTCTGGATGTCTAAAGAATTACACTTCATCAATATTTAGTGCCATTAACTGTTTAGCAACATTACGTGATAATTGCACATTGATGTATAACTGCACACATGCTTTAAAGAAGTTGTTGAGAGAGATGTGTCAGGTGCCTCAGCTTGTTATAGTCATAAAACATACAGATTACATCCCTGTCCAGGGCTCTGAGACCATCTGGAATATATGTACAGATGAAAACCAAGCCCATCAAACACTGCTCCATGCATCTCATTTACCAAACAGTTAGTGTTTTTTAAACCACAATAATTTTACAAAAGAAAGGCACTCCACTAAGTAGAAATTGTAGCATTACTAATGAGCTGTGCATTTGTCAATCTATATACTGTTTGCATTAGTTTGAATTATGTATTCAAAAACAGATAAGAGCATAAACAAAGATACAAACTTAAAATCTGAATATCCTGTAAAAATTAAGGATGTTACAGTATACAAAATTGTAAAAAATGAGGGCAATTTCCACATGCAAATATAGCTGCTTCGGGATATTCGTATAAGATAAAATTACCATTCATGAGTTCTATTGAAGATGACGCAGAAAAAAATCAAGGAGACGTTACTAAAGAATAAATGCGTACAATATGGGTAACCTAAGATACTTGTCAAATCTGGCCAACAGTAGTGGTGTTCGGTGTATTGTTATCTAAGGTGATTATGTTTCAGGCTGTGCTAAAGCAATAATAAAACCTCCTACACATTACAAACGCGGATGGCCATGCGTGCGG
Organism: Hyperolius riggenbachi; assembly: GCF_040937935.1. Lineage (NCBI taxonomy): Eukaryota > Metazoa > Chordata > Amphibia > Anura > Hyperoliidae > Hyperolius > Hyperolius riggenbachi. The sequence continues at coordinate 473,694,877 of NC_090647.1, forward strand.
AACGCAATGCATGCGAACGCACGCCATCCGCGTTTGTGTGCGTTGCGTGGCTGATCCCATCACTGAAAAGTGAATGGGACAGTCACGCGTTTTTGCAAAAAATGCGTGCAGCATGTGTTCCCGGACCGCACAGGTCTGGAACGCATGCAGTGTGAACATCAGACAGTGCACTCTATGCACTGTCTGATGTCATGCGTGTCGGCCTCCTTCAAAACGCGGCTGGAAACGTGTGCAGTGTGAACGGGGCCTAAAACCTCCTACACATTTGCAAACTACATCAAATAAAAACTATGACTAATACAACAACTGCTTAGAAAGCTGCTCCATAAGCTGTGCAAAAAATACATGATGAAAAACAAAATGACTATTACTTTTCGGGAGTCAATAAGAGAGAGAGAAAAGACAAGGAGCCGTGCCAGCGGCAGAGAAAAGACAGAGCACAGGTGAATGTAAGCTCCGCTGCCTACGCTCTCCACTCTTTTTACCTGTCAGTGTCCACCACTGTCTCCATCCTCTTCCTCACATACCCGCGCCCCACATGGTTGTTGATGTATTGAACATGGGCATGTGTGTGACATTTCACATGTGCCCAGGTATACACTAGCATCCATGTGGGTGCATGTGTGTGAGGAGGAGGATGGTGACAATGGCGACACCGACAGGTAAAATATGCTTGGGGCACCGGGAGAAGGAGCATTATATACTGGGGGGACATCGCTGGGGGCGGCAAGGCAATGAGGTGTCATCACTAAGATTTCATGCTGAAATTGATCAGATGGGGTCTGAGAGAGATCAGTCGATCTTATTATCTGCCATGAATGACAGCACTGTAGGGACATATAGTAGAATTCAGCAAATTATTTAGGATACCCACTTTTACGGTAATTATCCTGGTTTCAGCATCAGAAACACTTCCTATAGCTATACTGTATATTTCTATATATTGTATGTAACCCCACCCCTTCCAGTGATGCTTAGATCTGTGGAATTCTCACCCCCAGAGTATTGCTATGGAATTCTCAAAAACATTCCGCAGAGATTACCTGCCACTGCCAGTATTAAAGATGTTGCCGCCTGTGATCAATTTCAGAGCATAAGGCTGGATCCACACTATAAGCGCTTTTGTGAGTGCTTGTAATTGCTGAGCACTTGCTGAGCGCTTTTTCCCATTCACTTTCATTAAATCATGGTAAAAATCACATAAAATACCCAAAATACATAAAATACACAAAATACATAACATAAAGGTTTTACATGATGTTTACCATGATTTTAAAGGAAAGGTTCAGGGACTATGAAAAAAAATAAAAATCCTCATCCACTTACCTGGGGCTTCCTCCAGCCCGTGGCAGGCAGGAGGTGCCCTCGGCGCCGCTCCGCAGGCTCCCGGTGGTCTCCGGTGGCCGACCCGACCTGGCCAGGCCGGCGGCCAGGTCGGGCTTCTTCTGCGCTCCATTCTGCGTTTCACGCAGGCGCGCTGACATCATCGGACGTCCTCCGAGCTGTACTGCGCAGGCTCAGAACTACTGAGCCTGCGCAGTACAGCTCGGATGAAGGCCGATGACATCAGTGCGCCGGCGTGAAACGCAGAATGGAGCGCAGAAGAAGCCTGACCTGGCCGCCGGCCTGGCCAGGTCGGGTCGGCCACCGGGAGCCTGCGCAGTGGCGCCGAGGGCACCTCCTGCCTGCCATGGGCTGGAGGAAGCCCCAGGTAAGTGGATGAGGATTTTTTTTTTTTTTTCATAGTCCCTGAAGCTTCCCTTTAATAAAAGTAAATGGGAAAAAGCGACCAGCAAGCACTCAGCAAGTGCGCAGCAATCACAAGCAGTCACAAAAGCGTTTATAGTGTGGATCCAGCATAAATCAGGGCTAATACTGACTAAAAAATTTATAATGTAATATTGTAAAAAAAAAAAAAAGCAATTTTATTTATTACATTATTTTCAGTAGAGTTTCTCTATAATATTGTATACATCACTGAGCTTAAAAATCACACATGATAGTCAGAGCCGCGTTAGTACGTATCTGTAGAGTAAAAGAAAGCGGCGTAGAACACGATAAACCACACGCACATCAGCCTTTTTGCAGACCACACAACAATACACAGACCTTCTGAGCAGCAAAGCTATCCGCCCTGCTATTAACCTAGAAGTTTATGCATGCAGTGACATCAGGAGCTGGCCATGTGATGTGCACAGACATCCCATGAGATCTCAGTCTGAGTCAGGGCACAAACAGAAAGCTCGATCAATACCAGTGATGGACAGAGCTAGTGTCCTCGCAGCTCCTAGCATGCATTTGTCAAATACTTTCACCAAGCACATGACTGAGTGCATATGGGCAGGCAGAATGCTGCTACCTCTATTTAGAGTCTGGTAGATGGGGGTAAACGTTACATGTGAAATTTATCTTCTTATAGTCTGATGTGGTAAGCAATTTCATACACTGGTTCTCAAAGAAACAAGTTCAGTTCAGTTGGCTGATGGTGTAATGGTTAAGGGCTCTGCCTCTGACACAGGAGACCTGGGTTCGAATCTCGGCTCTGCCTGTTCAGTAAGCCAGCACTAATTCAGTAGGAGACCTTTGGCAAGTCTCCCTTACACTGCTACTGCCAATAGAGCGCGCCCTAGTGGCTGCTGCTCTGCTCTGGCGCTTTGAGTCCGCAAGGAGAAAAGCGCAATATAAATGTTATTTGTCTTGTGTTTGTCTAGTCACACAGTGGTGTAGATAATGTCCTCCAATAAAGTCCTTCTGTAGTAAAGTAAGGTCTCTGCTCCCTCTGCTTGTCAATCAAGAGGAGAGAGCGAGGGGGTGAAGAAGCTGCAGAAAAGGACAAGTACTTCCACAACCGTAAGCGCCTCGTCCATTTTGCATGTTCCGCATCCGCTGTCTGCCACTCACGTGTCCCGCCGCTCGGTCACTCTGTACTCAGTCTGAAGGCAGGCAGCATGGAGAATTTTCATAGGTCCATCATTAACCCTCCTGGCGGTTTAATTATTTCTGCCAGGAGGCAGCGCAGCAGTTTTTTTTTTTTTTTAAATCATGTAGCGAGCCTAGAGCATCCCCCCGCCCAATTCGATCGCCTTCGGATCAAAGAACGGGATTTCCTGGAGGGCTTCCCCCGTCGCCATGGCGACGGGGCGGGATGACGTCACCGACGTCGTGACGTCATTGGGAGTCCCGGGCCACCCCTCGGCGCTGCCTGGCACTGATTGGCCAGACAGCGCACGGAGTCTGGGGGGCGCGCGGCGCGACGGATAGCGGCGATCGAGCGCGGGGCGGCTGCGATCGGTGTGCTGACGCAGCTAGCAAAGTGCTAAAATTAAGTAAATCGGCCCAGCAGGGCCTGAGAAAACCTCCTGCGCGGCTTACCGCCAGTAAGATTAACCAATGAGCATTCTTCCTGTTGCTGAGGATTCCAATTGGTCTATTGCAGCCCAGTGGAGATCACCATGTTGCTGACGGCCACGGGGCTGTGTACAGGGACTAAGTGGCGGCGATCAGTGGAAGGATACGTGGTAGCCTGGGGCAGGATGCCCCCATAGCCTATATGGGGGAATGCATTCACCTGTCCACTCAAGTGGAAACACAGTCTAAAGGTGCCCATACATATAGCGACTTTTTGGTGTACGATCGACCATTCAATTGGATAATGTTATTGAATTGAGAGAGAACCGAGTGTGTTCCAGTATGCCCTATCGATGAAAAGTGGCTGATATCATGTCCGACCAGCTTAGTCGGTTGAGCAGGAAGCAAGATATCGGTCGATCGCACTGGAATCGGCTACTGTTTACGTATCGTTCGATCGACTCTGTATCAATTTTTGCATTCAGAGCACGGAGACACAACATCGGTTAGATCAACTAGTGAAGGTGAATTGCATAGGACAGTGATGGCTAACCTTGGCACTCCAGCTGTGACAAAACTACAAATCCCATCATTTGAAACTGTAAGGGTAAATGGAAAGGGGAGATCACTCCAATAAAGCCAATAGGCACTTTATATTATAAACATATACATTTTATTAATAATTTCCATAAAAAAACCATTAAAAGACTGTGTACCTTAGGTGGAGTCGGCCGACCCTCACAGCACATCACTCCCACCACACACACACATACAACCAGGGGCAAAGTTCGTTATAGTGATCACTTAGATTATGGCCCATATATCCTAAATACTAACAGTTCCAGCTTCTCCTAGCCAGCATAATGTTCATCAATTAACACAGTGGTCACAGCGATGTTAGTAAAGCAGGGACACACGATGCACATACAGCAAGAGACAAGTAGACCTCCACGGGCAAATCAGTTCAAAAGTAGCAAGCCAGACAAGCGGCATAAGCAGTATGACATTGTTATAAACTGTTCTTATATCACCTTGCTTCGACACCACCGTCTCACCGACTGTGAGATCACTTGACTCTCCACACAGCAAACAGGAAATAGACTTTCTCAGGCTTCTTCAATGTTTACGTTATTTATTCAGGAAACAGGAATACAGATAGATACATTCATCATATCCTAGCCATGCCAATCTTCATGTTGCGTTACAAGCTCGTGATTAGACTCCCTGCTGAAGTCGATCAGGTACCTTCTTCCTAACTACGCTACACTAAACTACCTATGTACAGCATACATTATATCAGATTACAGAAAGGAAGAACATGCTTAGAGGTCCCAGTCGGCCTTGCGAGCTAGTGCGGAAGGAAGAAGCAGAATGCTCTCTCCATCGCTCACTCCGGGTTTAATACCGACTAGGAAAGAGTTAAATATGACATCATCTTCGCCACCCCCTAGATCAGATTATTGGTGGACCCACTCGTGGTGTCATCATACCCACCTACTTGATTAATAATCAATGAGGCATTTGACCTAAATGCAGGAATGTGGATGTTTAGTAAATATGGTCGATGTTTACTGTTCCTGTGGTGTACGTGGAGGTCAGAGTAGGCCGATGGCCTTCTTTTAGGAACATGTTCTCAGTATCTGCGTGTATCCTCTGCTACACGCAGACCCTGAGATGCCTCTGCCTGCATCACAAGACCTCTATTGATTTTAAAGGCATACACTGCGGACAAGCCTTTTACCTAAAACTCAGGCCAAGTAACTGAGGCCTACTTAAATTATAACAATCCCCCCTAAAACGGCTTGACCCGCAGATCCTAGCGTCTGAACCTCCCAGTACCTGGTTTCTTTCTTTTATGTTTCACTTTTCGATGTTCGTGCTCACACAACTTCTCTGCTCTCGGCGGTTACCCCTCGAAGAGAGAGAGCACGACCTCTTGGTCTTCCTGTAACCAGGCTCTTTGGGGAGGCCCTACTTCTAAATCCCTCTATACCACATGCTCAGCATTTGCGTCACTTGCGTATCACTCACAAACTTGCATGACCACAGAAAAGTGAAACTCGTTTGGTTGTTACTCAAGGGAGCAGTGCCAGGTGCCTTCTAAAAGAACGCCTTTATACAATCAGCTCCATCACAGGTACTACTAAACCTATACCCGTAACCCTGTATATCTCTTAATTTGAAAATATTGGTTCAGGAGATTGTTTATGAGGCACCAATCTCTGGACCAGGTTAATTTGTTTTACGTAATTTTAACACGCAACCTCACCTGGATAATGATGCCTAACGTTGTCATCCCCATCCAGACGACCAGTGGGTGTAGAAAAAACTTCGGAACTGCAGAGGCCCAGTCCGAGTGTCCCTGGAACATCACCGGAACCTTTGTCCACCAGGTCAGACTGGCACTCACCTGCTCATTTTTGTGTTCTACCTCGTTAAGATCACCTGTATCATGGTGAAATCTTACCTCTAACTTAGTGTACTGTTTGTTTAACCTTTGTAACAAAATGTGGTCGTCTTGGATCAAACCCTGTTCCCCTTTGTCCCATGTCGTGTTCTCTTTCAGGACGGGAACTACCCGTGAAACTTTGCACTTTAGAGTTCTCTTAACAATTTGAGAAACAACGTCATCCAACCTGGATGACTGGATCCATATGGGATCTCCACTCACCCAATATGTTCCCCTTGGAAACTCCCCCTTATCGGAACAATTATGAGAATATACCTTGAATGTATCATTAGAACTTATGTTAAAAAACCAAACCTTTCCTTCAGCCGCCGGAATTATCGGTTGGGCTTCAGGGTGGATCTTTTGAATGGTATCCTCGCATTCTGCGTTCTTGAGCCTGCAGGCTTCTTCACTAAATTTGACTTGCCCCGGCCAACGCAGGTACTTCTGCAAGAATTGCCCGCATGAGGAGAACTCTACTTGCTTCACCTCCCCGTCTAGCACCAAAAAAGGTTGACCTCTCAGGTCCTGGTGTGAGACACGGGTTGAGGTGGGAACTAAGGAAGTGGCGGTGCCTAAAGGAATGTTGCACCGTTTCCCTTTGTTCACCCAAACATCTCGAAGCTGCCATGCAAAAGATCCTTCTCCAGAAAAATCGCTATACCTCCCCTTGTCCAATCTCAGTTGGACAGGATCTTTTAGCATCTCCCTGACAACATATGTCCCCAACTGTCCTGATTGGACCTCTTCCCCCCTTATGTCCCGAGGCACAATATGTACCTGAGGTCGGGAAGACTGTACTCTCTGCAATTTTTCAATTAAGAATACCTCTTCACTTACCCAACTATCATGAGGATAAGCTGCTGCATATGGACTGTGTAATATCGTCCCCTGTTGTGACCCGTGTGGTGTGAATGGAGTTCCCTGTGTTGGCGTTCCCTCCCCCGGGACCGCTCTCCCCACCCTCTTTGTCACCTGGAAATGTGGCTTGATCTCGATTTTTACTTCTTGTTTCGAGAACCACCCACCCTCGGCTTTCCAGCCTTTACGTGTGTATAGTTGTTTCAGAGGCACTCTCTGTTGGTAGCTCCAGAGTGTGATGTTGTCCCCCGCGTCTCTCCGGCAGGAGGATTGACGCCTCCTACTCGTTCCTCTCCAATCTGGAACCATCTCACTCTGCATAACCAAGACAAGGTACCCCTGAATCACACACTCCACCTTTTGCACGTACCCATTGTACTGCAATGTACCTTTTAACAAACCTTTGGATCGGTGCATCGATTCTGGGAGTGTGACATTCAATAGCAGGTTTACACTGCCGTTCACGTCACCCTTCCAGCACACCTGACCTTTCAGCCCTTTCACCCACATTGTGCCATGAAATTTGTTTTCTCCTGGCACAAGTGCTCTTTTCCCCCGTCCCTGCATGGTCCTTCTGTGCCAAGCGGAGGGAGGTGTGAAAGGATTAGTACCTTTGTCACCCAACATTAACATGCTTGGGCCTTGCATTCTCATTAACCCCTTATTATACATGAGAATGTCCTCTGTTCGTTCTCCTAGGACGGAATGGCAACCTAGGATCACCATCAGCACGGTACTCTTCATTATAAAAGCCAGTGGCGTAGCGAAGGAGCTGTGGGCCCCGATGCAAGTTTTACATTGGGGCCCCCCAAGCACTCTATACTTAACAATTGATACGACGCACCAAAACCTGCCATTGGCAACTACAGTGTCAGAGGTGCAAGAAGGGAATTAGGAACAGTTTTTGTTAATGATTACCACTATTCAAAGTATCTATAGAAGTGATTATTATGAGCACAGGACCAATAGAGAGCTAATACTGTAGTTGAGGGAGGGCCCTTCGGGGCCCCTCTGGCCTAAGGGCCCCGATGCGGTCGCTATCTCTGCACCCCCTATTGCTACGCCTCTGATAAAAGCACCACCTTGGGAAAGAAAAACATTAGCAATTTGCACTATGCTTTGCTCAGTCAGTTTTTTTAGACGTTTTCCGATCTCAGGAACCTCGGTTTTTAGTCTCTTTCCAATTTCAGGAATCTCGTGTTTTAGTTTCTTTCCAATTTCAGGAATCTCGTGTTTTAATCTCTTTCCAATTTCAGGAATCTCGTGTTTCTCCAAACTTAGATTGGCATCTGGAACCTTTCGCTTATCCGACTGACATCTCCATCTTTGCTGCCAGCACTGCAGCTGTCTCGAGTCCATATTGCCCAACTCCTGAAATCAAAATACAAACAAATCAATTCTTATTAATGATTTGGGATTCGCCCTGCGGCTTGTACTCTTTACACTTTAAATTGATCAATATATACCGTAATTGATCTCGTTGCTTTATGGTTCTCATGAACTCTGTTTACTCTTATTGGTAGATTGGAGTTAAACTTCACCCCCCTACCTCAGTACTATCCTCAGTACTTACCTGTTTAAAATATGCTCCCGCGGACTTCACTTCTGGGAGCTCTCACCTCATTGCAGCTCACTCCACATCCCCCCCTATCTGTCCATGCGCGGCCGTCGCATGCACAGATTACGGATGCCACACCTGTTGCTGCTTTGCAGGTGAGCCTGCAATGCTCTTACTCATTTTCGCATTAACTTATCTAGAACTTCATCGCGATACCAGCTCTGCTAGAAATTCTGTGTGTTGTACCCTCTGATCAATGTTTGCCGTGCCACTATCTAAACTGCAAAAAAAAAAAATGGCTGCCTCCCTGTAGAAAGGAGCATTTAACACTTAAACTACCGGGTGCAGGGCTAAGCATACCAGCGTCACATGCCTGTATGCAGATCCCTGACTGCCCACGTGGTAGGTAGTCACATGGCAAACACCGTACTGATACACTGTCACTCTGTACATGGCAATTCTTTCATTTGGATAATTGCCCCATGAACTGCTGTCAGTTCTTGTTCTTTGTGCTACAATTGATAGGAGCTGGAAAAAAACATATTTGACCAATCAGTGGACGAAAAAAACGCACAAAAAACAGCCCCAGCCCAGCATAGACCTCTTAGTCAAGCTCTGGCCCTGTCCACGACAAAAACCGGAAAAAAACGTTACCGCTCTGCAGCAGCGGCGACGGAAACCCGGATTGGTCAACTCCCTTTTTTCCACCTCCGGCACCCCCCTGATGCACTGTCCCCCTTTCCTTCTATTGGGAACTCATGCTGCACCACCCATTAAGGTGCCCCACTTACAGGAATAATCCCGTAAGCAACTCAGTACAGACACTTTCCTGACCTGCACTGCTACGTGTGTCCCTGCACCTAGCTGGGACACTTTTCCTATCCGTGCTCCTGCTAATCTTACAGTAATAGCTTGGTGCACGTATCCTGGCATTCCTTTCCATGGACTCAGGGAAAAACTCTGGGGAAATACTTCGAGAACCAAGACACACAGTAGCATGTCTCTGTATTTCTACCCCCCTCCCTTTCAGCTGCTCTGCCCGGAGCCGCGAGCACAGCCTGACGTGACGTGGATCCCCCAGCCCCTCCTCCCCCCTGCCATGACGTGTAGGGGCCATGACTCTCGGGGGCAGGCTCTCTCCACTGCCGCCATTTTGAGTCCTGGACTGCCAGCTAAGATGGCTGCTCCCATAGCAGCCTCTCTTTCCTATACCTTAGGAGAAAACAAACTCACACAGAACATACATTTTTATGCATAGTTACACACAGCATCGATACATTTTGCCGAGAGTCAGCCTTCCGCTACCTATACTCTCTGGGATGCTTGCCAAACTTGAGACAAACCGCGTCACAGCTGCAATGCTAAATATTTTACATCTTAGCATCACCCAGGAACGTAGAAACCTCTCTCTCCTCACAAATCATCTGCAGCATATCTCCGCCATAACTCAGAACTACTCAAGCGCGCAGCGTAACTCTAAACCCCATTAACAGCTAGTACTTCTGAGACGCACATTTATCAGTCTGACGTGACTAAACAACATTAAACCTATATATACATTTAGAACTTTTAGCGGCGCTGACTGGAACTAGATAAGCTTGCACCTCTCACTACACTTTTCCACTACGCTCCTCTCTATCCCCTCTCCCTCCCATCCAGTACAGACTGAAGCACCGCTGGCTTATCTCCTGCTGCGGGGGACCCCCCCCCCCCCCCTGCTCTCTCTGGACATTTTTCCCAGCCTCTGTAGAGACGGGGAGAGAAGAGAAGAGAAAAAAAAATCGACTTCTTTCCAGCAAAACATGCCTGAGACAAATGCAGAGATAACCACTACGTAAATATACAACACAGGAAGCTTGAATCCGAAGAAAAAAACGCACGGGAGAGATGAGAAGCCCGCAGCCTCCACACTGCAATTAACACAGAATATACACATTAACACATTATCCTCTCCTTGTTATAACACCAAATACAACACAGATAACGCCATATAACAACGTAAATCCTACTTGCCTGAGAGGACTTCGTACGCCTGCCAATTCGACCAGCTTTTGGCAACTCCACGAAACTGAGTGGATCCCTGGAACTACTGAGCGTCATCTCTGTGTACCCACACTGGCTCAGCGGATCGATCTCCAGCGGCAGCTGCCAGCCGGCCTCAGAGCCTTCCAGTCACCTGCGATCCGGTTTAGGCTATGACTGCGTGCACTTACAGTCAAAGTTTAACATCCACGAGTTTCGCCGCTGGTTTCCTCGAATTGCAGCCCGTGTGCTCGGCTCCCACACACTCACACCAGCTTATCAGTCTCAGCTTGATAAGCTTAACAGTCCGCGTCTATTCCGCTTGTTTTGCTGTGGAATATCTTGAAAACTTCTTCGGCCCCGGCCCCGTCTGCCTGTTTTGCTAGGCAGGGAAGGGTTTTGGCATCACTGTTATAAACTGTTCTTATATCACCTTGCTTCGACACCACCGTCTCACCGACTGTGAGATCACTTGACTCTCCACACAGCAAACAGGAAATAGACTTTCTCAGGCTTCTTAAATGTTTACGTTATTTATTCAGGAAACAGGAATACAGATAGATACATTCATCATATCCTAGCCATGCCAATCTTCATGTTGCGTTACAAGCTCGTGATTAGACTCCCTGCTGAAGTCAATCAGGTACCTTCTTCCTAACTACGTTACACTAAACTACCTATGTACAGCATACATTATATCAGATTACAGAAAGGAAGAACATGCTTAGAGGTCCCAGTCGGCCTTGCGAGCTAGTGCGGAAGGAAGAAGCAGAATGCTCTCTCCATCACTCACTCCGGGTTTAATACCGACTAGGAAAGAGTTAAATATGACATCATCTTCGCCACCCCCTAGATCAGATTATTGGTGGACCCACTCGTGGTGTCATCATACCCACCTACTTGATTAATAATCAATGAGGCATTTGACCTAAATGCAGGAATGTGGATGTTTAGTAAATATGGTCGATGTTTACTGTTCCTGTGGTGTACGTGGAGGTCAGAGTAGGCCAATGGCCTTCTTTTAGGAACATGTTCTCAGTATCTGCGTGTATCCTCTGCTACACGCAGACCCTGAGATGCCTCTGCCTGCATCACAAGACCTCTATTGATTTTAAAGGCATACACTGCGGACAAGCCTTTTACCTAAAACTCAGGCCAAGTAACTGAGGCCTACTTAAATTATAACAGACATGTGTTCAATAATCATCTGCATACTCTACCGGTTCCACGATGACCCATGCGGCAGAGTAGAAGGCGCCCAGGTCAAATGGCAATGTGTGTGTCACGAGCGAGGCAGTCCAATGCCCTCATTTGTAATCCACAGGGTAAGGTCTCCCGACCCGTGTGTAGAGATTGCGGAATGCTGGAGGCCGCAAGGCATATAGTGTTCAATGTCCAATCCGGCAACAGTAGCCTAGGAAGGAAGTTGGCTGCAGACGGCAGCGGTGTGAGGAGAGGGGAAACGGGCTGCAAATAGAAGCAGTGTAGCGGTGAGAGTCCGAGATGGCGGGGGCGGCCTCACTCCACGTTGGTCACAGCCACACGCCAATGACCCGACATGTTTCGCCGGTTCACTTCCGGCTTTCTCAAGGGGGCGTGTCAATCATTCACGTCCTCAGATACGCACATCCTATTCATACAAGGTATCCGCCAATCAGTGTTTAACCGGCAACCCAGCCCTATACGTCAGTGGAGCGCAAATGGACACCAGAGGCGAAGGAGGGGAGTGAGGACGGAAGCACATAGCGGTCAAGAACATAATTGTAAGCTGCATTCAATATTATCTGTAAATGTGTGGATATGTAGCTAATTTAATTCATATATATGTATAAACAAAGGAGAAAAAGAGAAAAAAGGCTAAAGGCTAGCAAGAGCCCAAGCCAACATATATGGAAATGCCCATAGTTATACACACATATTCAATACAAATCCCATCATGCCTCTTCCTCCCCGAGTTTTGCTTAGAGCTGTCAGAGTATTGCAATGCCTCATGGGACCTGTAGTTCCACCACAGCTGGAGTGCAAAGGTTAGCCATCACTGGCATAGGATATCGCTTGTAGCGTGTGGGTCACTAGTTGATCGACATTCGATTCAGCCATACTGAAGTCGATTCCCCAATAAAGTCGATCACATTGTCGATTGAATCGCTAGATGTATGGCTACCTTAATACTGGGAATACACGGTTCGTTTCTGGCGCTCGATTCTCCTCACAATCGTTTTTGCCGCTCGATCCTGCAGTTGATTCTCTTATCTTCCACTCATTTTTCTTATCTTTTTCCATTCACTTCTATCAGAAATCGAGCGGCGAAAGGATCCAACGGGAGATCGGACATGTCGGAAATTATCCATCGTACCATCTAATCACCTAAAAAACAAACCAGGTATTCCCAGCATAAGTGTTTTTTAACCTCTTGACGACCAGCTAACGCCGATCTGCGTAAACTGGTCGTCTGCGGGTTACCATGGAAACGGCCTTTCCATGTCAGTTCACGGAGGGTGTCTCCGTGAACAGCCGGAGAGCCGCCGATTGCGGCTCTCCGGCAAAATGTAAACACGCGGGGAAGAAATCCCAGCTGTTTACATCATACGGCGCTGCTGCGCAGCAGCGCCGTAAGGCAGATCGGCGATCCCCGGCCTCTGATTGGCCAAGGGATCGCCGGCATCTGATAGGCGGAAGCCTATCCTTCAATGCGCAGGACGGAACTCCGTCCTGCGCATTACGGAGAGAGGGAGGGAGGGAGGTAAGGAGGCAGAGGGCGGAAATGGCTGCGGAGGGGGGCTTTGAGGAGCCCCCCCCACAAAACGCAGATGGCCGGCGGCGATCAGACCCCCCCGGCAGGACATCCCCCTAGTGGGGAAAAAAGGGGGGAAGTCTGATCGCCCTGGCATAATACTGATCTGTGCTGCGGGCTGGAGAGCCCACGCAGCACAGATCAGCCAATACAGCCCTGGTCGGCAAGTGGTTAAAGTAAACCTGTCACTTCTCTTTCCCCCAAAGTAAACAAAGGTCTACACTACAGCACATTTCTACCTCACTAGTCATTGCCGAGAAGCGTGTTTGTCATGTCACCTCTGAAAGTGACTAACCAATCAAATGGTGCAAGTTTTTCTCACGGAGGAATCTGCCTTCAGGTTGGCTTTGACCTATTAAATAAAGTACCTCAGAATACACAAATGTGCTGAATGTCACCCATCCATCACATTTTGTGTTTTATTAATAGTAAATCAAGTTATGTTTATATGTCATAGATGTTTAGATAGTTAACTCACACTATGTACTGTACATTTTTTTTCATGACCTACCTCTGTTCTGTATGTTTGTTGTCACATCTGGTTCCCCTAAAAAGCTCAGCAAACATACTGTATATAATGTATTGTCTGGTAATAAAGGCTAAACTAGTTTTCAAGGTACTGTGGCAAAATAGGCTTTTTCAAAACAATGTCAAATCAAATCAGTCATCTGTCAGGATGTATCCCATCCTCTGCAAAAAATATGACAAGTTGGTACAGGACACACTACACTATTTTATTCCAGTTTGTTACAAACCAGTTCCCATACTCAGTCTTTCCATCATATACAACATCATACAGTATATTTATTATTTGGATTACTTATTTATTATCCTATGTTGTAGAAGGTTTGGAATGCCATTATTAAAGGGGTACTATGGCGAAAAATTGTAAAATTAATATGTGCAAACAGACAAATGAGAAGTGGGTTTTTTTTCAGAGTAAAATTAGCCATGAATTATCTTTCTCCTATGTTGCTGTCATTTACAGTAGGTAGTGACAGGTTTTGGACTAGCCCATCTCTTCATGGGGGATTCTCAGTAAGGCTTTTTTTCTTTGTAAAAATATTCCCTAAAAAGGATGTAAACAATGATGCTGGCCAGCTTCCCTGCTCGCTACACAGTTTTTTGTCAGTTGGACAGAGAAACTGCCATTCACTAAGCGCTTTTGAAAATAAATAAGTCCCTGAGAATCCCTACATGAAGAGATGGACTAGACCAAAACCTGTTGCTTCTGTCAGATTTCTACTACCTATTGTAAGTGACAGCAACATAGTAGAAAAGTAAGTTATGGCTCATTTTACTCTGGAAAAAAAGTACTTATTTGTTTATGTTTGCACATATTTTAAATTTAAAATGTTTTCACCATAGTGCCCCTTTAAGTTAGGGTGCATAACCTAGGTGTCAAACAACACCCATAGAATCAAGTGAAAGTCCAGAGTACAGTAGGTTAGCTCACCATTTGAATGAACATTGAAGTGTTTTTTTTTTCAATACATATGTCAACCCTGCAAATGACAATTGTTTTGGGGCCACGGAGGGTCCCCTTCATCAGACAGTGCACGTGGGCACTATTTGATGAAAGGAACTCTCTGTGGCCCCAAAACAATCGTCATTTGCAGTTTTGACATTTACATTAAAGAATAATCACTTCAACATTCATTGAAACGGTGTGCTAACCTACTTTGGACCTTCATTTATTAACTGCGGCCGGTTTCAGACTGCGCGTTGCCGACACAGGGGGGATTACCGCATTAGTATGTGGTAATCCCCGTCTGGCAGCCGGCCAAGCAGGAAGTGACGCTCACTTCCTGTGGGCGAAGCGATCATGTGGGTGGAAGCGTATCATTAAATATACACTTCCTCGCATGCGTGACACGTAAAACAGCCAGCGGGCTTTCACCAACACATGCGTCTCCATAGACTTACATGACTTCCGGGCCACCGTACGTTGCCGCAGGTCCCTGCAGAACCGTGCGGTGATGTAGATCTGTCCTTGCGTCTGGGTTGCGGCGAAAATGTCACTTCCATCACATCGCGCCGCACTTCGTCTGGATGAATGGCCCATAGACTTTCATTGGGCTCCGGTGGGGTGTGTTAAAATTACTGCACCGCACTACCCCATTGTGAAAGGGCCCTGAGGGTTATCTAAGGGCCGGTTCAGATGAACAGCTGCAGGTGGCTCATCTAGCCGACGCTAAACTCTTTTCTGCTACCATGTAGAAAAGCATTTAGCATTGTGTCGCATCATTCTGACGCATTTTGAGCCCCTAAGAAAATATGGAACGGCAAACACAACCGCCACTAGAAGCCCCATGTAGCACCTCAGGAAATTAGACCAACTGCTGTGTTCGGGCAATTGCTGGCAATCAACAGTAAACGCATTGAGATGACCACTTCCATTCATCTCAATGTGGTACACGGTGAACCCTGGCATTAAAGTACAAGGATGGACGCCCTAAGTACACAGCCGTTAATGGCTCTTATTGCCTTCTAATAGCCTGAACCAATTTCACCAGGGGTGTAGCAATAGGGGGTGCAAAGCTTGCAACCGCATCGGGGCTCTTGGGCCAGAGGGGCCTGAGGGGCCCTCCCTCAACCACAGTATTAACTCCCTATTGGTCCTGTGCTCATAATAATCGCTTCTATAGTTACTTTGAATAGTGGTAATCATTAACAAACTGCTCCCCATTCCCTTCTTGCACCTCTGACACTGTAGTTGCCATTGGCAGGTTTTGGTGCGCCGTATCAATTGTTATGTATAGAGTGCTTGGGGGACCCCAATGTAAAACTTGCATCGGGGCTCTCGGCTCCTTAGCTACGCCACTGAATTTCACCCACTCTGATGCCCTGTTTCCTAAGACATTGTTTTACCAGACCCTAGCTCTGGCCACGTGCCAGGGTGCACCACAGTCATCAGCTTTTTGAAATTCTTTCATCAGTGGTCGTGGTGTTAAGCAGGGGAAGTATTTTACTGATTTACCCATTTCTTTCAGTCATCAATGTAGTGCCACCCGGCATGAAGGTAGTGTACTAGACTTGATCAGTAATGCCAAAGAGTAATTACCTTTCTCATCCCACATTGTTAGTTTGTAATTAGAGCAGAGAGCAGGAATTTGTAATGTAAGTGGCAATAAGATGAAGCAGCACTGATCATTTTTTCGGAAATTGTCAGCAATCAGGATTATCCCCTTTTACACTAGCACGGTAAACCTGCGTTGTGTTACCCTATTTTGCTACAAGGGGCCGCAAAAGCAATAAAAGTCTATGGAGACTTTCACTCTTATTGCTGTCCGTTGCTGTTCGCTGGAAGTATCCGATCTGAAACAAGTAGCAACCGCAGCTCACAGTCACGTCCACAGAAGCAGAGCAAGCAGGCTAACAACAGTCACCAGCAAGCATCCACCTAGGCAAGACTACAGGATAGAACGTAACTAATAGCAACTGCTGCCTATAGTTACGTTCCCAGAAACTAGAGTAGCAGGAATACTACCAGTCACCAACGTGGTGATGGCAGAATCCAAGCTATATGGATAATGGACTTCACTGATCCACCGCGGATGCAGCGAACATCCATCAAGCAAGGAACTAGGCAATAAACAAAAAGAAAAATAACAAACGGCTCAAATAACGGATAAATATATATTAGCAAGTCTGCATATATATTTATCAAGAACTAGCTAAAGCACATGTAATAAGGTCGCATAGAACTACAATAACAGAACCACACAGAGTAACAAGGTGCCCAGTAGATCAGCGTACTGACCACTATGACAGGCGGGGTATGAAATGGGAGGCAGACTTTTATGCTGGCATCAGCCAATGGATGCAGGCATGCAAATCTCCACACAGCTGAATGGTAATCAGTCAATCCTGAGCTGGCTTGATTACCATTTGCTAGCTGGCTGTGAATGCAGGAAATCCAGGACTATCTGGCCACAGCTCAGCTGCAACAAGCGATTGGTGGAATGATGACAGCATCCTAAGCTGCCCAGAACTGCAGAACAATTGCAAATGACAATGAGACCCATTGCAAATGCACAACCAAATGCAAGTAGAAAAGCCAGAACTGTCCATTTGAAGCTACACTGCAACGGACAGAATATGCTACAGGAGGGATCCTTACAGGAAGTCTATGAGCGACGCATGTAGTGTAAACAATGGAGAATGGTGTGTCATGGCACGCATGCCCTGACTGACGGGAATCCCAATGATGTATTTCCTGCCCAGCAGGGAGTATGTCACTGAGCGGGGGGCGACGCTATGCATATGACACTGTTGGCGCACAGGGTTATATGTTTGTCATTTTCTGCATTGCGGTGGGATACGGTAGGAGTATTGCATGCCACCACAATGCAAAAATCAGGTGTAAAACCAGCCTCAGTGTTTACTACACAAAGACTGTGATTTTAAACTCAAAATTGAAAAAGGCATTTTTTTTTTCCGAATTACAGATTTTTATTGAATGTTTGACAATATACAGAAAAGCAGAGCTGTTGTGCCATTGCTGAATACAATTGCTTAGATGTTGGTTTGACAGAATGAAATATTGTAACTTTGCAAGTCATAAGTGCAACAGAAAAAAAATAAGTTACAGAATGTGTGTAACAACGACAGTATGTCATATTAAAGCATTCCCTGTAGTATATATAACAATTTTAATCATGAAGATAAATGCTATCTTCCTCATTAGGAAACAAAGGAAATATTCTATAAAGTCTAGACATATGTATGTGAGGACACAATAAATAAAATCATTCAAATCACTGTACAGATATATAATTGGGAGTTTTTTCAGACTAGTTGTACTGTCAGAAATATACCGAAATATTCCTGAAATGGTGAGGTAGGTGAAAGTCTAGATCTAACATGGATTATAGAGAGAGAAAGAAAGAACACAGGGACACCGGGAGCCCAATCTGGTGTAGTATGTCAAGACAAATGGATAAGACAATATATTTAAAAGGTATACTCACAAGTCAGGGTTGCTATTCAAGCAACCACTCTCAGCGTGTGTGGAAAAACCATCCCCACTCGGCCTTGTGAAGCCTTTGTAGGTCGCTGCTCCCAAAAATAATTGTAAGAGATAAAGGCTATGCCTAACTATACAATAAAACCCAAATGGGTAATTGGTAGGATACTCTGAGGTGGGAGGTGCGTGATACATGCTACTGCTCTCGTGGCCACATTTTACTCTAACTTCGGCACTCCATTGACCCGATGAATCGACTACAAGCCGTGAAACGTGTTATCCTATTGCTCAATACATTTATTTTGACTAATGACACTGAGTAGTCTCCATTAAGTTAGGCTGATTATATTACTATTATATTGATTAGATTTATAGAGATACATATATTGCGTATATCAGGGGGCCTTATATCGGATGCCTCACACCTCAGAGTATCCTAGATCAAACATGCTATTCTAAAGATAGATTGGCCTTTATTCAATTCAATTTTTCATTTAAGTTTTAAGCCCAGTTAACACTGGACAGATCAAAAGCCGATCTGTGTAAAAACTGATTCAGGAAACTAGTGATGGTCACGTCTAGGAGAACTCCTGGAGAAGCATGTGATCAGTTTGGTCAGGTGACAGATATACAAGTCTCTGATTTGCTATTCATCATCATGTTCTAAAGCAGGATGTGAGCACAGCAAATCAGAGCTTTGCAAATCTATTAGCTGATGAAGCAAATCACATGCTTCTCCATGAGTTCTCCCAGACCTGACCATCACTAATGGCCAACTATAGTGGTTGTTTGAATCTGGTCCATGGATCACAGAAGTTTGAGACTCCTTGATTATTTCCAGCCTAATCGACTAAATTGTAATGCTTATCTTCCCTGAGTAGACCTGGTGAAAGGTACCATGACCAGGGCTGAAAATTCCGACCATCCCTAGTTTAATCTTCAACTGTCTAATGATACTGAAAAGCAGGGAATTTTCTACAAATCATTAACCTTCACAAATTTGGTGCCTTCTGCTGATCTTTCACCCTGCAACCTTGGTGATCCTGGTCGTATGTAACAAGTGTAACCACTATTCCCTGAATGACAATGGTGACCGTCATAGCGCCCCCTCTTCCCATTGCAAGTGCTCCTACCACTCCCTACTTCCCCCATAACAAATGTAGCCAGCATAACTTTCATCCATAACAAGGCTAAACAGCATCACTCCCTTCCTTTCTCCCCACAGTGAGTATGGCCAGTATGACTCTTCACTCCCACAACAAATAAAGTATGGCTGGCATAACCCCACCCCCAACCATAATAACAAGTGTAGCCAGTAGAACTCAGCTCTTTCCTCACCCACAAACAACAACATTGCCCAGTGTAAATACTCCCACCTGACACATGCATCATACCATTCCCCCTCCTCCCCATTAAGTGTTCCACTCCCGAAATGCAGAGCAGTAGTAGAGCAGTAGTAGAGCACACCATTTTACCTGCTCTAGTGGACCTGAACCTCTCCCTTCTCCTCCACCCCTGCAGTCACTGTAGTGTAACATATGCACAGCTCCATGGCAGGCAGAGGATAGGGGCATTAAGAGAAAAAGTCATTTCAGATAAGACTGAATTTTAAAATAAAATGTAATTGACTAGATTGTGAGCCCCTCTGAGGGACAGGTAGTGACAAGACAATATACTCATGGCCGGATTTGTAGTCTTTACCGCCGAAGGCCACTGTCAGCAGCCGCCCCCCTTTAGTATAGATTGCCAATTTAGATAGCCTGTTGCCCTTTGACCCTTCGCTCCAGTATAGATAGCCAAATGACATTTCCACCCCCCATCCTCTAGTTTAGATAGCTTGATGACCCCTCAATCTCTCCAGTTTAGATAGCCTGATGACCCCTCCTCCCATTCCCTCTAGTATAAGAAGCCAGATGACCCTCCTACCCCTTCCATATAGATAGCCTGATGACCCACCTCCCTCCAGTATAGGTAGCCAGATGACTCTGCCCTTCCCCCTAGTATATACTGCTGCCCATCCACCCTTGATCCTGTGGTGCCCTAGGCCATGGCCTACGTGGCCTTGGCTTAAATCCAGCCCTGAAAATACTCTGCACAGCGCTGTGTAATACGTCAGCGCTATATAAATACTTATTAATTAATTCATTAATTAATTCACAGTGTCGTTGTGTTAATCCCTAATATGAATGTTAATTGTAGACAACACATGTTCACGTTTTTGTTAATATTATATTTTTTAAACATTTGCTGCCAGTTTCGTTTGAGGCCGATTTTACATTTGAGGATAGCGTTGTGGTGCTATGCGCCAGCCCACTCACATTGCAAGGCCATTGCAAGGGATTCATACGACCCTGCATATGCCGCTCGCACGCTCCCCTGCACACCCCCCGAATGCCGTTTGCCACATCTCACCCAGTGACGTACTCCCTGCTGGACAGGAAGTACGTCAATGGGATTCCCGGCTTCCCCATAGTATTTGCGGTGCATAACATAGTATATAGCATTGTCTTCTATTGCCACTGTACTGCCAGTCAGCTTGTACTGCTGGGATCAGTAGTACTTCCGTCCATCACCAGTGTATAACATAGTATATAGCATTGTCTTCTATTGCCACTGTACTGCTGGGATCAGTAGTACTTCCGTCCATCACCAGTTTATAACATACTATATAGCATTGTCTATTGCCACTGTACTGCCAGTCAGTGTGCGTGTACTGCTGGGATCAGTACAACCATAATGAAGAAATCCAGTGAAAGAGGGAGGGGCAAGGGAAGAGGTGTTTCCCCTGACGGTTCACGTAGAGGCCGCAGTGGAGCACCTAAGAAAACCCACTCAATACCACCCATGTGTGCCAGACAAACAACCCTCACTGATCCACAAGAGCAGGAACGGATAATGAATTGGATGACCTCTCAAGCGTCCAGCAGTGGGTTAAGCAGCAGCAGCACCAGCACATCCTTGTTGTCACGCACGAGGTCCTCTGCCAGTTACAAGGAGCCAGTGGGCACAACGGTGACACAACCAGCAGCTACACCATGCACACAATGGCCGAATAACCAGTCCGAACAATTATTTCCGGACACAATGGCCTCTTCAGAGGAGCTATTCCCACTCCTACCCCCACAAACAATGGAACAGCCAGAAATGTTGTGCCCGGATTCACAACCATTGTGCGAGGAAACTGCACCACTCATTCAAATGCAAGGCGAGGACGAAGACACCCAAATCCCTGAGCAATGTGCGCAGGAATTTGAATTGCAGGAGGTCCACCAAGAACATCTTGAAGACATGGGAGTGAGGTGCGCAGAGGGTGTTCTGGGGAGCTCTAGTCCACTGCACACACACACAGTCACAGATGAGGAGATGGAAGAGGAGGTTTTGGACGATGTGGACACAGACCCGGATTATCGAGTACAACCTCGCTGTCGGGATAGCAGCAGTACAGATGAGTCTGCTGCAGAACCCACTGCTGCAAGAGTTCGCCGTGTGCCACAAAGGGCGGGGTATTTCGGACACAACAGGCATAGCCGTAGAAGTGAGACGCCAAAGAGGCACGAAAGAAAACCGCCAGCAAAGCAGGAGCTCAAAAGTATGGGCTTTCTTCGACGACTGCAGGGAGGATGTTACCATGGTGATTTGCAAGGTGTGCAGGACCCGACTGAGCAGGGGGAAAAATATCAACAACCTCTCCACCACCAGCATGCGCCGCCACATGGTAGCCAAACATAGCACTCTTTGGTCAAACACGCAAGGCCAGGGTAGCGGCTTGCTTCCAGCCCCCAGCAACACTGCCTCCGTTGTCACCAGACCCTCCTCAGCAGCAGCCCAGCCATTACGTGGTACACAAACATCCGTAGTAGACGACGATGTCAGTTTCCGCAACAGTCCTCTTGACGTTTCCCAGTCTTCAACGACCACGACAACAACAACCAACTGTCCTTCGGTGTGCGATCCTACGGTTCAGTTGTCTGTCCTGGAGATGTTAGAGCGCAAGAGAAAATTGCCAGCAAATGACCCCCGGGCCGTGGCACTAACAGCCAGCATAGCCAAGTTTGTGGCCTGTGAAATGCTGCCATATCGCGTGGTGGAGACAAACAGCTTCAAGTGCATGATGGCGCTGGCCATCCCACGTTACGTGGTTCCCAGCCGATACTATTTTGCGCGGTCTGCAGTGCCAGCGTTACATGAGCACGTGGTTAGCAAAATAACCAGAAGCTTGAAAAATGCCGTTGCCTGCAAGGTTCACCTCACCACAGACACCTGGACGAGTGCCTTTGGCCAGGGTTGATACATCTCCCTGACGGCGCAATGGGTGAACCTTGTGGAGCCTGGCAGCGACTCCTCACCGGCTACGGCGCGGGTGTTGCCCACGCCGCAAACTGCTGGACCGGCGTCCCTCAGAGATAACAGCAGCACCTACCTCGACTCTGACTCCTTCTACTCCAACGCCTCTCAAAGCGGTACCTCATCCGGCATCGGTAACCCAGCAATAGGGTCGTGGAAGCAGTGCAGCACAGCTGTTGCCATGCGTCAGCAAGCCTTACTGAAGCTGATCTGCCTTGGAGATAAGCAGCACACAGGTGAAGAAATTTGGAAGGGAATCAAGGAACAGACCGATTTGTGGCTGGCACCGCTGGACCTGAAACCAGGCATGGTTGTGTGTGACAATGGGAGCAATCTCATTCGCGCTTTAAAGTTGGCTAAGCTGAGACACATCCCTTGCCTGGCACACGTTACCTAGTTGTTCAGCGGTTCCTGAGGACATACCCAGGCGTGGCAGATCTTCTGCTGAAGGTGCGACGAGTGGCCAAATATTTCCGAAAGTCCAGTACCGCTTCGGAGGGACTCACCAAGATGCAGGAGCGGTTCAATCTACCGAACCATCGCTTGGTGTGTGACGTACCCACGCGCTGGAATTCGACGCTGCACATGCTAGCACGCTTTTGCGAGCAGAAGAGTGCAGTGGTCCAGTACATGACGGCGCAGTACCTAGGCGCATCCGGACAGCTACCAAGCTTCTGTGGATCTGATTGGGCCACCATGTTGGACCTCTGCCAAGTCATCCAAAATTGTGAGCAATCCACGTTGCTTGTGAGCAGTGACAACTCTTCACTCAGCATTACGATACCACTGCTGTGTTTGCTGAAAAAATCAATGCTGCAGATCAAGGAAGCCGCAGTCAGTATGCAAGTGGGGGAATCTCAAGAGGACAACGATCAGCGTGATGATGATACCAACATCAGGCAATCTGCCTCAGGAAACGCTGGTCCTCCCGGCAGCTATGCTGAAGAAGAGGACGAGGAACAGCTGGAGTTGGAGCAGGACTTGGACGCCCCCACTGCCGAGGGACAGAGCGGTGCACGTTGGACTTCCATGATTCAGCGGGAATAGACAGCAGAAGAAGACGAGGAAGAAGGTGGGCGATGGCGTGATGCTGGTGATGATGATGAGGGTGCGTCAAGCTCAGAAGAACATGATGAGGATTCTGTTAGGACTGTGGCAGGCATGGCTCAATTTATGCTAGACTGCATCGAACGCGACCCGCGCGTTGTTCGAATTCTGGACGACGTGGATTACTGGGTTTATACCCTTCTGGATCCACGGTACAAAGACAATGTTCTCAAACTCATTGGAGAAACTGTCAGACAGGTCAAAATGGAAGAATACCAGCAGGCCCTTGTGGAGACATTAGAGAGGAGATTGACATCCTCCTCCTCTAGCCAGTTCCACGCCGACAGACTGACTTCCGCAAACCCAGGACGAGGAGGGGAACAAAGAACGCAAGCTGCAGCTAGTGCCCACAAGGGAATGGTATCGGCAGTGTCCTTGGAGTGGCAACATTTTCTGACACCCATGCAGCAGCCCACAGAACAGCAATCGCCCAGTTCCACCTACAACACCGCTCGCCTGCAGAAGATGGTCAAGGACTACATGTCAGATGGCGTAGCCGTGTTGAACAATCCATCTGCACCCTTCAACTATTGGGTCTCTAAGCTACACACCTGGCACGAACTGGCAATGTACGCAATAGAGGTGCTGGCTTGCCCGGCAGCCAGCGTTATGTCGGAATGCTGTTTCAGTGCTGCCGGAGGCATCGTCACAGATCGGCGTATCCGCCTCTCCACAGAAAATGCAGACCGTCTGACTCAAATTAAAATGAATCAATCCTGGATTGGAAACGACTACGCAACACTCCCGGACCCCAACCAAGTAACATGAACAGTGAACATCTGTGATGGGTTAGCGTTTCCGGTCCCTGTTTATTGAACCTCTTATCTGTATTACATTTATGACTGCATGGCGGCAAAATGCATGCTATCCGCACGCTTTTTGTCCTCATGCAAGGCCTGGGTTGTTGTGTCTCAAAGCGTGGCCTTCTCCTCCTGCGCCTCCTCCTGTTCCATCACGTGTGCTGTTGCTGGGTTAGCGTTTCTGGTCCCTGTTTACTGAACCTCTCATCTGTATTACATTTATGACTGCATGGCGGCAAAAGGCATTGCTATCCGCACGCTTCTTGTCCTCATGCAAGGCCTGGGTTGTTGTGTCTCAAAGCGTGGCCTTCTCCTCCTGCGCCTCCACCTGTTCCATCACGTGTGCTGCTGCTGGGTTAGCGTTGCCGGTTCCTTTTTACGGAACCTCTTATCTGTATTACATTTATGACTGCATGGCGGCAAAAGGCATTGCTATCCGCACGCTTCTTGTCCTCATGCAAGGCCTGGGTTGCTGTGTCTCAAAGCGTGGCCTTCTCCTCCTGCGCCTCCTCCTGTTCCATCACGTGTGCTGCTGCTGGGTTAGCGTTGCCGGTCCCTGTTTATTGAACCTCTCATCTGTATTACATTTATGACTGCATGGCGGCAAAAGGCATTGCTATCCGCACGCTTCTTGTCCTCATGCAAGGCCTGGGTTGATGTGTCTCAAAGCGTGGCCTTCTCCTCCTGCGCCGCCCTCCTCCTGTTCCATCACGTGTGCTGCTGCTGGGTTAGCGTTACCGGTCCCTTTTCCTGGAACCTCTTATCTGTATTACATTTATGACTGCATGGCGACAAAAAGCATGTTACCTGTGCAAAGAAAAATGACATTTTCCGCATTTAAAAGACAGTTTTTCCTTTGAAAATTTACAATCAATTTTCTCAAAAACTATAAGCTCTTTTTTAAATATTTTTTTTCCTCTTGTACCCACTCCCAAGGTGCACATACCCTGCAAATTTGGGGTATGTAGCATGTAGGGAAGCTTTACAAAGCACAAAAGTTCGGGTCCCTATTGACTTCCATTATGTTCGCAGTTCGGCGCGAACACCCGAACATCGCGGCCATGTCCGGCGAACGTTCGCGAACCCGAACATCCAGGTGTTCGCCCAACACTATTCAATGCATTCTGCTGTTGACTTTGCGGCGGGTCAGCGGCAAATCGAATACTTCCGTCCTGACTCGGAAAGTCTACAGGGCCCCATACATTTTCTTTGCAGTTGCATTATCCTGCGTAGAGAAAGGGTAATGCAACGCAAGAACAGTGTAAAAGGGGCCTCAACCAAACACAGCCTTTCCCAATTACCTCTGTAAACTTACAGTAATTGACACTTTCTTGACACTTACCAAATATGCAGGGCCGGGCCGAGGCATAGGCTGGAGAGGCTCCAGCCTCAGGGCGCAGTGTAGGAGGGGGCGCAGAATTCATTCAGCTGTCATTCCTAATTGTGTTTGAAGCAGAAAGAAATAATGAAAGGGGGATACATGGCAGTGACTGCAAGCCAGATAACTAGAGATTAAGGTGTTGGGGAGGTTGTGGGCCTTGTGGTGCCTCTGAGTCTAATAGCAATCAGTTGTAGTACACTGTAGCAACACACACCACCCGGCACTCAGTACTGCTTCTTGAGGGAGGACAGAAAGACAGCCTGCATAAGTCCCTTCTCTTCACCTCTACGCTCCGTATGGCAGCATGTACACCAAAGCAAAGGAACGTGCAACCGGTGCAATCACTGGGAAGAAAGTCTAAATGGATATGGTACATCAAAACAAACCGGGCAACTGTATCCTTGTTCGGCTTTCTTATTTATTGTGTCTTGATGCCAAACATATTACAAGCATACATACAGTCTTGATACGTCAAACCTGTTGCAGATGTCAGCGCTGAGGTGTGCCAGGGTGTGGGTGACCAGGGTAAGGGGACTGCACAACGCCGTTTCGCGCCTGACTGGCGCTTGTTCACGTGCTGGTATCCTGTGTTCCAAGGATACACACAGGATACCAGCACGTGAACAAGCGCCAGTCAGGCGCGAAACGGCGTTGTGCAGTCCTCTTACCCTGGTCACCCACACCCTGGCACACCTCAGCGCTGACATCTGCAACAGGTTTGACGTATCAAGACTGTATGTATGCTTGTAATATGTTTGGCATCAAGACACAATAAATAAGAAAGCAGAACAAGGATACAGTTGCCCGGTTTGTTTTGATGTACCATATCCTAATAGCAATCAGTGTGTGACGGCTGGGGAGGCAGGGATGGAGGGGCGCACTTTGCTGTCTCAGCCTTGGGTGCTGGAGAACCTTGTCCCGGCTCTGCAAATATGTTTCACAAAATACTGATGGAGTGCGACATGATTGGCCATAGAATGATTGGTATGTGAAATTGAGCCTATGAAGAGAGAGCCAGGCCAGACAATAGCCTGCTGAGCAGGAGGAGGCAGGACAATCCCTGTGGACATGAGTGAAGCAGACCAGTGCAGTGACTTGGGTCATTCTTCCCACAAGTAAAGTCAGAGCAAGGACTGTGAATGGAGCTGACAAGACAAATCACTAGGAAAAGCTTGCTAAGCACCAGGATAATCCCACAGTCGAATTGCTGCCGATCACTGAATAAATACATTTATATAAAGAAGCCTGAAAAGAACAAGTGGAAAGAAGAGTATCTTAACTTGGATAACCGTTTTGTGGTTAGAGGCTTTTGTATCTATTGTGGATAGACTCTTTTGTGTGTATTGAAAAGGCAATTTACAAAACCTCAGACCTGCCTTGGTTATTAATGTCTTGTTCTCATTTTAACAGTAGCCAGGTTACACCACTATCTGGCTTGGTGGATAAAGATGTTCTGACTTGTTAACAGAAATAATACAGTGATCAGAGGCAGTGCTTCATAATCATTGTGTAATGTAATGTTTGTTATTAAAGTTGTTTCAGTGTCACAGTGCAGTTAACTATGAATTGGTAATATTACCAGGAAGTTGAACTTTGTGCAACTAGGCAACAGCACAAAGTTTGGTTAATGGCAAATACCCACTGGGCGATACCTGGGGCGATGTTATCTGACGTTGGGCAACATAGTTTAACATAAGCATGTTAAAAGACGTATGGCGATCCCGCATCATTAAGTGACGGACATGGCGATTCAGATAGGGTAGATCCGCGATGATTCCCACGCAAAGTACCGCGATCACATGAAGTCTCGTTTTGCCCGTTGTGTAACATCACGCAAACCCACCGGCTGGAAGATATAGGTAGATAGATCATCGGAGCTCTGGTCGTCAGGAAGACATCGCTGGATCCATCTCCTTCCATCGTGAGGTGAGTATATAGCTTTACTCTCTTGAACAAACTGCCCATACATTCCCATTTTTCTGCATGACTGACTTTGTGCAATTGATCTCCTAATGTCTGTGTGTACTTAACTTCTTAGGGACCAACGCGTAAAAATCTACGTCGGGCCGGTCCTGCCGCTCTCGCCGCTCTGCCCCCGCCGCAATGTGCTACCCTGCCGCCTCTATGACGGCAGAGCACTGTGAGCCGGGCAGGAGCCATTTTCAATGGCTCCTGGCCCTGTCATTACTATAAGCCAATCCCATGAGCTTACATTGAGTGACAGGGTCAGGAGCCAATGAAAGCGGCTCCTGACCGGCGCA
This sequence comes from Hyperolius riggenbachi, assembly GCF_040937935.1. Classification (NCBI taxonomy): domain Eukaryota; kingdom Metazoa; phylum Chordata; class Amphibia; order Anura; family Hyperoliidae; genus Hyperolius; species Hyperolius riggenbachi. The sequence continues at coordinate 473,722,771 of NC_090647.1, forward strand.
CAGCACTTTGCCGTCATAGAGACGGCAGAGAAAGCAGACTGCGGCGGGGACAGAGTGGCGTGACAGGCGGGAGCGACGAATTATTGCGGCGATTCGTCAGTATGCGGCGTTTTAGCGTACCAGCAGCCTCTGGTCCTTAAGGGGGCATATGCTGCTCGTACCGAAGTGGTTAAAGGACGCCTGAAGTCAGAGGAATACAAAGACTGCAATAATTGGTCCCTTAATAATTGCCACTCACCCATCACTAATAGGTTTTGAGTCAGTGACATCTTAAATACTTAGAATTTATGCAACAGACAGAATTATTATTATTATTATTTATTGTATTTATAAAGCGCCAACATATTACGCAGCGCTGAACATTAATTTAGGTTACAGACAATATTTAGGGGTGACATACAGCAATATGACAATACAGGAATACAAGAAAACCAGATCACACACCATAGTATGAGTACAAGGTAATGCTTAGTCAGTCACTGGATGGAGCATGGAGATTAGGCAGGTTAGGTTCACTCAGATGCATAGTATGGGTGCACAGTAATGGAGGTGCAAGATCAGGTAGGACACAAAAGGAGGAGAACCCTGCCCAAAGGCTTACAATCTAGAGGGAGAGGTAAGGACACGAATGGTAGGGGACCAGAGTTCAGCTGTAGGTTTAGAGCACTTGTGAGGGGTGGTAGGCCAGAGTGAAAAGGTGAGTTTTGAGGGCTTTCTTGAAGATGTTGAAGGAGGGGGCTGCCCTAATGGGTGGAGGTAGGGAGTTCCATAGTGTTGGAGCAGCTCTTGAGAAGTCCTGGAGGCGTGCATGAAAGACAGAAAGCAAAACATTTACATTTTCATGTCACCCACAATATTCTCAGGTGTCTTTAAACTCATACCAGAACCAGATGTACTTACCGTCATCAAGTAACACTCTTCTATTTTAGTTTTGCTAATAAAACAAAAGTTTTTAAACCCCTCCCTAATGATAATTTATTTCAAATGCCTCACCCTATCCATCCCGGAACAATAATCCCTTCCAAAAGCCTAACTATAAACTCCGCCCCTAAGGTTAACCTTAATGCTTAAAGCGGTGTTGTCAGTCACAAAATCAAATTCCAAAATTAATATTTGTAGTACGCCAAAAGTTTACTCACAAAGGTGGGTTGCATGGGGGGCAACAGACCACTTGACGTAGGTGGAGGTGTATAACCCCACTCCATTTGGGTGTCCAACATGGACTGGATACGTTTGGTAAAAATAAATTACCTTAACTATGGTGAACACCAAATCAGGCCAAATGTACCCCTCCAACCAGGGGGATGGTGGGTGTATATTAGCTCAAAGGGGGTAAAAGGTGCCCAGGGATAGATAAAATGGAGTTAAAAACAGATAAAAGGAGAAAAGGGGAGGTGGCTTACCTTAAAGGACAACCATCAGTTAACTAAGTTAACTAAAACTCTAAATGCCACAAATATTTCCAGTAATTACCAGCAAATAGCAATACAAAGGCTTTTTTCATCTTTTTATGTTTTATGTGAAGAAACTATGACATTTACTATTTACTTAGAACAGTTTTCACTGTGGGCATTACTATGGAGGACTGAGTCTTCACTGGCTGTAATACTGTAACTGGAATCTGTTCAGAATGATAGAGGGCAGAAATATAGCTTCAATTAGGTGTGTAAATAATTCTTCAGCTGCAGCTTTGTGTGCCTGATCCTGTCTCTCTCTTTCTCTCTCTCTGCCTTGCAGTGTAAATAGTTTACAGACAGAAGAGCTTATTCTGAATGGGAGGGTAAAAACATGCAAGACCAGGAATAAAGTACAGGTCCTTCTCTTCAGAACCTTTCTCTGTAGCTGACAAATCCCTCAGCTGTTCTCATATGATCTGTGAGAAAGCAGTGTATGTGGGCAGGGCAGAATAAACAGTAAATCATTCCTCTGTGAATAGTGACAGAGAAGTAGAACCTACATGGTATAGCTCTGGCCTCTAGCCTGACGCTCAAACTGTTACAAACAGCTGGTAAACAAGGCATTTTTTTTCACACCGGCTGTGATGAGAGACTTCTGAAAAGCTTTCTATTGTTGCTGGCTAAAAGCTCTATAGGTATGTAGGGTAGAGGCCTGCACGGGTCTAATTTTTCAGACGCTCCTCCGACCCGCACCCACAGCCCCACTACTTGCACCTGACCTGCAACCCACTTTCTGGTGAATCTGGTACCCGTACCCGACCTGCAGGCCCCCAGACCCGCAACCCAACCTGCGACCGACTTTTTCCATTTTATTATAAAATATACATTGGTAGTCTCACTGCAAGGCTGTAAAGTAAGTAAAACCTATTTTTATACACAAACCAAAGCCAAAGTAGTGTTTAAAGTGGATCTGAGATAAACTTTTACTCAGTGCATAATTGTGTTCCTTTTATATAGTTTATAGGGCATTCCCCAAGCCAAATACATTTTTTGTTTTGTTTTGATACTCTAATTGCCTATAAACTAAACAAGCCTCACCCACAGCTTTTTCAGAGAGCCTTGGCACTGTAGCAAGGGCTTATGGGAAATCAGTCTGGGCAGGAGGAGGAGAAGGTTACTAGCCAGAGATTTCAGAGGCAGAGGGGAGGAGGGAGGAGGAGAGCAGAGTGAATCTGTCACAGGCTGAGGGCTGGAGATGCAGATCAGCTTTGCCTGTGTGTAATGTTTACAAACAACATGGCTGCTGACATTGTATCACAGGAAGACATAATCATATTCTTTTGAAGCTGTTGGCAGCTAGATTTGCTATGTAAACTATCTAAACTTTAGATAATGTATATACAGTATATTCCGGCGTATAAGACTACTTTTTAACTCTTGAAAATCATCTGAAAAGTCAGGGGTCGTCTTATACGCCGGGTGTCATTGATTACGGGTGATACGCCCTATCCTGTTACCGACTCTCAGATCTCGCTGCTGAGGACTGTAGTGAAGCGGCGCTTGTGCACATGTGCAAGATCTGAGAGGCAGAGAAGGAGGTAAATAGGATACAAGGGTGGGCCAGTCAGGTGAAAGAGACATGTTTTATGGGCACAGCGCAATCTATTCTTCCATATCGCTTAGGGACAGATGACCAATCCAACCAGTCAATCGCCTATATACTGTTATATAATGGGGACCGCATACAGTACAGCACCAGTATCTGTTCATACATAGCACCAGTATATGATTTTTTTTTATTTGGTGTGCGTTGGAAGAGGGGTAGTCTTATATGGCGAGTATACCCTAAACTCTATATTTTAACAGGAAAAGTTGGGGAGTCGTCTTATACGTCGGAATAAACGGTACAGTAGACAAGTTACTTGTTATAGTTAGTTTTTCATCTCAGATCCGCTTTAAGATCTTTTTACTTTAGACTAAATTATGACAAAATCATCTCATGCTTGCTTGCTTTCACTATCCGCAACCCGATCCGCAGGCCGCTACCCGCAACCCAACCCGCAACGCAATTAGAATCAAAACGGGGACCCGAAACCCGACCCGCAATTTGGGAAACCCGCTGGTACCCGACTCGATGCAGGCCTCCAATGTGGGGTTTACAGAAGGACAGTTATTTGATAGTTTTTTTTATTAATAACGACAATCTCAAAAAACAATCAAATGTATTTAGCATGGGCAACACGTTTTCTGGGTCTGAGCTCATTTCCTCAGGGCAATTACAGTGCCAAAAGGTACAAAAACCAAAATAATGAGCGCTCATTCTTTTGGCTGTTGAAACTTTTGGAACTATAATTGGCCTTACGTAGTGGGTTCAGACCCATGAAATGCGTTGTCTGTGCTAAATAAATACAATTTTCTTTTGAGTTTGTCGTTATTAAAGAACAACTATTAAATAACTATCCTTCTGTAAACCCCATATACCTATAGAGCTTTTAGCCAGCAACAATAGAAAGCTTTTCAGATGTCTCTGGGACATAGAGACTTAAAGAAGGATTGTCAGCCACAAAATCAAATACCATTTACCCACTGCACTGTGTTAACTATTCAGCTTGGAACCTCACCTTACATTGCAAGAACTCCAATCTATTCAGAAATGTTTCTGCTGTAATAAATCTTATCTCAGTCTCATCATCTCTAGTCTTATCTTATCTCAAGCTTGTCATCACCCCTTCCACATTTCTGCTTCTCACTGCTTGACTGAGGGCAGTTCAGTGTGAAGCTGAAATCTGATCTTGCTGTGCTCACATGTTTACAAAGCAAGCTAGCTATGACAGTGCAGAGTCTAGGAGGAAATGACATCAGAATTGGCTTCAGTCAGAGGGAATCAAAATGGCAAATGCCAGGAGCAGAATTCTCTTTATTTACTATATAAAATTCACTGAAATCAAAACGTGGATAGTACAATACATATGTTATGTAAGTAGAACAAGTAGTTATCTACTTATATATGCTTTTTTTGCTGGCATAGTATGGCTGACCCTGCTTCTTTAAGGAAGACGGGAGATTTGCCAGGCCTTACAACAAGTTTTGTGATTCCAAGCTATGACTTACATACTCTATACAGTTTAGATATTGCAAACATTCCATAAGTATGATTAAAATGATTGTCACCATCCTAAGCATACTACACAGCCCAAGGAAACTGGTGCAGAGCTACAGAGATAATGTTGTCAGCATTGTTACAGAAAGATGATAGGCAGATTCTAATCCAACATGTTGGTGGATAAAGTTTGTTAAAATGTGACGTAGTTGCCATAAGAGACCACAGTGATGTACACGTGGCGCTCTTAGCGCCATATTCCATCATCCAACCAGCTTGAACTATAAACAAAGTTGTAATTAGGACAGAGATATTGTTGTACAATTTTGTAGCGTGTCTAAACCGGTGGCAGACCTCCAAGTTTTCCTAAACATCAGCTGAATGCGCTCCTTTTGTTAACAGTATTATAGCATGCCATTACAACTGAAATATATCAAGAATGTCATGTGTGAAATATAAATAGCAGTCCGTGAAAGTAGACCAAACATACAATTGGCACTTTGTTCTCACATTAATGATTGTATAAAGCCAGGGAGCTATCAGGGGATGATATATGTAAAAAATATAGACGGTGCATGACATAACTTTTTGTTGCTGTTGTGTAAATTGAAAATTAAAATCATCAGCACTAAATACAAAATCAGACAGAAGATACAAATGGCCGAGAAAATCCCCGACCATATAATGACTCTGCTGTCCTTCAAATCTTGAATAGATGTCTTTGTAATGTGAACTGTTTATTCCAACAGTAGTCTTGCAATAGCAATTATGGACTAAGTATATCTAATGCTGGGCATACACGGCTCGATTGTGCAGCTCGATTCTCCCGCTCGATTGATTCCCCGCTCCATTCTCCTATCTTCCGCTCATTTTTCGTATCTTTTTGCATTGTCCTCAATGCAAAATCGAGCAGCGAAACGATCGGGCGAGAGATCGGACGTGTCAGAAATTATCTATCGAGCCATCTAAATGGCTCAGAATCGAGCCGTGTATTCCCAGCATAAGCACTTGCACAGCTTAGTAGCCCCAGTGGTCTTTACTCTGAGTCTCTTCCCCAGAACTATATATATACTTAGGTCATGATACAGGATGCTAAATGTTTCAATTATCATCATTGGAAAGCTAATACAACAAGACACGACACAGAACATTTATATCAGGCTTTTACCCTGGTGGTCTCAAAGCTGCAGCCACTAGGGCGCGCTCAGTAGGCAGTAGCAGTGTCTTGCCCAAGGACTCCTCGCTGAATAGGTGCTGGCTTACTGAACAGGAAGTGCCAAGATTCAAACCTTGGTCTCCTGTGTCAGAGGCAGAGCTCTATCTAGCCACGTATTTGAAAGAGAGCCTTGAAATGTCCCATTGCTTCAGGATATTCAGTGCAACATCTGCTTCACCTTCTACTACGCCATTACGTTTAGGTTAATTTCGCTTAAATGCAGCTTCTGGGGAGATCCATAAGGCCTCTAGATTTGAAACAAAGTTTAGCACCAAAACGTCCCTAATGCAACTGACAATGCAATGCACATGCAGATCAGATTTCATTATGGGATGCAGTGTGAAATTGTTGGTGGGAATTAAAAAACAGAGAAATGGTATAACAGTGAATATATATATATATCACATGTTAACCTCCCTAGGACTGCTTGGCTCTTGCCCCTAAATAACCAAAGTATTTAAAGAGACTCCGTAACAAAAATTTCATCCGGTTTTCTTCCATCCTACAAGTTCCAAAATCTATTCTAATGTCCTCTGGCTTACTGCAGCACGTTCTAGTATCACCATCTCTGTAATAAATCAACTTATCTCTCTCTTGTCAGACTTGTCGGCCTGTGTCTGGAAGGCTGCCAAGTTCTTCAGTGTTGTGGTTCTGTGATGCATCTCCCCCCTCCAGGCCCCTCTCTGCACACTGCTGTGTGTTATTTAGATTAGTGCAGCTTCTCTCTGCTCTATTATCTTTTACAAGCTGGATAAATCCTCCTCTGAGCTGGCTGGGCTTTCACATACTGAGGAATTACATGCAGGCAAAGCTGTCTGCACGCTGCAGGAAGAAACAGCCTGACACTTCAGTGGAAGATAGCTGCAGGGGGAAAGAAACACACAAATGATCTCTTGAGAATAAAAATGAAGGCTGTATACAGCCTGCTTGTGTATGGATGTATTTTCTATGTGTGGACATACTGTACATCAACCTACTTCCTGTTTTGGTGGCCATTTTGATTGTTTATAAACAAACTTTTTAAAACTGTTTTTAACCACTTTTAATGCAGCAGGGAGCAGCGAAATTGTGACAGAGGGTAATAGGAGATGTCCCCTAACGCACTGGTATGTTTACTTTTGTGCGATTTTAACAATACAGATTCTCTTTAAAAAAACAACAACATTTTTTCACTCTGTGATCACTGTGATTGGCTCACAGTGATCACAGGTCTAGAAGCAGGGCAGGTTCTAGACGATTTCTTAGATGGTTTGTTTCTTATCCTCCCAGTTGCTTCTGTTATAGCCTGAAGAAGCAGGTTAGACCCGTGAAATACATTGTAAACATTTTTGGAGTTACGAATAAAGAGATTTTTTTTGCTGATAATTGACTGTTTCGAGTCTGCTTGGGGAAGTAAGTTCACCACTATCTCCGTTTTTAATTATTTTATTCTATTCCGGTGCCTCTCTTCAAATATTAATTCTATACTCTATGTCCCCCATTGGTGAAGGGTTGTTACCCCGTTTTCCTTTTTCTGTCTACAGAGAGTTTAACCTGTATGGGGTTGGGTCTACTCTTCCCACCTGCCCTTAGAGCGGTTGCCTTAGTGGTAACCCACCTTTGTGAGTACCTCTCTTTCATTCTACAACATACATTGTCTGGTATTAACTTACAGCACTATCAAGGGCTCTCTATTATCTCTCCCTTTGTATTTTTCAAGCTCTTCTTAGGTAAGAACAGTATATGTTTTTTCGACCAGAGTTTTGCCTTGGGCACACTTTAAGTTCCATTGGGGAAGATTTGTTCGCTGAGTAAAAATATAAACTCAACACTTTCAGTTTGGATCCCATTTTGCATGAGCTGAACTCAAAGATTTGAAACATTTTACCCCATGAAGAGATGGACTAGTCCAAAACCTGTCGCTTCTTTCAGATTTCTACTACCTACTGTTAATTATTTTTCTCCTATGTTGCTGTCACTTACAGTAGGTAGTAGAAATCTGACAGAAGTGACAGGTTTTGGACTAGCCCATCTCTTAATAAGGGATTCTCAGCAAGGCTTTTATTCTTTGTAAAGATATTCCCTAAAAAGGATGTAAACAATGATGCTGGCCAGCTTCCCTGCTCGCTACACAGTTTTTTGGCAGTTGGACAGAGCAACTGCCATTCTCTAAGTGCTTTTGAAAATAAATTAATCCCTGAGAATCCCCCCATGAAGAGATGGACCAGTCCAAAACCTGTCGCTTCTGTCAGATTTGTACGACCAACTGTAAGTGACAGCAACATAGGAGAAAAGTAACGTATGGCTCATTTTACTCTGAAAAAAACGTACTTCTTATTTGTTTATGTTTGCACATATTTTAAATTATACATTTTTTTGCCATAGTGCCCTTTATGACCTGGAAGCATGGTAATTATCTGCAATGGGAAAAATATCTTGCAATAAAAGAATTATTTTGGGGTGTCAGTAAGATTTACGACATTTAAGGTTTTTACATAGACTGAACAAAAAAACTGACAGAGGTTTATACTCTTTCTATATAAAAAGCAAATTAAAATAATTTCTGGAGTTGCGCTTTAAGGCGGGAGTATATGAGGAGCTGTATCCAGGAACAACCAATAAGATTTCATTGAAAAATTAACCTGATTGGTTGCTGGGAGCAGTTTGTCAAATTTTGCTTCTGAATCCATAAATCAGTCTCGGGGTGTAACTTAACAAGAGATGCGGTGTTGCCAGTATTTGATCTGTGAAATAAGCACAAAGAAAATAATGCTGTCTTTAGAATTTTTTTCCCTTTATAGTTTACTATCAGAAATCCGGTATGTGGATCTTGAAAGGAATTACATTGTACTATTAAATATTGGCCAATGCAAAGGCTTAACGTACCCACATGATATAATCTCTCTTGGCAAATGTCAAATGTTGCGCTTTGGCCCAAACCCAGTAATCTTATAAAACTAATAGGACTATTTTTCACATGACTATAATTTACCAGGACGACAGAGCCGTTCTGTAATTCTCCGGGGCGTAGGATACTATTTATGAAATAACAGGAAGGATACTGGCAGCCAAATAAAATCATAATCAGAAAAACCTGCAAGGACTGGAGCAAACAGCTAATAGAACTGTGAGCCTGGATTCTCATAATGAATGTGACACGGATCGTATGATACGGCTCCTCTAAGGCAATGTGGGAAACTCTTCAAGCCTGAATATCTTACAGGGAATGTACAGGGACTGGTTTCTCATTTATATTTTATTCATTGATCAGGCTTAGTACTCCAAAATTTGTTATGCATTTTTTATGTTTTTTAATCAGAAAAATATCAAAAATGAAAACGTATTACTTTTTTAGAATTCCTGCTGGCTAGCTTTCTAAGAATAAGAAAAGCATTGATTTCCTGTAGTGCAGTAAAGAGAAGACTGCTCCAAAGAGAATAAGAAGGCGTAGTTATTATTCACTGAGTCTGGGGATCTTGCCCATGTAGTGTTACATTTGCTTGCAGCAGAATTATTTTTTAATTAAAAAAAAAAAAAGTTTAATTTTTGTGCTAAATACAATAAATAAATATGTGCCAAACACAATACTTCCCCTTTAAAGTGGACCTGAACTCCGGAACAGGACAGAAGGAAAACATATAGAAATGCACCCTGTATGTATTTAACTGCAGATTTATTGCAAGGTTTGTATCAGCTGTAACAAAGAAATGTATTTCTTCTAAAGGTTATTATACTGTTGTGATTTTTTTTAGAGCAGAAGTTCTGAGTTCAGGTCGGGTTTAAAGGACAACTTAAGTGAGAGGGATATGAAGGCTACCATATTTATTTCCATCTAAGCAATGCCAGTTGCCAGGCCCTGCTGCTACTGATCCTCTGCCTCTAATACTATTAGCCATAGCCCCTGAACAAGCATGCAGCAGATCAGGTGTTTCTGACATTAATGTCAGATCTGACAAGACTAGCTCTGCAGTAGTATCTGAATAACACCAGAAACAAGCATGCAGCTTGTTTCTGGTGTTATTCAGATACTACTGCAGAGAAATAGACCAGCAGGGCTGCCAGGCAACTGGTATTGATTAAAAGGAAATAAATATGGCAGCCTCCGTATACCTGTTACTTCCGTTCCCCTTTAAAGTGAAGCTGTGTCCAACTCGAGGCAGGTAATTTGGGCACCAAATAGAACACAATGTTAATTGCGGATAGTAGTGGCTCCCACTCTATGACTTGGGCATTGGGCAGCGATTAAAAAGGAAGTTTGGCAGCGACGGAAGGTGGTGCAGATATCAGCAGAGGGACACTTTAGCTTTGGGGATTGCAGCGCAGATATTGTCGGGGTAATAGGTTAGTGTTAAGGTGGCCATACATGGTACAATAAATCATTTGCTTTTCCCATTTGTTCTACTAATGCGATCAAATATGTTTTGTCCATGTAGAAAAAGTGAACGATTATTAAATTTTTTCGATAAAAACCTGATTGGATGTGTTGGAAAAATCAAATCAGGGCCGGATTTACAATAAGGCACTGTAGGCACGTGCCTACAGGCGCCTGATGATGGAGGGGCGGCTCCTTCCCTTCCCCTTGCACCCTCCTTCCCTATGCTGAGTCCCGAGTGGAGCATAAATGAGCATAAATGAGAGTTTACTTACCCAGCTCTTAGCATACTACTTAACCACTTCAGGACCACAGTCTTTCTACCCCTTAAGGACCAGGCACTTTTTTTCCATTCAGACCACTGCAGCTTTCACGGTTTATTGCTCGGTCATACAACCTACCACCTAAATGAATTTTACCTCCTTTTCTTGTCACTAATAAAGCTTTCTTTTGATGCTATTTGATTGCTCCTGCGATTTTTACTTTTTATTATATTCATCAAAAAAGACATGAATTTTGGCAAAAAAATGATTTTTTTTAACTTTCTGTGCTGACATTTTTCAAATAAAGTAAAATTTCTGTATACATGCAGCACGAAAAATGTGGACAAACATGTTTTTGATAAAAAAAAAAACCCATTCAGTGTATATTTATTGGTTTGGGTAAAAGTTATAGCGTTTACAAACTATGGTGCCAAAAGTGAATTTTCCCATTTTCAAGCATCTCTGACTTTTCTGCGCACCTGTCAGGTTTCATGAGGGGCTAAAATTCCAGGATAGTACAAATACCCCCCAAATGACCCCATTTTGGAAAGAAGACATCCCAAAGTATTCAGTGAGAGGCATGGTGAGTTCATAGAAGATTTTATTTTTTGTCACAAGTTAGCGGAAAATGACACTTTCTGACAAAAAAAAGAAAAAAAAAAAGTTTCCATTTCTTCTAACTTGCAACAAAAAAAAATGAAATCTGCCACGGACTCACTATGCTCCTCTCTGAATACCTTGAAGTGTCTACTTTCCAAAATGGGGTCATTTGTGGGGTGTGTTCACTGTCCTGGCATTTTGGGGGGTGCCTAATTGTAAGCACCCCTGTAAAGCCTAAAGATGCTCATTGGACTTTTGGCCCCTTAGCGCAGTTAGGCTGCAAAAAAGTGCCACACATGTGGTATTGCCGTACTCAGGAGAAGTAGTATAATGTGTTTTGGGGTGTATTTTTACACATACCCATGCTGGGTGGAAGAAATATCTCCATAAATGACAATTGTTTTATTTTTTTTACACACAATTGTCTATTTATAGAGATATTTCTGCCACTCAGCATGGGTATGTGGAAAAATACACCCCAAAACACATTATACTACTTCTCCTGAGTACGGCGATACCACATGTGTGGCACTTTTTTGCACCCTAACTGCGCTAAGGGGCCCAAAGTTCAATGAGTACCTTTAGGATTTCACAGGTCATTTTGAGAAATTTCGTTTCAAGACTACTCCTCGCGGTTTAGGGCCCCTAAAATGCCAGGACAGTATAGGAACCCCACAAATTACCCCATTTTAGAAAGAAGACACCCCAAGGTATTCCGTTAGGAGGATGGTGAGTTCATAGAAGATTTTTTTTTTTTGTCACAAGTTAGCGGAAATTGATTTTAATTGTTTTTTTTCACAAAGTGTCATTTTCCGCTAACTTATGACAAAAAATAAAATCTTCTATGAACTCACCATACTCCTAACGGAATACCTTGGGGTGTCTTCTTTCTAAAATGGGGCCATTTGTGGGGTTCCTATACTGCCCTGGCATTTTAGGGGCCCTAAACCGTGAGGAGTAGTCTTGAAACCAAATGTCGCAAAATGACCTGTGAAATCCTAAAGGTACTCATTGGACTTTGGGCCTCTTAGCGCACTTAGGGTGCAAAAAAGTGCCACACATGTGGTACCGCCGTACTCAGGAGAAGTAGTATAATGTGTTTTGGGGTGTATTTTTACACATACCCATGCTGGGTGGGAGAAATATCTCTGTAAATGACAATTGTTTGATTTTTTTTTACACATCAGAGATTTCTCCCACCCAGCATGGGTATGTGTAAAAATACACCCCAAAACACAATATACTACTTCTTCTGAGTACGGCGATACCACATGTGTGACACTTTTTTGCAACCTAGGTGCGCTAAGGGGCCTAACGTCCTATTCACAGGTCATTTTGAGGCCTTTGGATTCTAGACTACTGCTCACGGTTTAGGGCCCCTTAAATGCCAGGGCAGTATAGGAACCCCACAAGTGACCCCATTTTAGAAAGAAGACACCCCAAGGTATTCTGTTAGGAGTATGGTGAGTTCATAGAAGATTTTTTTTTTGTCACAAGTTAGCGGAAAATGACACTTTGTGAAAAAAAAAACAATACATATCAATTTCCGCTAACTTGTGACAAAAAATAAAATCTTCTATGAACTCATCATACACCTAACAGAATACCTTGGGGTGTCTTCTTTCTAAAATGGGGTCACTTGTGGGGTTCCTATACTGCCCTGGCATTTTACGGGCCCAAAACTGTGAGTAGTCTGGAAACCAAATTTCTCAAAATGACTGATCAGGGGTATAAGCATCTGCAAATTTTGATGACAGGTGGTCTATGAGGGGGCAAATTTTGTGGAACCGGTCATAAGCAGGGTGGCCTCTTAGATGACAGGATGTTTTGGGCCTGATCTGATGGATAGGAGTGCTAGGGGGTGACAGGAGGTGATTGATGGGTGTCTCAGGGGGCGGTTAGAGGGGAAAATAGATGCAATCAATGCACTGGGGAGGTGATCGGAAGGGGGTCTGAGGGGGACCTGAGGGTTTGGCCGAGTGATCAGGAGCCCACACGGGGCAAATTAGGGCCTGATCTGATGGGTAGGTGTGCTAGGGGGTGACAGGAGGTGATTGATGGGTGTCTCAAGGTGTGATTAGAGGGGGGAAATAGATGCAAGCAATGCACTAGCGAGGTGATCAGGGCTGGGGTCTGAGGACGTTCTGAGGTGTGGGCGGGTGATTGGGTGCCCGCAAGGGGCAGATTAGGGTCTAATCTGATGGGTAACCGTGACAGGTGGTGATAGGGGGTGATTGATGGGTAATTAGTGGGTGTTTAGAGGAGAGAAGAGATGTAAACACTGCACTTGGGAGGTGATCTGATGTCGGATCTGCGGGCGATCTATTGGTGTGGGTGGGTGATCAGATTGCCCGCAAGGGGCAGGTTAGGGGCTGATTGATGGGTGGCAGTGACAGGGGGTGATTGATGGGTGGCAGTGACAGGGGGTGATTGATAGGTGATTGACAGGTGATCAGTGGGTTATTACAGGGAATAACAGATGTAAATATTGCACTGGCGAATTGATAAAGGGGGGTCTGAGGGCAATCTGAGCGTGTGGGCGGGTGATTGGGTGCCCGCAAGGGGTAGATTAGGGTCTAATCTGATGGGTAACAGTGACAGGTGGTGATAGGGGGTGATTGATAGGTGATTGATGGGTAATTAGTGGGTGTTTAGAGGAGAGAATAGATGTAAACAATGGATTTGGGAGGTGATCTGATGTCGGATCTGCGGGCGATCTATTGGTGTGGGTGGGTGATCAGATTGCCCGCAAGGGGCAGGTTAGGGGCTGATTGATGGGTGGCAGTGACAGGGGGTGATTGATGAGTGGCAGTGACAGGGGGTGATTGATAGGTGATTGACAGGTGATCAGTGGGTTATTACAGGGAATAACAGATGTAAATATTGCACTGGCGAATTGATAAAGGGGGGTCTGAGGGCAATCTGAGCGTGTGGGCGGGTGATTGGGTGCCCGCAAGGGGTAGATTAGGGTCTAATCTGATGGGTAACAGTGACAGGTGGTGATTGATAGGTGATTGATGGGTAATTAGTGGGTGTTTAGAGGAGAGAATAGATGTAAACAATGGATTTGGGAGGTGATCTGATGTCGGATCTGCGGGCGATCTATTGGTGTGGGTGGGTGATCAGATTGCCCGCAAGGGGCAGGTTAGGGGCTGATTGATGGGTGGCAGTGACAGGGGGTGATTGATGGGTGGCAGTGACAGGGGGTGATTGATAGGTAATTGACAGGTGATCAGTGGGTTATTACAGGGAATAACAGATGTAAATATTGCACTGGCGAATTGATAAAGGGGGGTCTGAGGGCAATCTGAGCGTGTGGGCGGGTGATTGGGTGCCCGCAAGGGGTAGATTAGGGTCTAATCTGATGGGTAACAGTGACAGGTGGTGATAGGGGGTGATTGATAGGTGATTGATGGGTAATTAGTGGGTGTTTAGAGGAGAGAATAGATGTAAACAATGGATTTGGGAGGTGATCTGATGTCGGATCTGCGGGCGATCTATTGGTGTGGGTGGGTGATCAGATTGCCCGCAAGGGGCAGGTTAGGGGCTGATTGATGGGTAGCAGAGACAGGGGGTGATTGACTGGTGATTGACGGGTGATTGACGGGTGATTGACAGGTGATCAGGGGGGATAGATGCATACAGTACACGGGGGGAGGGGTCTGGGGGGGGGGGGTCTGGGGAGAATCTGAGGGGTGGGGGGGTGATCAGGAGGGGGCAGTGGGCAGGGGGGGGATAAAAAAAAAATAGCATTGACAGATAGTGACAGGGAGTGATTGATGGGTGATTAGGGGGGTGACTGGGTGCAAACAGTGGTCTGGGGGGTGGGCAGGGGGGGGGTCTGAGGGGTGCTGTGGGCGATCAGGGGGCAGGGGGAGGGAAATCAGTGTGCTTGGGTGCAGACTAGGGTGGCTGCAGCCTGCCCTGGTGGTCCCTCGGACACTGGGACCACCAGGGCAGGAGGCAGCCAGTATAATAGGCTTTGTATACATTACAAAGCCTATTATACAATGTAAGTGCGGCGATCCGGGTGCTAGTAGCCCGCCGGCGCTTCCGAACGGCCGGCGGGTTACTACGAGCGGTGGGCGGAGCCAGTCCCCGGCGGCTGATCGCGTCACGAATGACGCGATCGCCGCATAACCACTCCCGCAGCCGCCCCCGCCGATGGGCGTATTGCGGTCGTTTGGGCCCGGACTTTGCCGCCGCCCATCGGCTGGGGGCGGTCCTTAAGTGGTTAATATTGAGGGTACCTCTGGCTACCTAATGCTAAGGGACACCTGTAGCTACCTATGATGGGTAAGGGAGAAGTGACAGCTGGGTCAGCCAGCACACCTGTGGTGCAGTTCAGCGGAGGTTTGTGGGGGGGCCAGGACATCAGTGCCTATAGGCTCCTGTGATGTAAATCCGGGCCTGAATCAGATAGAAAAATATAAAAACTGAAATTTCTATTCGATCATTTGATATTTTCGGAAACAATGATCATAAGTGTAGGTTCTGAATATGGTTCTGTCTTTCTAATTATTCGAAGATCAAGCAGAAAAATGTATCAGATTTCTTTGGTTGAACAAAAAACTAAAAAAATTGAATCATGTGTGGCCAGCTTTAGGAGTAGGTATTGGCGGGTTAGCGTGAAAAGGGGAAGTAAATAGTCAGGGGCGTAACTAGAAATCACTGGGCCTCCCTGCGAAAGATTGGATGGGCCCCCCAACCGCGCCTTCACCCCCCCCCCTCCTTTTCTCTCTTTGTCCTTAGTCGTCAGTCTCTCAGAACAGGAAGAAGGAACTTCTCCACACATGGGGCCCACTGCTACTTCTGAGCCCTCCTGCAGCTGCATCCCTTGCAGGGTCTATTGTTACGTCCCTGGTAATAGTGGGATCAGTTACGGTATTTTACTGATATTTTATTAATGGCTTCACTCGGCGCCCAAATTACTGCAGTGCTTTTGTTTGCTTCTTTGCTCTGATATTGTCTTTTACAGTGGTTTGCAAAAGTATTCGGCTCCCTTGAAGTTTTCCACATTTTGTCATATTACTGCCACAAACATGAATCAATTTTATTGGAATTCCACGTGAAAGACCAATACAAAGTGGTGTACATGTGAGTAGTGGAACGGAAATCATACAGGATTCCAAACATTTTTTTACAAATAAATAACCGCAAAGTGGGGTGTGCGTAATTATTCAGCCCCCTTTGGTCTGAGTGCAGTCAGTTGCCCATAGACATTGCTTGATGAGTGCTAATGACTAAATAGAGTGCACCTGTGTGTAATCTAATGTCAGTACAAATACAGCTGCTCTGTGATGGCCTCAGAGGTTGTCTAAGAGAATATTGGGAGCAACAACACCATGAAGTCCAAAGAACATACCAGACAGGTCAGGGATAAAGTTATTGAGAAATTTAAACCAGGCTTAGGCTACAAAAAGATTTCCAAAGCCTTGAACATCCCACGGAGCACTGTTCAAGCGATCATTGAGAAATGGAAGGAGTATGGCACAACTGTAAACCTACCAAGACAAGGTCATCCACCTAAACTCACAGGCCGAACAAGGAGAGCGCTGATCTGAAATGCAGTCAAGAGTCCCATGGTGACTCTGGATGAGCTGCAGAGATCTACAGCTGAGGTGGGGGAATCTGTCCATGGGACAACTATTAGTCGTGCACTGCACAAAGTTGGCCTTTATGGAAGAGTGGCAAGAAGAAAGCCATTGTTAACAGAAAAGCATAAGAAGTCCCATTTGCAGTTTGCCACAAGCCATTTGGGGGACACAGCAAACATGTGGAAGAAGGTGTTCTGGTCAGATGAGACCAAAACTGAACTTTTTGGTCAAAATGCAAAACGCTATGTGTGGCGGAAAACTAACACTGCACATCACTCTGAACACACCATCCCCACTGTCAAATATGGTGGTGGCAGCATCATGCTCTGGGGGTGCTTCTCTTCAGCAAGGACAGGGAAGCTGGTCAGAGTTGATGGGAAGATGGATGGAGCCAAATACAGGGCAATCTTGGAAGAAAACCTCTTGGAGTCTGCAAAAGACTTGAGACTGGGGTGGGGGTTCACCTTCCAGCAGGACAACGGCCCTAAACATAAAGCCAGGGCAACAAGGGAATGGTTTAAAACAAAACATATCCATGTGTTAGAATGGCCCAGTCAAAGTCCAGATCTAAATCCAATCAAGAATCTATGGCAAGATCTGAAAACTGCTGATTACAAACGCTGTCCATCTAATCTGACTGAGCTGGAAATGTTTTGCAAAGAAGAATAGGCAAGGATTTCAGTCTCTAGATGTGCAAAGCTGGTAGAGACATACCCTAAAAGACTGGCAGCTGTAATTGCAGCAAAAGGTGGTTCTGCAAAATATTGACCCAGAGGGCTGAATAATTACACACACCCCACTTTGCAGTTATTTATTTGTAAAAAATGTTTGGAATCATGTACGATTTTCATTCCACTTCTCACGTGTACACCACTTTGTATTGGCCTTTCACGTGGAATTCCAATAAAATGTTTGTGGCAGTATTGTGACAAAATGTGGAAAACTTCAAGGGGGCTGAATACTTTTGCAAACCACTGTATATACAGTGCTGCCCATAATTATTCATACCCCTGGCATATATCATTGTGGGGAAATAAAAAACATTTCTCACCTTTTATTTACTGTAAATTTGAGTAAAAGGTGTCTAGTCCAAAATTATTCACACCCTTGGCCTTGGGCACCAGTGGACTTTTCAGCATGGCAATGACCCAAAACACACAGCAAAAGTGGTGAAGAAATGGTTAGCAGACAACAACATTAACGTTTTGGAGTGGCCCCGCCAGAGTCCTGACTTGAATCCAATTGAGAATCTGTGGAGGGAGCTAAAGATCAGGGTGATGGCAAGAAGACCCTCCAACTTGAACGATTTGGAGCTCATTGCTAAAGATGAATGGGCAAAAATACCTGAGGAGATACGCAAAAAGCTGGTCTGCAATTATAGTAAGCGTTTGATCGCTGTCATCGCCGATAAAGTGTGTAAATATATAAAAGAGAAACTGACTCTTGGGTGTATGTGAACAGAAGTAGAAAAATTTTAATATCAATGCTTTAGAATATACAATAATATACATTAAAACACTATTTCTCACTAAATGAGTGAGCCAGACTGACTCTAGCAAAGTCTATACGGGGCTGCAGTCCCCAATGACTATAACCCATAGGAACCCCTGTGAGGATTGAAAGTTTGGACCTGCATATATATTACATCCTACTAAATCCACTCTGGTATAACGTTCCTCAATTGCTTGAAAACAAAGTTCCACCAATGTATCTGCGTCTATGGTGAGAGAAGAGTCCCATAGATCCTAGTTGCAGATCATGCAAGTCTGACTTGTCATCAGCAATCACAATCACATAGATGTTAAGGCATGTGCATGCAGTTCATAGATATCCATAAAACCAGCATAGGCATATAGCAGTCGCTTGTCCACTAATTCAATAAATCCCACTCACAGAATTATATGAAAAGGACCCAGAATACATTCATCAGCAAGGCTTATTGGCAAAAGCAAGGAAATGCAGGTAGCTGTTTAGTAGATTGTGGCCAACTCCACATCAATCCCTCTGTAACCAGCATAAAGCACGTACGGAACCGTTCACATGCACAGTGGCAGCAGTCTATTGTCTGACAGAGGGGTGCTATAGATGTTGTGAGAAGACCGCATCACCTCCTCAATAGCCAGCATAGGCACATGCAGGAGAAGCAGTTCAATCGCCAATAAAGGCTTTTCTATTGATTATTGAGAAGGGTATGAATAATTTTCGACTGGACAGTTTTTGCTCAAATGTAAGTAAAGGCTGAGAAATGTTTTTTTTTTCTACAATAATGCCTCTTGTACATCGTCTTATCGTTTGGGAGACACCTATGTAATTTTTCTTCAAAAAATGACTTGCTGATTGTATAAAAGTAACTTTAAGTCAAAATTTGCCACTTTTCAGCAACACATCAATGTTACAGATTGATAAGCATTGCTGTGGAGCAGAGAGAAGCAGACACATGTGCACTAGTGTGATCAGGCCCTAAGCAACTCTCATTAGCCACGTGTCACCATTTCTAGACATTAGTGACAGAATAAGTGGGCACTGACCTTCATTTATAGTATGTGTTTCTGCTTGTAGCCTATAGCTATCAGTCATATTTATTTTTTCATTTGCATATCAACTGGGTAAAAAGGACAGCTAAAAGCAAGACAAATAATTTAGAAGAGCCCAGGGGAGCCTCTAGGCATAGGCAGTACAGGCCATTGCCTGGAGTGACATTGGTCCTGGGGGCGCCATGTTGCTGGATTAAGCTACGCCCCCTGGATGAAGCCACGCCCCTTGACTAAGCCCCACCCCAAGGGTGTTCTATAACTTGCTTCTGCTGCATCTGCTTAGCGTAAGTTGCAGGCAGCTGCCACTGTGACCCTCTGTGCCTTGTACATCCTCCCCCCCCCCTTTGTGCCTCCTTATGTCCCTTTTGTGCCTCCTTCTGTCTCCTTGTGCCTCCTTCAGTCCCTTGTGCCATATCTGAACCTCTATTGCCTTCTTCAGTCCCCCTGTGCCACCACTGCCTCGTTCTGTCCCCTGCGCCTCCATATGTCTCCTTGTGCCTTTCTTTGCCCCCTGTGCTACCTCTGCCCCCTGTTCCTCCTTCAGTCCCACTCTGTCTCCTTCTGTCTTCATGTGCCTCCTTCTGTCTCCCTTTGTGCCTCATTCTGTCTCCATGTGCCTCTTCTGTCCCCTGCACCTTCCTCTGCCCCCTGTGCATCCTTCTGTGCCCCTTTGTGCCTTCTTGTGTCCCTGTGGCTCTGTTTGTTCCCACTGCCTCCTTCTGTCTCCCTGTGCCTCCTTACATCCCCCTCTGCCTTCTTCTGTCACCCTTTTGTGCCTCCTTCTGTCTCCCTTTGTGCATCCTTCTGTTCCCCTTTGTACCTCCTGTCTTCCTGTGCCTCCTTCTGCCCCCTTTTTGCTTTTTTCTGTCCCCCATCATGCCTCCTTCTGCCCCCTTTGTGTCTCCTTTTGTCCTCTGTGTGCCTCCTTCAGTCCCCCTGTGCCCCCTTCTTTCCTCCTGTGCCTCCTTTTGTCCCCCTTTGTGCCTCAATCTGTCACCCTGTCAGTTGCATGATGTGGTGATCTGGATATGTCCATAATAAAATTATTTGTCTTTTATGGACATTGTGCGGACCTTCCCTTGTTTTGTCAATCTGTCACCCATTGTGCCTCCTTATGCCCCCCTTTGTGCCTCCTTCTGCCCCACATTGTGCTTCCTTCTGGCCCCCGTGTGCCTCCTTCAGTCACCCTGTGTGCCTACTTCAGTCCCCCTGTGCCTCCTTCTGTCCTTTTTTGTGACTCCTTCTGGCCCTCATGCCTTCTTCTGTCCCCCTGTACCACCCGCTGCCCCTCTGTGTACTTCCTTCTGTCCCCCTGCGCCTCCTTCTGTCCTCCTTTGTGTCTCATTCTGTCCCCCATTGTGCCTCCTTTTGTCGCCCATTGTGCCTCATTCTGTCCCCGTGTGCCTCCTTCTGTTCCCTTGTGCCTCCTTCTGTCCTCCTTTGTGACTTCTTCTGACCCTCATGTCTCCTTCTGTCCCCCGTGCCTCCCTATGTCACCCCGTGTGCCTTGTTCAGTACCTGTAACAATTGTGGAACTTTCTCCGTGATCAGCGCACAACGCGTGCGCTGATACGGCGGAAATCCTCCACAAGCGTATAATTGCAGGAACCCAGCAAAAGGTGCTACGCACCCGTAGAGGGAAATTCCTGTCGGCAGATGGCGCTGAGGAGTGCAGAGGAACCAATCCTCTGTACCTCCACAAATGCCAGACAGGAATTGTACGAAGCGCAGAACGCAATCGCAAGAGAAGCGATTGCGAATGAGAACGAGCAAAGGGACAGGTTGTATGTGTGTGCGCCAATCTAGTCGCCACCCCGCGACAGCGCACACACAACAGCAGATACGAAACAGAAACGCAACCGCAAGAAAGGCGATTGCCAAAAGTGACACAAGGCAGATCAGAACAGAATACGAGGATAGCAAAGGCACAGCAAATCATACAATGAGGAGATACGGAAAATAACAAACGCTAACTGAACGCGAACACCGTACTCATTCGCAACAGCGCACGCGTTCATGCGCGGTCTCCACGTGATAAGCACAATAGAGACAAGCACGCCTAACTAACCATCGACAGACAAACATGTAACAGAGGACGCGAGCGCTTGCTTAACGGTTACCTCACCGAGCCTCCAGCAAGCGTTCGTAGCAGACAAGACAGACACACGAAAACAGGGACAAGCGAGAGATAGGATCCACAGCACTAGCGAAAGTGGCTAGCGCGATCCAGGAAGACAGAACAGAAGGATCCACAGTACTAGCGCAGGATGCTAGTGCGATCCAGGTACAGAGTATCAGAACAGAAGGATCCACAGCACTAGCGCTAGGCGAGTGCGATCCAGGCAGACAGAGTAGCAGAACAGAAGGATCCACAGCACTAGCGGAAAGTGGCCAGCGCGATCCAAGGAGACAGAACAGAAGGATCCACAGCGCTAGCGCAAGATGCTAGTGCGATCCAAGTGAGACAGATCAGAAGAGATAGCTGGTAGCAACCGCTGCACCAGCTATACTCCAAGAACAGAGATCAGAACCATTTCCTGTCGACCACCGCTGGGACAGGACAATCGCAACAGAACAAACAAACAGATAAGCAATCCTAACTGCACTAAGGAAACCTGCCTAGTGCAGTTTTCCAGGAATTACTCTAAGCTGATCTTAAAACAGAGAGTAAGGCTGACACTCCTCCAGGAGTGTTACACAGGACTAAATCCTTATGATCAGCCCAGCATTGTGGGAAACACATAGTACTTATAGTACACGCCTCCAATGAATGTGGCCAGGCAATTTGCATGACAACGTATGCAAATTCCTCAGCAAGCACAAGCTGCAAAACTGACAGAAGCTCTCCTTTCCAGTGTGCTGCAGCATGCAAACCTAAACAATGGTCAAAAAACTGCCTGCCTGCACAGGCAGCTGAGCAGATCATTACAGTACCCCCCCCCCCCTCCAGGGTCGAATTCCAGATGACCCTCAAAACTGCTATTAGCAAAAGACTCCAACCGAAGACTCATGAAGGTCGGGACAGCCCGACAAGGTCCAATTCCAGAGTCAGTCCACTCGAAACCGACCTCATCGGAAACAGAAGCCACCGAAACATGCCCATCAGCACTACAAGTCTCAGCGTAACACCCATCAGGACTGTGGATACCAGAGAAGAAGCCACCGACACCCTCCAGACAATACCCACCACCTTCCAAGGAGCGTCCGAAAATACCAAATCTGCCACAAAACCTGTTCGAAGTGTCTCTTTCAAAACAAAAGCCGCTGTTGATCGTATTCAAGGTACCAAGCAAAACTTCTCTCGGAATCTCCCAGAACGCCTTGAAGCTCCGCAGAGATTCCAAGAAGCCAGAACGCTCACCGGGCTCACATGGAGAGCTACCAAGCACCCCCATGGAACCTATGACAGTTCCAGATTCAGAATTAGCAGGACACCCATCAAGATCAGGACTTTCAGGGACCACTTCTGGGCATGCAAGCAGGCAGGCTAAATCAGAACATGTCTCCACCGAGGAAGCATCTGAGTACGCTGGTAACCGAGGCACACTTGGGCTTTCTGGGTCACAGAGCACACTGGGGTACACCAGCACAGGAGAAACCTCAGGACATGTCGGGGAACTGCCAACCTCAGAGTCCGGCACGACCAGACCAAAACCAGGACCGGGCAGAAAATCATCACGAGTAAAGGTCACAGGTACTGGTATTTCAAAAGAAGACTCGGTCTCAGGCTTAGAGATCTCCATGACTGTAATGGTATCTGACAGAAATGTATCATTGACTACCCATGACTGAAGCTCCACCAGAGCTGAAAAGGTAGCCAGCAAGGCAGCAAAGCCTACGGAAGAGGGCAACACCTCAGAAGGACTTGGGGGGCAGGAGACGTCTCCTACAAGTTTGCACCCTTTGGGAGGAACTCGGAGACCTCCAGAACATCAAACAAGACCTCAGGAACATCATTTTCCAGGTTTTCTAAGAAGGATTCTGAACTATCCATGTTACAGGGCTGAACATTAAATACCTCCTGCAGGCAGGGAAGATGTCCCAGGAATGGTTCCACCATAACCTGAGACTGAACTTCATCATAATTAGCGGGATGTACAGGAAGATTTACTGGAACACACACTGACTCCCTAACTTCATTTTCACTGTACCCAGAATTCTGTGTGGCAGTCAAACTAGCTTGTAACTCCAAAACTGCAGAAAAACAGGTGAGTATAGTGGCAATACCTAGACGAGCCTCTAGGGACACTGCAGGGGATTCTAAGCAAGGCCACATTGACTCATCCAGAGTACAGGGTGCAGAATCAGCACTTCCCTCAGAGCAAGAAAGGGGCTCACAAACGTCAGTGTGAAAGGAAAACATGTTTTCATTCATGGTACAGGGCAGGTTCAGAGAAAGCGTCTCTGAACAAGGCAAAGAAGGTTCAGCATCAGATTCGCAAAACTGAAATGCTGTCTCACTCTTAGATTCGGCTAACAATGTCAAATCCGAGGAATCAGAACGCAAAACCTGCGAATCAAAAATCACTTTAGGTTGTGAAACTGACGCTTCCATAGCGCAAACCTCCGCGATCTGCGGAGCAGACTGCAAGGCATCTAGGACCGAAACACTGGAGCAACTGTCATCAGGCAACGGGCCCTTACACGTGTGAACAGGGTGAGACAGAGACTCATTTGCAGAAGAAATAGTGACATCAACAGGATAAACTTTATTAGGCATATTAATTTTACTTTTGACGCTGCATAGTCGAGAAAATTTCCCTATAGCAGGGTCACAGACGGAAGATCTCAAAGATCTGTTTCTAAATGAAAAAGGATCCCACACATCCTTGAGGAAACCGGCAGACTCATGCCAATCACAGTCTGCAGGAACATCCGAGAAACAGGCATCAGATCGCACAGATTCAAACTGCACACTGTCAGGAGAGAATCCTTCAGGATTCGCACAGGAATCAACCACAGCGGCACACTCATACATTTCAGATTGCACAAAGTCAAGACTCTCATGCTTTACCCCAGAAAGGCAGGAACAATCATCCGACAACGATGTCTCTTTATTGGAATCAATTGGTTGGTGTGTGTGCAACTCATCCAAAATCGTCTGCCACACATAAATCACCAGATCCACATCACCCTCGTCACATTCATCGGACTCAATCAAAAGGTACATAGAATTGAGACAATCATTCAAGACATCCTCGCTTTTTGCGATGTAAAAATCGCAAAAGGCTTTCCAATCAAAATCGAATTCCTCCAGCAAGGCCCCAACATCCCAGGAAGCAAATGGGGGTTCAAACAGGCCAGTATCCAGATAATCTCCATAGGGGTGGAGTTCAGGAACAAGAACAGATTTTTTAACTGCTTTAATATAGTGTGCGATCCTACCTATAATAGGATCCACATAAGCTTTGGATTGGGGCAAAAAACCAGGAGACAGATCAACATCATGGTAAACATCAATATGGAGTGTTTTATTCCGATGCTTGCGTTTTTTAGTTTTTCTCTTTTTAGCCACTTTGCATGTCTGCTGTTTAAAACCTGAAGTGGCAACAGACACATTGAACTGATTGTCATACTGAATGGTTTTGCATGGAAGGGAAAGATCAGCTGACTTATCAGCAGCTACACATTTAATCAGAGCAGGTGGTAAGCCAGGCAGTTTAAACCAGTGAGAGAATATCACTGCAAGAAACTGATACAGGTTATCATTCCAAGAATTGTTTTTTAGCACCTCATATGCCCAGGTGAACAAATCGTCTTTTAAGAGCACATAGGCAAACTGAAGAGCCGACGTAGATGGATCAGCAATCTGAAAGGTGGGATCCAGGCAAAACCTCACACATTCAGAGAGAAATTCCGCTTTGGCCTCTGAGTTTAGCCTTTTAAAGCTCTTAAAGACACAGGACCCATACTCGACAAAATCGTACAAATCAGAAATTCCCTCTACACTGGGAATTTTGGTTGGGCTGGTCATACTGTAACGATTGTGGAACTTTCTCCGTGATCAGCGCACAACGCGTGCGCTGATACGGCGGAAATCCTCCACAAGCGTATAATTGCAGGAACCCAGCAAAAGGTGCTACGCACCCGTAGAGGGAAATACCTGTCGGCAGATGGCGCTGAGGAGTGCAGAGGAACCAATCCTCTGTACCTCCACAAATGCCAGACAGGAATTGTACGAAGCGCAGAACGCAATCGCAAGAGAAGCGATTGTGAATGAGAACGAGCAAAGGGACAGGTTGTATGTGTGTGCGCCAATCTAGTCGCCACCCCGCGACAGCGCACACACAACAGCAGATACGAAACAGAAACGCAACCGCAAGAAAGGCGATTGCCAAAAGTGACACAAGGCAGATCAGAACAGAATACGAGGATAGCAAAAGGCACAGCAAATCATACAATTAGGAGATATGGAAAATAACAAACGCTAACTGAACGCGAACACCGCACTCATTCGCAACAGCGCACGCATTCATGCGCGGTCTCCACGTGATAAGCACAATAGAGACAAGCACGCCTAACTAACCATCGACAGACAAACATGTAACAGAGGACGCGAGCGCTTGCTTAACGGTTACCTCACCGAGCCTCCAGCAAGCGTTCGTAGCAGACAAGACAGACACACGAAAACAGGGACAAGCGAGAGATAGGATCCACAGCACTAGCGAAAGTGGCTAGCGCGATCCAGGAAGACAGAACAGAAGGATCCACAGTACTAGCGCAGGATGCTAGTGCGATCCAGGTACAGAGTATCAGAACAGAAGGATCCACAGCACTAGCGCTAGGCGAGTGCGATCCAGGCAGACAGAGTAGCAGAACAGAAGGATCCACAGCACTAGCGGAAAGTGGCCAGCGCGATCCAAGGAGACAGAACAGAAGGATCCACAGCGCTAGCGCAAGATGCTAGTGCGATCCAAGTGAGACAGATCAGAAGAGATAGCTGGTAGCAACCGCTGCACCAGCTATACTCCTAGAACAGAGATCAGAACCATTTCCTGTCGACCACCGCTGGGACAGGACAATCGCAACAGAACAAACAAACAGATAAGCAAACCTAACTGCACTAAGGAAACGTGCCTAGTGCAGTTTTCCAGGAATCACTCTAAGCTGATCTTCAAACAGAGAGTAAGGCTGACACTCCTCCAGGAGTGTTACACAGGACTAAATCCTTATGATCAGCCCAGCATTGTGGGAAACACATAGTACTTATAGTACACGCCTCCAATGAATGTGGCCAGGCAATTTGCATGACAACGTATGCAAATTCCTCAGCAAGCACAAGCTGCAAAACTGACAGAAGCTCTCCTTTCCAGAGTGCTGCAGCATGCAAACCTAAACAATGGTCAAAAAACTGCCTGCCTGCACAGGCAGCTGAGCAGATCATTACAGTACCCCTGTGCCTCCTTCTGTGCCACTTTGTGCTTCCTTCTGTTCCCCTTTGGCCTCATGAAAGTGGAGCCCTGCCTATGTGTATTTTTGGTGAAACGCTGCCGCAGTAAGTGTAATTTCTGGTAAAATGCTGCCACACTATGATTATTTTCTGGTGAAATGCTTCTGCAATATGATTATTTTCTGGTGAAATGCTGCTGCATTACGATTATTTTCTGGTGAAACACTGCCGCATTACGATTATTTTCACATGGGGAGGGGCCACAGGGGAAGGGTGGGCGAGGACGTAGTGGCCGCCACGTGGGGGAAGGGGGGGGGGCACCACAGGATTTCTTGCCTGGAGTGACAAAATGGCTAGAGGTGCCCCTGGAAGAGCCAACAGAATAACCAAGCAGCTCGGGGCAACCCAAAACCACTAGGAAAGTATAGAAGACTAAACGAGACTGAAAAGCCGTCCTATTAAAAAAAACAATGCTTAGTGTGGTTTGACTTCTCAGAACAGAAGATACTTGCAATAATTCAGATTTAAGTGTATAACTGTGGCTACCCACACTGCACACTGCTGAATATGCAAATTATCTCTTTATGTCCCTGAAGCCAGGATTGCATCCAGAACCGCTGGTGTATAGCAAGCCTATAGCTTTTAATTTTACAGAGCCACATGAACCCAACATGCAGACCGCCTGTTTCAGACTGTTGCTCCTCCTCAGTGCATGGCAGGGATTGATATGGCTCTATGGGATAGTCAAATGTCACATACACCGAGAAAGGTTACACTATATAGTAACACTAGATTTGCATCACCCACGATGAGTGTTTGCCGTCATCTAGAGTAAAGATGTAGCAAGATTGTTTACCTCATTACTGGCCTACTCTTCAGTACTCTGTAAAATGTAACTCCTGCAGTAGGGTGTCTCCTGCCCACTCTCTCCCCTTACTTCATCACCTGTTACCGCTTGCCTTGACCCAATCCTGTTTACCATACAGACCTACTGTTTCAGCTGTCTGACACCAGCCTTGACCTTGGCCTGTCTACAGATCATGCCATGCTGCAGTTTCACCTGTTTTGTAGGTTATTGGTAGAGCAAGGCTGTGGACTGTGACGTGGAAATCTCAGCAGCAAAGGTTCAGGTACCTAAAAGGGACCCCAGTCTTTCATCTCTTGAGGGCACTATGGTGAAGACTGAGGGTCTTCTAATATTCCCCACCCCAGTTAAGCCATATCTTCTCTTAATGTTTCCCAGTGGTGTAACTAAGGAGCTTGAGGCCCCAATGTGAGTTTTACATGGGGACTTAAAGAGAACCTGTACTGAGTAAAAATATTTAAAATAAACACATGAGGTAACTTCAAATGAACATTACAGAGTTACCTTGCCATCAGTTCCTCTCAGAAGCTCACCATTATCTTCTGACAATAATCCCATCCAGTTCTGACAATATTTTGTCAGATCTGAAATATATCAGTTGCTGTCAGTAAAATATCAGTTGCTGTCAGTTATAGCTGAGAGGAAAACTGATGTACCAGGTAATGTCCATGTTTCCCTATGGCTCAAGTGGGCGATGTTACAGTTTAACTGTGTGCTGACCAGAAAGCTGTTATGGGTAATGGCTATTTTCAAAATGGAGGACGGAAAATTCCCTTGATCATAGTGAACAAATAGGACGCGGGACAGGAGAAAGACACTGAGGAGTAGACTACATGGAAGGTAAGTATGACTTGTGTATGCTTATTTTGACTTTTATTTTCAGTACAGGTTTTCTTTAAGCACTCTATTAATATGAAGCCCCAAAATGTATCAAGAACACCTGCAATGTCAGAGAGGTGTATTTGAGTAATAAAACAGTTTGTTAACGTGAACCTCCAGACTAAAAATCTACTCAGCAGCACTGAAGAGGCTTGGTGTTTCTTTAACAGTTTCACAGCATCAGAACTTTGTTTTTATTACATAAGCCTTATTTTTAGCTGCACAAAAGCTATGCTCCGCCCCATCAAAGAAAACCGCCCGTGTATTTTTCCCCTGATGCTGTGCAAAGCATGATGGGATTTCCTATGTTGCTATTCACGTTGCCTAGCAACTGAGAGGGGTGGTCAGCAAACAGGACAGTTGGAACTGTGTCTCAGGCTCCCTGTCACCTCCTTTCAACCAAAAAAATGTCTGCCTCCATGAAATCAAACATTTGCCTGTTCTTTTAAAATAGGGTGGGTAAGATATTATATTAACTATCTATTTTAATTAACATAACTGACAGTAGGTTTGTTTAGGCTGAAGTTCCTCTTTAAGGATTACCACTATGCAATGCACATATAGAGGAGTTCATTACCAGAATAGCACCAATAAAAAACTAATAAGATGGATGAAGGAGGGTCCCAAGTGGGCCCCTCTGGTCCAGGGGCCCCGGCGCGGTTGCAACCTCTGCATCCACTATTTGTACGTCACTGATGGTCTCCCTAAAAGGTTCTTTTACAGGCTATATACACTTGAACATCAGGAACACTTTAACCCAGCGCTATCCCACAATGGTTGAATGAGGGTCTACAACTCACAAGTTGTATTACATATTTTTATTTATCCGAGGCAACATCAGAATGCACACCTGATGCATTTCAGAGTAGGTCCTTAGATACAGTTGATATTCCACAATACAGAATGTGCTACACTTTAAACATCATCGTGGCATGACACAATTTACTTCCATGGGATAGAGTTTCAGAGGCATTATATAAAATTAGACAAAATTGTAGTGGCAGAAAAGAGTTATCCTCAGGCCTCACTTCTTTGAAAATATCAAATCTTTATCGCACACCTCCAATTGACTGGAGACATTAAACCAAGACATTTAAAATTGCTTAAATTGTGGTGCGGTGAAGACAAACAGCTTCTGGCTATTGCTGTCAATTGCTTATTGGCCTGTGCTATAAGATCTGTACCAAGCACACTGCATGGCTTATGCTGCTCTAAAGACTAACAAGGCTTCGATTGCAATCCTGCCTACTACCCTGCCAGCACAATTATTGTAAACTGGTGTATGACGTGTATATGTTTACCTATACAGAGCGGTCCTTAAAGGCTCGTACACACGTCCAACAATTCTGCCCAACTTTTGTTTTAATTTGGTCTGTTGAATGACAATCAGGCATGTGTATGGGTAGCAAACAACTAGACAATTAACTGATAACAGGTGGTTTGCCCAATCCAACTAACGGATCAACTTACACGACTGTTGGGCTGATACCCTGCAGTCGGCCACATGTGTAAAAGTTGTTAGAACAACGTCATTCCGCTTGCATGTGGAGTATGCAAATTAGTTGGTCGTTCAGATGGTTTGTGTGGAAAAAATAAGTCGTGTAAATGGCTGATCATGAGGTCGGTCATGTCATGGAGTTGATCCTTACTAGGAACCATTGTCCACTGATACCAACTCTAAAGTAGTTAACATGCCAATATGACAATAATGTTGTGGTGTACGCAAGGCCAAGTGATGTGTGTGGTTAGATACAATACCTTATGTATGAGGAGATCTCCTGCTAACCCCGTAATATGTTTTTAGCAATTTTAAATGCCTTGGTTTAATATTTCCAGTCAATTGGAGGTTTGTAATAAAGATTTGATATTTTGGAAGTAATTAGGCCTGAAGATAACTCTTTAGTGTCTCTACAATTTTGTCCTTGTTTTTTGCAGGCCCACAAGTTGGTGTAATAAGCTGGGTCAATACCAGTTTAGTATTCCTTTTTTGTGTATAAACACAGCAACCTTTCCAGAACAGGAGGGACATTTACATTTCAATTCGTAGGGCATTATATAAAGGACTGATCTCCATTACAGATTATTGATGAGGGAGGTGTACTAAATATTCCATCTGCAGGCCCCTGCTCAAAATATGTTACATGCTAAATCAGATCTTATCCTGTTTTTCAAATGTAATCTGTCTTTCTAATGTGATCTGATATATGAATATTAGATTATCCAGTCTGAATGTTGTTCTTTAATTATTGTCATTTTTTACCTGTTCATTGATAATTGTATTTGAGTTCATGATTTCCATTATGCTGTGATTTAATCTTGATTAGTTTTTTTCTATTGTGGGTTATCCGGTATGAACAAGGACCCAGGCTGGGGCCCATATTCAATATGACTTATCTACTAGGAGATCATTTTAAATTTTCTCTTTAAAATTACTTTTATGTACTTTGTAATTGAAAAAGTACTAAAAAGTAGATGAACAACATTATTCTGAGTATTTTCTTGCTTGTTGGTGGCTTAAAAGGCATTTTGGTGCCTTAAAGAGACTCTGTAACAAAACAAAAGTTTCCCTGGGGGGTACTCACCTCTGGAGGGGGAAGCCTCAGGGTCCCAATGAGGCTTCCCCCTCCCCTGTAGCTGCAGGCAATCCAGCGCTGGCTCCCACGAAGAGACTTGCACCTGCGCAGTAGATCGGCCCGACAGCGATCGGCTATTTCTGCCTATCTCCGAGCGGAGAGCTGATACTGCGTCTGCGCTGGAGCCTGGAAGGTCAATATTTACATCACCGCTGTTTGGGGAACTTTATCGCTGCCACCGTGGGTCACAGGAGGACGGGGGAAGCCTCCGGATCCTATTGAGGCTTCCCCCGGACCGTCTGAGGAAGCCCGTAGGGCGGGCGATACTAGTTACGGGGACGAGCTGGAGTGACGTCACATGCTGCACGTGTTATGGCGCATGGATCCAAAAGATACGTGAACCGCTGCTGGCGCTGAATGGGGTTGAGAGGAGGCGGAGGCAAGCAATAGCCGGAGGGGGCCCGAAGAGTCACAAGGAACGACTGACAAACCTGAGGAGGTGGTGAGAGCCCGCAGGGCACTGCAGCATAGTATATGCATATAAGAGAAGTGGTCAACACTGCGAGGATTGGGCTGAGCCCACTAAGTGTCACTGGCTTAACTAATGCTTGAATGCTGGCTTTGAACAAGTAGTTATAATAGTTAACTGGGATACCCCTGCTGCATGGACTAACACTATTGCATGCTAAACCTCACTCCCCCTGAATCCATATATGAAGCTATACGGCAAGACAGCGCAGCAGTTGAGAATTGCTTACATATATATGTGAAGATTATATCTGGAATTGTACTGGGACTCTTTACTATAACTTATGCGTTTTGTTGGATACGAACTGGATCTAAGGCCATTTATTACACATCATGGAGAGACACTAATAACTGGAAACTCCCGGGAGTATAGTTCTGTGATTGAATGGTGTTGTATGGTTGTGCAGTGTGATTGACACGGCCGGCTGTGTATGCTAGGCTGGTATATACTCTTTGGCTCGTTTTTATGGGGGTTTTGTAAGCAGACATTAATAAATTTTGAAGTGTGAATTGAGACTTAGTGAGACAATTCTTTTGATGGCTCATTAATACAAATTGTAGTAATATGAATAGAAATATGAAGCTCATAGTAACAATGGATTCCAGTGTCTGTTTTTCAATGCAAATTAGCATAAGAAACATACATCTGATTGGTTGTTGATATTAACCCTGCTTTTGATGTGCTTGATTACCTTTGTGCTTCTTTTCTGTCCCATAGATTGGAGTGTCTAAAATTACCTCTCATAGAGCATGAAAAATGGATGTTGTTCTGTAGTGTAAACATTTGCAGCTAATTTTGTCTAGAATAGAGAGCAGAGGTAAATCATTCTTATCTCCTGCTGACGTAATACCGTGGATGGCAACACACCTGGGCACCCAGGGAATAAACAAATAAGGAAACTGGTAAATCTCATGAGCTTGCCATACTAGCTGCACAATCTATTTAGAGATTGATACAGAGGCTCAGTTATATCACATGATCATGGGAATATTGTTTAAGATTGAAAGAATAAACTGTATGGAATTAGTCCTTCTATTTGTAGAGTTTTTTTCCAGCTCCATTTATATGCTTTCATAAATTCTTTTTTTTTTTTCAAAACAGAAATACACTTAAAGGGAAGCAAAAGTGAGAGGTATGTGGAAGCTGCCATATTTATTTCCTTCTAAACAATATCTGTTACCTTGCAGTCCTGCTGATCTCTTTGTCTGCGGTAGTTTCTGGATCACACACCTGAAACAAGCATTTGGCTGATCCAGTCAAACTTCAAGAGCACTTTAGGGCCCTTTTCCACTAGCGCAAAATCGCAAACCGCTAGTGATTTTTAAATCGCTACGTTTTGCTTTTTAACATAGGAATCGCGGTAGGTAATTTCCACTACCGCGATTCATTTTGTACTCAAACGCGATTGCGCCGCGTAGCGATGTTTGCCGTGATTTTGCTATGCTTTGCATTGCATGGCAAAATCGCGATCGCAAATACCAGGAACATTTGTTCACTTTACTGAATCGCAATCGCTAGCGTTTAGCGCGAATGCTAGCGATTGCTAGTAGAAAATGGCCCTAAAGGACAACTACAGTCTGAGGTATATAGAGGCTGACATATTTGTTTCCTTTTAAGCAATACCAGTTGGCTGCCTATCCTGCTGATCCTCTGCCTCTAATACTTTTAGCCATAGACCCTGAACAAGCATGATCAGGTGTTTCTGACATTGTCATATCTGTCATGATTAGCTGCATACTTGTTTCTGATTTTATTCAGACACTACTGCAGCCAAAGAGATCAGCAGGGCTGCTAGGCAACCGCTTTTGTTTAAATAGAAATGAATAAAAAGCCACCCCCACTAGTATAGGTAAAAAGCCACCCCACTGTGTACAGGGGCAAACCCAGGATTTCCAAGGGGGGATTCCTGAAAGGTCTCCCTCAACCACACACACAATACAGTATAATAATATGGTAGGACATCATGCTGGGTACACATAATGCAATTTCTCATCTGACAGGATCTGAAAATTATTTCCTAAATGTCCGATCTGCTCACGATCTACAACAGGATCGATCAGGAGCAGTTTGGATACAGATAATTATGAGGACCAGGGCCGGCCCGCCCATGAGGCGGGGTGAGGCGGATTCCTCAGGCGGCAGGCAGTGGAGGGGCGGCACCAGACAGAGAGGAAGTGACTGGGGAGAGGAGAGAGAGAGTGCAGGCTGCAGTGCAGACGAAGTCCGGCTGATCCTGTGTGGTGCCCGACCTGCCTCCGACCTCGTGCCTGCACACACACCGTGAGTGATCATCCCCAGCTCCCCTCCGGCTCCGTCGAGGCCGCCCGGACTGTCTGTGAACTTCTGAGACCCGCCCCGCCGCCCCCCATTATGCTGTGCGCACCTCCCGCCCGCCACCCACATGATGCCGCCGGGCCGGCCTCCGAGCTCAGCTCTGCAGCCTGCGGCCTCTCCTGGCTGTATCCTCCTCCAAGGCTGTATGTGACGCTGCCTTTGGCGGTGGATGCCGCCCGCTCTGCCTCTGCTGCCCTGCGGCTGATTGTCACGCACGGGCGGCGACGTGACCCGACCGTGACGATGATGAGGCTGGCTCTGGCTGGCTGCCGTCTGCCGCCGCTCACCAGCCCAGGCCCAGCGCGAGATCCGAAATGGTGGAGGTGGAGCATGCCCGCAGCAGGCCTCAGGCAGCCGTCTGTCCCCTGCCTGCCAGTGCAGGATCATGCATGCATGCATGCGGTGCGGATGCCCGCCCTTCGCCGCCGCCACAGATCCCCGGTGAGTGAGTCAGACTCAGTCACTCACTTGTCACTTACTTTGTTTGCTGCATCACTCAGGGCAGGCTTTTCTTCACGGTCGATTGTGTGGGGGATGATGTAATGTTATAATGTAGACATTGGGGGGGGGGGGGCTTGGCAAGGGGAAAAGAAAGCAATGAAGGGGATGACAAAGTCGGGGGGGGGGGGGGGGAGAAGGGGGGCTTGGCAAATGGCAAGGGGAACAGAATCAATGAAGGGGATGACAAAGGGGCCGGGGCGCCTTCACGATCTTTGCCTCAGGCAGCAGAAAGTCCAGGACCAGCCCTGATGAGGACAGCCGACATTGGTAATGAAAGGGAAAGTGAAGCATTCACACAGCAGGGCACAGGGCTGTGCTCATACCTGACTCTGTTAAGTTCCCCAGAGCTGCTCCATGCTCTTTACACACACTGGTGCTCCATGCTCTGTACACAGCTGCTGCTACATCCAAAGTCAACTGTAGCAGGGAAAGAAAGGGGGCAATGCTGTGAGCTGCAGGATACCTGCAGGTATTCTGGTGTCTCAACTTGTGCCTTCCCCCAGACACTGCACCGGCCCTGGTCTGAGGGGGGATTCTGGGCAGCTGTAATCCCGCCGCATTTGCCTATGGTGTAGGCAGCCAAATGCCACCCCCCTCCCAGTATACACAGTCAAATCCTCATACCCCCATATAGGTAGCCAGCAGATCTATCATCACCTAGTATACATGGTCAGGTAACCCCCCCCCTCATCCCTAAATTGCAAAGCAAAGGTGGTGCTGTGTGATTTATTTTTTCTCTAGTTGTGCTAGGAAACACTTTTTTTTTTTATTAAATGGCCCCAAAATTCACAGGTGTGCAACAAAAATATTAGTCTCATGTTTCTCCAAGTAGTTATGGTTGTGGTGTGTAAGGATGCCTATATATCGTTCGGGACAGATTTATCTCTGATCGTATCTGATCAGAGAGAGATCTGTTGGCTGCCCGTACACCGCAGGCCAATTCCCGATCGATTGCAGCATGAAATAGCTCGGGAATTGGCCTTGTGATGCCACATGTGCCTCTGTCCCCCCAAATGTTAATGTGCTCATGCATTAAAATCTCACCTGCTCCAACTGCCCATCCAGCTTCTCCTTCCGCATCTGCGTCCCCTGTGGCTGCCGCACATAGCACGTTGCGCGTGGGGGATGCAAAGAATCATGTTCCAGGAGCGGAGACAGGTGAGTTGCCTCTCTGAAGACTGCAGCACAGGGGGCCTCTGCTGCAGCTAACGCACCTCCATATCACTGTTCCACAGGACCTAAGCCAGCTGCTTTGGTCGCTTTGTGGATAATCCTCCCTTGAGCAGGCTTACTGATCCCCAGGCCCCCAGCAATTGCTGAGCTCATGAGACTGATTGTTACATCACTGCTGGTATGGACCATCATTAAGAATTTTCATCTCTAGCAATGGTAGTTTTGTGTATTTTGTGCTGCCAATAGAGCTCCAAGCCTTCAAATCATGGATTCTACAAGACCTCTAAAGGTGTGCCATGGAATCTGACACAATGGAGTTATCAGCAGATACTTAAAGTCCTGTAAGCTGCAAGGAGGAGCCTTCATGGCTTGGACTTCGTTTTCAGCAAATCTCGTAGATGCTCAATCAGACTGAGATTTTTGGAATTCAAAGTCTAAGGTCACCTTCTTCCATTTCTCCATTGTCAAGTTCTGACAACCTCATGCCCATTTCACACCCTTTTGGCATAGGCACTCTAACTGGCATACAGCTATGTGGCCCCTAGCCCCATGAACAGCAAGCTGTGAGGTGCAGTATATTTTCACACCTTTCACTCATAGCCAGTAACACATTTTTAGCTGTTTTTGGTGCTCTACCAGGGCTTTGGAGGGAACAGACTAGATGGGCTAGTGGCTAGCCTTTACTTCCCCATTCATCAAGAAGTGCCCAAGTTGCCAGTTCAAATAATTTTCTTTCCCTGGACCACTTTTGGTAGATACTAATCACTGTAAACTGGGAACCACCCACAATATATGTTGTTCGGTATTTATTCAAACCCAGTTGTCTAGCCATCACATAAACAAAACACATTCTTGAGATTGTGCATTTTTCTTTTCAACTACTATCACAGTAAATCTGTAGCAAGCAAACAGCTCAATTTTTATTGTTGTTTAATTATACAGCAAATTAACTGTCTTGGAATAGAAGCAGTGTCGCATGCATTCAAAAGCATTTCCTGCATATCATCATTACAAAAATGTGTATTTCTTGAGTATTCGCCCATTTTTATAAAAACCTATCCCACTTGTGCCAATAAGAAGGCCCAGCACTGCTTTCTGTACCAAGTTGGTATTAGAGGGCCACAGGACAGAATAGAAAGTTGGGGCTGTAGGAGAGAAGAAATAAGAGAGAAAGAGGGCACAGAGCCGGGCAGGAGGCCACTCAACATACCACCTCTCATAATCACACTGCTAAGTTAGCTAGAATGTAATTGACTCCCTTATCACTCAATCTGAAAAGTATCCAAGTTTTTTCAAACCTGGTCATGGGATCGTGCAACAGTGCCTTATCTGTTCAGAGAAAAGGCAGCAACCCAAACTGCAATGAACCTTGCCAAAGCTTTCCAGGAACTACTGTAGCAATAATTTTCTTGGCAGCTGTAAAGCCTATTAGTAGTTTAATGGTGTGGCTGATCAGTGAATATAGAAAGGATATATATGTGCAAGTGTATACAAAATCATTTTTTAAGTGGTCTTATGTAACATACACATTTTCTGAGATACTTCATTTGGAGTTGTCTGTAGGCATGTGGCTGGATAGTGTACTTAGCAGCATGGCTTGGGAGCATCATGATGCAGGGTTGTTTTCAGTGGCACGAACTGGGAGACTAGTCAAGATAAAAGCGCTCTTGTACTCAGACTGGGGTGACAGGTTATCTTTCAGCAGAACAACGACTCTAATCAGACAGCCAAGATATCAAAGGAGTGGTTTCAGGACAACTCTGATAATATACTTGAGTGGCCCAGCCAGAGCCCAGACTTCAATCCAAATGAACATCTCTGGAGGGATCTTAAAATGGCTGTGCACCGACAATTCCCATCTAACCTGATGGAACCTAACATGTGATGCAAAGAGAGTGGGCAAAACTGGCCAAGGATAGGTGTGCCAAGCTTGTGGCATCATATTCAAAACCGCTTGAGGCAGTAATTGCTGCCAAACACGCATCAACAAAGTATTGAGCAATGGCTGTGAATACTTATGTACATATGATTTCTCAGTTTTTTTAATGTTAGTAAATTTGCAAAAAATCTTAGTAAACTTTTTCCCCGCTATCATTATGGAGTGTTTATGGGGTTTTGTGTGTAGAATTTTGAGGAAAATGTAAGGAAACGCGGAAAGGCCGCCGTCTCTCGAGGTGAGGCGGCTGTTTCCGTGTCCAGCATGGCGTCACAACGCGGAAAAAACGCTGCATGCCGCATAGGCAGTGCGGCGGAATCCGCATTGGTAACAGCGGAGTCCGCATTGGTAACAGCGGAATCCGCATCAGAGGCGGCCCCCGCTCTAGATACATTGCATGACAGTACTGGTGTGGCTGGGACTGATAGTCCACCAAGATTCAGACTAACACGCACGCGAGCACAGAGGCAGAGTTTAAATAGCAGTTAGAAGGAAGTCGGCTGACCAGCTGGATCAGCTGACAAATTCCACTGCTCTCATTGGACCAGCAATTAGGGAGGTCCTGGAAAGGTCCTAGAGTATATATACTGCTGGTTGTTCACTTGCTCTTTGTCTGGCGAGCGATCACACATGTGGGAGCACCCAGATCCGTAGTCAGATCCGCAAGTGTGCCGGGACCAGCTGGAGCTGTAATCCTACACTTAGCTAGATTCTGTTGATAGCTAAAGTACTAGTTTGATTGTGATTATCTGTTATGACTTTTGCCTGCTTTGACTACTCTTCTGAACTCTGATCTTGTACCTCGATATTTCTGATACCCTGTTGCCGAACCCTGCCTGTACTTAGACTCCGCCTTTGTCTCCTGATCTTGTACTTTATCTCTCCGTGTGTTTACGACCTGGCTTGTCCGACCTCGAGAACCGACCTTACCGTTAGAGACGGTTCCTCGCTCTGTTAGCGACCCTTCCTCCTGAGGGTCACTTTCAGACATCCTTCCCACTGTCAGTCTGACTCCTCCCGCCTTGGAGAGCTCAGGTCTGCGGAAGGAATCTGTGCAGTACTCCTTGCTGCACTGAGGCCTAGTCCTCAATGTGTTACTGTTACACCAAACACTACACTCTACTCAGGTGAACAGAGGTTAGTCTGTATATCGGATTATCGGTGAGACTGCAGATCACTTATAATCTGGTATATATCTGTATTTCCGGTGATACTGCAGATCACCGGTAATCGGATACTCTCTGTGCCCACCGATCGTTACAGAACGCCAGACCAAAAGACAGATGGAACGCGCTGATCCTCTGACTGCGCTTGCCACTTCGGTGGACAGTATCCATCAAGCATTGGGCCAGCACAAAGCCTTAATCGATGCTCTATCAGGCTCAGTGCGTACCCTCCAGACGTCAGTTGATTCAGTGCGATCCCCTCCTAGTGACGACATTCGCATGCCTGTACCTGATAAATTTTCCAGCCACAAGTCTGACTTCCGGAATTTTAGGAGTAGAGTGTTATCGTACTTCGAGTTGAGACCCCGATCCTCGGGGACTGAGACCCAACGGGTCACCTTTATCAAAACTTTGCTGACTGGTGACTCCCAGTCATGGGCATATAACCTGCCTCCTACCGATACTGCTCTGACCTCGGTAGAGGAATTCTTTAGGGCCATGGCCGTAATTTATGACGACCCTGACCTTACTGCGTCCTCGGAGCGGAAGCTCAAACTTTTGTGGCAAGGCAGAGGTTCGGTCGAGGATTATGCGGCAGAGTTCCGTAGGTGGTCAGTCACCGCTAGATTTGACAACTTTGCCCTGATGGATTACTTCTTGTCTGGGTTGTCAGAGGAGGTCTCCGATCTAATGTTAACCATACCCGAGCCCAAGACAGTTGATGAGGCCATATCATCGGCCATTCGAGTTGATCGCAGGCTATGCCATCAGAGGCAGGCTAGGGGCAGTCACCGTGTCAGAGTGACTTCGTACGCAGCAACATCCGCCGCATCCTCAGTAACAGCATCTCCGCCTGTCTCGCCCTCTCCGGCCTTGCCTCCACCTGAGCCAATGCAAATTGGTCGATCAAGACTGACCCAGGTGGAGCGAAGGCGGAGGATGACAAAACGACTTTGCCTAGGAGTAGTGGGGGGTGACACCCTAGGCACACAATTTTCGCCCCTCAAAGAGAAGAAATTGCTTCTCCCCTGTACCATTACATGGGAGAATAAGTCAGTAGCCACTGAAGCATTTATTGATTCTGGCTCAGCGGCTAACTTTATGAATCTTGAATTTGCTCAGGAGTTGGGTATTCCCCTCACTCCAGTAAGTCCCCCCATTCTGGTCACAGCGGTGGACGATTCTCCTTTGCAACGAGAGCGCCCACTGTCACAGACCCCGGAGGTGAAAGTCGCCATAGGGGTATTACATGGGGAACAGTTACGTTTTTTTGTGTTACAGATGTCCACCTCCACTATTATCCTAGGTATGCCGTGGTTGCAAACTCATTCACCTCAAATAGACTGGGCCACGGGTCAGCTAACTTCCTGGTCACCTCATTGTTCTCGATGGTGTTTGGGAAAGGTAGCATTGGGGCAAACTAGAATACAGGTGGGAGGTGTTCCAGACCAGTACTCAGAATTTTCCGATGTATTTTGTCCCAAGGCAGCTGACAAACTGCCCCCACATCGCCCTTTCGACTGTCCCATCGATCTCCGTTCAGGTTGTTTACCCCCTCGGGGCCATTTGTATAATTTGTCGGGACCCGAGAAATTGGCCATGC